>NC_084844.1:1535000-1840000 GCF_033115175.1 Lepus europaeus | reverse complement strand
GCCAGGTGCAGGCCCAGGAGAAATGGAGCCGACACTTGACTCAGAATTTGGTTTTCTGGAGAGTGGGGGCCGTGGGCCCTGGAGAGTCTGTGCTGGAGCAGAAGGGGCCGCTGGGCCTTGGCTGGGCGGCCTGGGTTCTTTGAAGTCAGAAAGCTCTGTAACATGAGGCCTCCAGTTGTATTATTGGTGCTAATTCAGATGTTGTGAAGCACAGTGCTGGGGCTGGCGTTGTAGTGCAGCAGGTTAGGCTGTGGCCTGTGACACTGGTATCCCGTTTAAGTGCCAGTTTGAGTCCCGGCTGTTCCACTTCCGATCCAGCTTCCTGCTGTTGTATGGGAAAGCTGTGAAAGATGGCCCAACCCCTGCACCCATGTGGGAAACCCGGCTGGAATTCCTGGCTCCTGGCTTTGGCCTGGCCCAGCCCCAGCTGTTGTGACCATTTGGGGAGTGAACCAGTGGATGGAATCTCTTTCTGTCTCTATACTCTGTCTTTCAAGTTAATAAATAAATCTTAAAACAACAACAACAAAAAACCAAACCCAGAAAGCACAAGATGTGATCTAACACTGCAGGCGAAACAAACCCATCTGTGGAGTGGTTTCTGGCCGCTGGGTTCCCCGTGTGGCCTTTTGCTCTTTTGTGGCAACTGTAGGCAGCTGATCTGAGCACCCAGGCATCCAGGCCGACCTGTTCCAGGCCTGGAGGTGGTGGAGTAGCTTCTTTGTGGAGCGGCACAGGTGGGCCTGTCGGTGCCGTGCTAGGGGCCGCGTCAGCCCCCTCCTGGCAGCCACGCGTTGCTTCTGGTGATGCGCAGTGCCATATACGTTCGTTTTGTTCCTATGCTGAACATTGCCTACCGGTGTCCGACCGCCCGTCCTGGTTACACATTCCTGAGAGACTTTACTGAAGTCGACCCTGAGTGCAGGAAACTTTTCTGCTCTTCTGTTTGGCGTCCTTGGAGAGCCACGGTCATGCCCACCATCATTCGGGGTTCCTGCTGTCTTTGTTTGATCAGGCCTCGTTTCCACATGCCGCTGTTACCGCGTTTTCATTACTGAGCTACTGCTGGTTTTACTATGGTTATTATTGGTTGTTTGGTTAATTCTGTGTGGGAGAATGATATAAACAGTCGTCTTTTTTAATACATTAAAAAAAGATTTATTTATTTGAAAGGCCTGGTTACAGAGAGAGAGGGAGAGACAGAGAGATCTTCCATCCACTGGTTCACTCCCCAAAGGGCTGCAACGGCCAAGGCTGGGCCAGGCTGGAGCCAGGAGCCAGCAGCTGCTTCCTGGTCTCCCACAGGTGCAGGGGCCTGAGCTGGTGGGCTGTCCTCTGCTGCTATCCCTCATGCATTAGCAGGGCCTGGAAATGGAGCAGCTGGGACGTGAACCAGCATTACCTTTTACCCGCTGTGCCACAGCGCTGGCCCTGCCCCTCATAGTGCTTCTACAGGAAAGTTGTGATTTTCACATTTCCAGACATATCTGTGACTTCCTAGAGCTGTAGCTACAGCGGATAAGCTTGTGTCTCCCATCTGTCGTTACTGTGGTTCTCTGCAGCCGTCACAGAGCACGTGAGTAGGTGGGATCACTGGTCTCAGAGGGGTCGTTAGCCTGCACGTGGCGTGGAGACAGGGAAAGAAACCATCGGCAGATGCACTGGGTCACACATGTGTGACAGTGACAGCGTGCACTTTCTGCATGTGTGTGGGACCATCAACACATGCTCTCTGACTATATGCATGTAAAACCTCCAGCAGACATGCTGTCTACATGTACCAACACGTTATACATACATGTGTGCAGGATCATTGACAGATATGTTTTTTTTTTTTTTTGAAAGATGTACTTATTTATTTGAGAGAGTGAGAGAAGGAGAGACAGATAAGAGGAGAGAGATCTTCCATATGCTGGTTCATTCCCCAAGTGGCTGCAACAGCCAGGAGCTTCCTCTGGGTCTCCCATGTGGGTGCAGGGGTTCAAAACCTTGGGCCATCCTCCACCGCTTTCCCTGGCACATTAGCAGGGAGCTGGATCAGAAGTGGAGCAGCTGGGTCTGAAACAGGCACCCATCTGGGATGCTGGCTCTACAGGCTGCAGCTTTAACCTGCTGAGCCACAGCGCTGGCCCCAGAGAGGCTATTTCTGCATACTTGTAGCACGACTGATAACACTGCATGTGTGTAGGACTACTGGCCAGTTGGTTATATCAGCGCATGTGGGGATGTGACCATAAAACCAGGAAACTTGTTTCTAGACTCGGTGTGGGGCTATTTTGTAGCCATGTTTTGAAAACACTGCTAAGGAAGTGAGTAGATACTTTGATGAACTAAGACCTGGATGCTAAGGTGTTGCCTAATAACCCTGTATACTTTGTTGCTCCCTCTATGTCTGCGAGTCCTCCTCTGCCCCGAGACTGCCCTCCGCAGAGCCATGGTTTGGCCGGGTCTGGGGTCTGTCTGTCCTCAGTGGCCGTCCCCCCAGCTGGGCGCTCCTTGCTTGTGACACTTTCTTCACCAGCTCCAGGTCTTCCCCTCATGTCCTGGCCTCCTCCTGGGACTGCTCTGTGGTTTGACACCTGAACGTGGGCGCATCCAGGGCCTGTTCTCCGCCCCCCCCCCCCATTCCTCACGACCTCCTCCAGGCCCGGGGTCCAGACGCTGTCCATGGGACGGTGATGCTCAGGCGCAGTCTGACCTCCCCGAGACGCTCCCCGGATGCCTGCTTTGACTTAGGTTTCTGTCACAACATAACACGAGCGCGACCTAGCTGTGTTCAAGGTTTTTTTTTTTTTTTTTAAGATTTATTTTTTATTTATTTGAAAGAGTTAGAGAGAAAAGAGGCAGAGAGAGAGAGAGGTCTTCCATCTGCTGGTTCGCTTCCCAGATGGCTGCAACGGCTGGAGCTGGACTGATCTGAAGCCAGGAGCCAGGAGCTTCTTCCGGGTCTCCCACGTGGGTGCAGGGACCCAAGCACTTGGACCATCTTCTGCTGCTTTTCCAGGCCGTAACAGAGAGCTGGATTGGAAGTGGAGCAGCTGGGACTCGAACCAGCACCCATTTGGGATGCCGGCACTGCAGGCAGTGGCTTTACCCGCCACAGCGCCGGCCCCTAAAGCTTTATCTTCTTCTTCTTTTTTTTTTTTTGACAGGCAGAGTGGACAGTGAGAGAGAGAGACAGAGAGAAAGGTCTTCCTTTTGCTGTTGGTTCACCCTCCAATGGCCGCCGCGGTAGCGCGCTGCAGCCGGCGCACCGCGCTGTTCCGATGGCAGGAGCCAGGTGCTTATCCTGGTCTCCCATGGGGTGCAGGGCCCAAGCACTTGGGCCATCCTCCACTGCACTCCCTGGCCACAGCAGAGAGCTGGCCTGGAAGAGGGGCAACCGGGACAGGATCGGTGCCCCGACCGGGACTAGAACCCGGTGTGCCGGCGCCGCAAGGCGGAGGATTAGCCTGTTGAGCCACGGCGCCGGCCTAAAGCTTTAAATCTAGAGGTTATCCTTGATTCTGTCCTCTCAGCATTGTCACCCTATCCGGGTCATCAGGAGACCCTCTGACTTGACCTTGAAGGTGGGTCTCACACTGGGCCCTGTGTTTTGTCTCCACTGCTGCGAACCCTGCCCCGGCAGCCACTTCTCTGACATGGTGACAGCTGGGTCTGACTGGTCCTGTGGCTGATTGCACCCCTAGTGGTCAAGGGGTCTTTACCAAGTGTCAGTCAGATCCTGTGCTTCCTTCCTGGTACTCTCCCCTGCATTCCTGAGCTCACGGAGCAGAGCGAGAGCTCCTCCCCCAAGACAGAGCCTTTGTGATCTGGGGCCCCTGCCTTTCCTCTTCTGGTAGGAGCCCGGTGCTCTCCCTGCTGGTTGCGGCGTTCCTGGCTCCTCCTTGTTGCTGGCACTCTGGGTCCCTTCCTCAGAGACCTGCCCTTCGCCCTGGAGGCAGCCGGGGTCTCTGTGCTCCCGAATGTTTCCTCCATACTCGCCCCAGAAGCGAGCCTTCTTCGTCAAGCAGGGGACCTGGTCTGTGCCAGCCGGTGGCACAGTGCCTGGCCCGGCGTAGGGGTTCCGTCAGTGTACTGATGACAGGACGAATCGTTTGCAGAAGGCTCTCGCCTGGGCTGTCCCTTAGGCATCCTTGTTTCAGTGTTACAGATGAGGAAACTAAGGTGTTAATTAAGTGGCCTAAAGTAATATGTTACATGGCTAGCAAGGAAAGTGAAACAATGTAGTTAAACAAGAGTAAACTGTGTCAAAGTGTCTCAGTTGAACAATTCAGAATGAGGTCACGAGGTCTGGGAGGAGAGCCTGGGTGGCAGTGACACGGAAGCCGACAGCGCTGGGCATCGGGCGCCAGGGCCTTGCAGAGCTGCGGCGTAGCTCAGAATGCTCTCCGGGTGCTCCAGACGCTCCTGGGGTTCCCCCCAGGCCCTCTGAGGGCTCCGTGGGGGCAAAGCTGTTTTCACAGGAGGAGAAAACATTGGCCTTTGCCCACTCTGCTGATGTCTGCCCTGCAGCGGTTCAAACTGCCGGCACTTAGTGTGGCTCCTGACAGTCGGTCCACCCTGCACTAGCATTTACGACTTCCTTGCCTTGCACTCGCTTGAGGAGAAAATCCTGTTTTCGCTTGAGGATGTCCTTTGGAATGGTTGGTTTTACTGAGCCCCGGTGTCTGAGCCTGTATCTTTCTTCATACTCGGTGATGGCCGCCTGGAGGAGGAGCCTGGCAGGTTGCAGGCTAGACCGCTGCTATGTCAGGACTTACCCTGAGGCCTGCTCGGGGGACCAGGCGAGGGCACTGTGCAGGCATGTTCTTGACAGTGAGCCAAATGAGCTGTCCATCCAAGGAAAACAACTGGCCGTGTTTGTTGCCATTGATGAAATATGAAAACTGGAGTTCTGGAAACCTTTGTGTCTGCCCTTGTGAGCTCGACAGGCAGCCCTTGAAGTCTCTGGAGAGGGTGTGGTTATGTTAATGAATATGGGTGGTATTTTTTGTGATTATAGAATGAAATGTGGCCATATTCGAAACTTCTTTTTTTTAAGATTTATTTTTTTATTTGAGAGGCAGAGATGAGAGGGACAGACAGAAAGAGATCTTCCATCTTCTGGTTCATTCCCCAAATGGCTGCAATGCTGGAACTGGGCTAATCCAGGAGCTTTCTGGGTCTCCCACGTGGGTGCAGGGCCCAAGCACTTGTGCCATCTTCCACTGCTTTCCCAGACACATCAGCAACAGGCTGGACTGGAAGTGGAGCAGCTGGGACTCGATCCAGTGCCTGTATGAGATGCTGGTGCCACAGGTGGAGGCTTAACCTGTTACGCCACAGCACGGGCCCCAGTATTTGAAACTTCTGTGTCATTCAGTGAACATATATTTTCAAGGGACCAGTACCTGATATTATGAAATCACCCACTGGTAGACGATCCATTCAGGGTGGCCAGGGGACTTTAATGTGCTGTGGCTGGACACACATTGGTGTGTGTTCAGGTAGGCCAGACGCTCTGTTTTATATTCTATTCAGATAGGCTCTGACAAGTCACTTAATGAGTGTTGGTATTATATTAAAGGTGATTGTTCTCGGTCATTTGGACACTGAGATACTCTTGCCATCTCCAGGGAAGTATCTCTGAGGCCGGGTTTCTAGAATGTGTCAGCCGAACAGCACCTCTCTGTAGCCTGACTGCGAAGCGGGCGTGGGAACCCAGCTGTCCTTAGTCGGCCAGCTGTTAGATTTGCAAAGTGCCACTTGTTACACTAGCATGCTGTTGAAAATACAGTTATCCTTAGCAGAGAGATGTTATTTCTGAAGAGACAGTGAGCTGATAGTCCCTTTTGAATGACTTCATAAATGTATTAAAACTTTTTTTTCTGTTTTGACCTCTAATGTGGACAGTACTGGCCAGTGTAACTCCTAAGAGGGTCTTCAGGAATGGGTATGGGGGAAGGGGCTCTTGGTACCAGAAGTCTCAGCGGTTCCAGAAGTTTGATGTGGTTGAGAGAAAGTGGGCATCAAACTTACAAGCTTAAATCAGGAAGAGGGGCTTGACGAGGGCCGGGGGTTGGCCGGAGTCAGGCAGGGCCTGGAACTGAGGACGGGGGTCCCTTCTGATGTGTTCCACCCTTCCCGAATTCCCCTTGCCTCAGGAGGGGCCCAGGTCTCCAGACTCAGGCTGGGGCATGTTTGTGAGAGCCTGTGTGACTGACATGTGGTCCTATGACGATGCCCAAGGCCTCCTATGGTCCCTGATGTCCTGTGTATGTCCAGAGGGGTCCTCACCCGGAGGTTTTTTTCTGAGTGGAGGAAAATCGACCTGTCTGGCAAGGAGCAGATGGCCAGAGACCTTTACTTTAGTTTAACAAGTGTTGGTCACCTATGTGCAGTGTGCTGTGCTTTGTGAGGCCCTGGTGTCCGGGTGGACAGACGGTCACGTCAGCACTACCCATGAGGCCTGGTGTCCGGGAGGACAGAGGGTCACGTCAGCACTACCCATGAGGCCTGGTGTCTGGGTGGACAGACAGTCACGTCAGCACTACCCATGAGGCCCTGGTGTCCGGGAGGACAGACGGTCACGTCAGCACTACCCATGAGGCCCTGGTGTCCGGGAGGACAGACGGTCACGTCAGCACTACCCATGAGGCCTGGTGTCCTGGAGGACAGAGGGTCACGTCAGCACTACCCATGAGGCCTGGTGTCCTGGAGGACAGACAGTCACGTCAGCACTACCCATGAGGCCTGGTGTCCTGGAGGACAGACAGTCACGTCAGCACTACCCATGAGGCCCTGGTGTCCTGGTGGACAGACGGTCACGTCAGCACTACCCATGAGGCCTGGTGTCCTGGAGGACAGAGGGTCACGTCAGCACTACCCATGAGGCCTGGTGTCCTGGAGGACAGAGGGTCACGTCAGCACTACCCATGAGGCCTGGTGTCTAGGAGGACAGACGGTCACGTCAGCACTACCCATGAGGCCTGGTGTCTAGGAGGACAGACGGTCACGTCAGCACTACCCATGAGGCCTGGTGTCCGGGTGGACAGACAGTCACGTTAGCACTACCCATGAGGCCTGGTGTCCGGGTGGACAGACAGTCACGTTAGCACTACCATAAAGCACTCGTGGATGTGTTGATCCTGTGCTCACGGAGGAGGAGGGCACTATTACCAGAACACTTTGGCTTTGTAGTAAATATTTAAACCTTTTGAACTGAATTGTTTTATTTCTTTATTTGTGGGGCAGACACACACACACACACACAGACAGCAGTTCCCATCTACTGGTTCACTTCCCCTAACGTCTAGTGGCCAAAGCCAGGAGCTCAGAACTCAATCGAGGTCTGCCACTTGAGTGACAGGGAGCAGTCACTTGAGTTGTCACCCCTGCCCCCCCAGGGTCTACATTAGCAGCAAACTGAAGTCAGGAGCTAGAACTGGGAATCCAACCCAGGCATTCCCATGGGGGACGTGGGCACCGTAGCTGCGTGTCTGAATGTCCGCCGTGCGTTGGCCTACACTAATGGAACAGGGTAATTTGTTTGCCATCATTACTGTGGCAGTAACCAGCGTCTTACTGTGGTGGATGGTCTGGAAGCTGCTTCAGCGTTTGAGCTGGGGGATGTCCTACACAGACTTGCAGTCTGAAAGATCTCCTTGGCTGTGTGGCGTGGAGGGTCATGGGAACAGCAAGTGGGGAGGGGGTGGCGGCCATCCCGATGAGAGGCCGTGAGGGTCCAGAGAGGCCACTGCAGCAGGGGTGGAAAACGGCCGGATTCTGCTGGTTTGGTGGAAGTAGTCAGTACCGTCTGGTCGGAGTGTGGGGTTAGGAGCGGGCAGGGTGGTGACAGCAGCGTTGACTGCTCTCTGTACTTTTCATTAGCGTGTTTCCTGTGGGTCTCAGGAGTCACCGTCCACCTGGGTTTCTTTAACACCTGCTCTAAGAAGCCTGCTGTGTTCCATTTTGAACAAGGTGCTGTGGGAGGGTCCTGAAGTGGATGGGCACATTTCTTCCTCTTTATCACCTTGTGCAACTCTGGAGGTGAAGTTCTAACAAGCTAGCGCCGGCTTGTATATAGATGGTGTCCTCCGTGGTTCTCTACCTTCCTTTGATTCAAGACATTTGTACGATGTTTGCTCAGTAAATGTGAAGTTTGACACCTTTTTCTTTTTGTCTAGTTAAATATATAGAAAATGTCATCCCAGTAAATATTTGGCATTATATGTTAATGTTTTTTTATTTTTTTTTATTTTTAACTTTTATTTAATGAATATAAATTTCCAGTGTACAGCTTATGGATTACAATGGCTTCTCCCTCCCATAACTTCCCTCCCACCCGCAACCCTCCCCTCTCCCACTCCCTCTCCCCTTCCATTCACATCAAGATTCATTTTCAATTCTCTTTATATACAGAAGATCAATTTAGTATAAAGATTGCAACAGTTTGTACCCACATAGAAACACAAAGTGAAACATACTGTTTGAGTACTAGTTATAGCATTAAATCAAAATGTACAGCACATTAAGGACAGAGATCCCACATGAGGAGCAAGTACACAGTGGCTCCTGTTGTTGACCCAACAAATTGACACTCTAGTTTATGGCGCCAGTAACCACCCTAGGCTGTCGTCATGAGTTGCCTAGGCTATGGAAGCCTTCCAAGTTTGCCGACTCTGATCATATTTAGACAAGGTCATAAAAGACAGAGTGAGGATAGTAACCAATGATCCTAAGAGTGGCGTTAACCAGGTCTGAACAATTATACAGCATTAAGTGGGGAAGAGGACCATCAGTACACACAGGTTGGGAGTAGAGCCATTGGTGGTAGAGTAGAGGTTATGATTACAAAGGAATGAGGCCCAAGTGCACTAGACAGGGTCTAGAACAAAGGACAGAGTCATTATTAGAGGAGCTAAGAAAGGTGCTGTCTAAGCTACAATTAAGTTTTCTGATTGAGAGGCAAACAGAACCTGACAGAAGGGGCTTGATAACAATCTGTTGGGCTTTAGGCCTTGTAAGTTCAGAGGCCCAGACCTATCTATCTCTTCCAGTAAATCCTGGACTTTGGTTTTTCCAGTTTGGGCCCAACTGAAAAAAATCGAAGGACCTATGTCTCTCATCCTATAGAGACACCAACTAATCAGGCTATTTGGAGTATATTAGAAGTACTGTCAAGATGTGAAGTGGTACCAAACTTTAAGTTTCTATAATGGAAAAAGCTATTAATACAAATGTTTGAGAATTAAAAAGTCTAATGATCTTGTGTTACTAGACATGATCGTTATCTTAATGAGAAAGCCCCAGAGGCCTAAAGGGTTAAATACTTGTAAAATCCTACAGGTGCTTTCAAAAATACTGTGAAGTAAGCAAGTGCCTCTTGTTGGTTGATGAGTTTATAATTTTAAACATGGCGACTTAAAGTCTTTTGTCATCCATAGTTATATATGATGTGCTGCTCATAAAACTAAAGTGTTGTTGGTTCTGTTTAGCTGTCCCCTATAGGTTCCTATGGACTTTTTCCAGCCACTTCTATTGTATTCAGTACTTTGGGATGGCTCTGTAAACAGATGAAGCCAATAATGTATTAACAGTACCAACTGAGAGAAAGTATGGTTAACTGAGGTTACTAAAAACAAAAAGCAATTCAAATCAATTGGCAATCTACAAAAAGAGTTAAAGATTTTAAAAGCTATTATTAAAATTGCTATATTGGTCTATTATGCTATATTATATGTGTGTACATATTGTATGTCCACATGGGGAAATTTTATTAAGAGTTTTATTTTAAATGGCTTATAGATAAGATTGTCCATAAATTTAAGCTGCTAAAATCAATCAAAGATACATTTTAATTTGTGTGACCTGAATCTGTGTATCATATGTTTTAAACTTGTTGGTAGAAAGAAACTAAAAACATTTTATATGGTTGTGCTTAAGTTTACTGGTTAAACAAACTACACCATGTTAGATATTTAAGAGGTGTTTTCAAATACATGATTCTTAAAATTCATAGAAGGCATTGGACCTTCTGGTAAATGTTTTCTTAAGTTGTTATCTAATGGTTGAAACGGTTTGCTAAGTATTCGTGTGATATTGATATTGTCAGCAAGCGATCTAGGACTTGCTCCCTCATTTCTCTATTCTAAGCCCAACTTGTTCTTTCATTTCTCTATTCTCTTCAAGGTAGGAAACTAATTCTATTATGAAGGAATCTGTAGGACGCACAATTTAATCTTTAGACCTTATAAAAGAGATGGCTAACATTTTTCTGTAATAGCATAGCCAAAATAAGAACTTAAATAATAATCTCATAGCTAGATTTACTTCGCCATCAGCGAAGTATACAGTAAGTAGAAAAAAACCTCCCTTTCAGACCAAAGGGAAAGAAAGTTTTTAAGTGAGAATATAATTTTCCTCATGGGCATTGTCTACCTTAGAAAAACTACTACAGAACATGCCTGTGACTATAGACTTGTAGTTCAGGCCACCGAAGATTAGAGATGGGACTTGGGCACTCCCTTGACTTGCATCCTCTGGTCTGCTTTAACACAAACCAGGAGGAAAAGAAAGCTCGGCATCAGAAGCAATGGGTGGCAGGCCTATTAATGGCTGATCTGTACAGTGATCTGCCCTCAAGGAGACCCAACAGGCCAGTCCACTGCAGTGGCTTTCAATGTGGTAAGCCTGGGCTTCAGCAGAAGTCAGCTTGTGAAGAGCCCTGGCAGCTCTGCCAAGAGTTGGATCACTGGAAATGGACCTGCCCTGGAGTCGAAGGATGCCCAGGTCAGAGCCACAGATCTTATTGGCTCTAAGCTGAAAAGCCCTTCACTCAGCCCAACTTCCAAAGTGACCACTGCAGCTGAGGGGACGGCCAAGTAGGGTCAGCAACATTGCAGGCAGAACTGTAAATTTCTTGTTAGAGATGCCACCTGCCTTTACCTGGCCAGCTCTCCTCCCAGGCCAGCCAAGTAATGAAAGTCAACAGAGTGCCTTCCCCTAGGAGGTTCACACCTCCCTTAGGATATATATTAATGTTTTAAACATGTTTTTACACCTTAAATTTGTCAGGTACTGGTCCATGTGACTGCAGAGCATTTTCTGTTTTTAAACGTTTATTTATTTGAAAGGCAGAGTTACAGAGAGAGGGAAAGAGATCTTCCATCTGTTGGTTCACTCCCCAAATAGCCACAATGGCTGGGGCTGGGCCAGGCCAAAGCCAGGAGCTAAGAATTCCATCTGGGTCTCCCATGTAAGTCTCCCTTGTGAGTGGCAGGGGCCAACACTTGGGCTGTCTTCCACTATCCCAGGTGGATTAGCAGGAGCTAGATGGGAAGCTGGGCAGCCAGGACTGGGCTCAAACTGGTGCTGTGGTCTGGGATGCCAGCACCGGAAGCATGCACTTAGCCCCTCGGGCCCACAGCATGAGCCTGCTCCCCTTTTCTGTATTTGAGAGGCAGACAGACGAAGAGAGACAGATACATAGAGAGAGCAAGCTGCAGCCTCTGGTTCATTTTCTAAATGCCCAGGAGCTGGGAGCACATGGTGGCAGGAACCCAACTCTGAGCCGTCGCCTGCTGAGTCCCAGGTGTGCACTGGCAGGAAGCTGGTCTGGGGAGTGGAGCGAGGACTTGAACGCAGGCCCCCCTGGTGGCATCCTCCCTGCTAGGCCAGGTGCTCCCCTGCAGAAGCAGCTGAAGAGGAGGCAGTCTGTGATAGCAAGCTTTAATTTTGCCCAACAATCAGTATTTTTTTCAGATTTATCTTTTGTTCTTGATTAGTAATATTTTTTATTTTAAAGTTCTGATATAATTTCAGGAAAATTGTTAGACTAGTAAAACGAGCTTCCATACAGGCACAGTTAACCGAGAGCCACCGTTGCTTACCCCTTGCCTCTCTGGCTCTCTTGTTCCCCGTTTCTGTGTAAATACCTTGTTTCTTTTCCCTGAACCATTGAGGAGATGGTGGAGATGCTGTACCCTTTCATTGCTAGATGCTTGCGTGTGTGTATCCTGAGAGCAAGGACTTTGTCGGAGTTGTGGTGATCAGGACCTCACCTTTATTACAGTACTGTTAATGTACAGTTCACGTCAGATGTTTCTGTGTGTCCAGTCATGGCCCTTTGTCAGCAGGTCTGCTCATTGGAGACCACACATAATGTTCAGTGGTTTCGGTGGCTGTGTAGCTGTGTCTCAGCCCTTCGTACAGTTTCCTTCTTGATTTTTTTTTCTTATTGTGGTAAAGGTGATCATTTCAGCCATTAAAAAATTCAGGGTTCAGTGGCATTAAGGACATTCTCACTGTGTGCAGACATCACTACGTCTACCTGTAGAAATTTTTCATGTAGTAGGAAGACTGAAACTTCCTGTTAAACCCTGACCGTTCCCCGCCATGGTGGCCTTCCTCCTCCTCGGTCTGCACACAACACGTCTTCCCCGTGATGACAAGCCAGCTCCCCCTGGAGTGCAGGAGGGGAGTGGGTGTCACACACAGATCTTCTCAGGTTTCTCTTCTCCCATTCTTGGCTCTGCGGTCATTGGTCACCTAACTACTACCTGCTGGTGGCCCTGGGAGCAGCTGAGGACACATCGGTGACTAACACAAGGCTGGTTCTCAACGTTCTGGCAAGGGAAACAGAACTAGGGTAGCAGCAGGTGGCAATGGAAAACTACCACAGGCCAGGGACAGTGACAGAACGGCTGACCAGGCGGGTGACCCTGCTGCACCCCAGTGCCACCCTGGAGCTGACCCCGGGGATGTGCGTTAGCAGGAAGCATGAATGGAGTGGAGGAGGAGCTGGGACTTGAAACCAAGCACTCGGGGCCGGCGCTGTGGTGCAGTGGGTTAAAGCCCCAGCCTGCAGCACTGGCATCCCATATGGGCACTGGTTCAAGTCCTGGCTGCTCCTTTTCTGATCCAGCTCTCTGCTATGGCCTGGGAAAGCAGTAGAAGATGGCCCAAGTGCTTGGGTCCCTGCATCCATGTGGGAGACCTGGAAGAAGCTCCTGGCTCCTGGCCTGAGATCAGCCCAGCTCCAGCCATTGCAGCCATCTGGGGAGTGACCCAGTGGCTGGAAGACTGCTCTCTCTGGCTCTTCTTCTCTCTATGTGTAACTCTGACTTTCAAATAAATAATTCTCTAAAAAAAAAAAAGAAACCAAGCACTCTGATGTGGGATGTGGATGTCCCGAGTGGAGGGACTGTGTGCTACACCACAACACCCACCCCTTGCTACGCTGGTTTCCACTACCTGTGCCCGTAAATGTCCCTACCAGCGTGTGTGACAGTTCCAGTTCCTCCACGTGCTTGCCGGCACTTGGAACGTGTAACGTCTTGAATACTTGGTAGAAAGAAAACCTGTAGTCCTTACTCCCAAGGCCTGCTCAGATCATGCTCGGGGGCAGGTGTAGGTTACACAATAAAGCCTCCCAAGTTGTTGTGTGACCGAGCCAGGACTGCTGGTGACGGAGGGGCTTGTTGGGATTGAAAAGGGAGTTTGGTGGGAGGGAGCTGAATTGCTGGGGCTTGGCTGTTAGCAGAGGGAGGGGGAGCATGGGGCAGGGAGCTGAGAGGAGAGCGGAGGGCGGCAGAGCGGCAGCATCCGAGGCTGCAGGGAGCAGGTGAGCAGGCTGCAGGGAGCAGGTGAGCAGGCGGGTGTGGGGAGGGGAGGGGAGGGGAGGGGAGGGGAGGTGCTCTCCCGGTGGAGGGGAGGGGAGGGGAGGGGAGGGGAGCTGCTCTCCGGGTGGAGGGGAGGGAAGGGGAGGGGAGCTGCTCTCCAGGTGGAGGGGAGGGAAGGGAAGGGGAGGGGAGGGGAGGGGAGCTGCTCTCCGGGTGGAGGGGAGGGGAGGGGAGGGGAGCTGCTCTCCGGGTGGAGGGGAGGGAAGGGGAGGGGAGGGGAGGGGAGCTGCTCTCCAGGTGGAGGGGAGGGAGGGGAGGGGAGGAGAGGGGAGGGGAGCTGCTCTCCAGGTGGAGGGAAGGGGAGGGAGGGGAGGGGAGGAGAGGGGAGGGGAGGGGAGGGGAGCTGCTCTCCGGGTGGAGGGGAGGGAGGGGAGCTGCTCTCCGGGGGGAGGGGAGGCGGCCGGAGCCCTCCCTGCACTTGCCCCTTCCCAGGTCCCGGGTGTTTCTCGCTGACCACTCTGTCCAGTCCTGAAGCCCTGGCAGGTGGACTTTGTGACTGTGGAGTAAACTGAGGCTGTTTAGAGGGCGTCTGACTTGGCTGAAGTTTTTTTTTTTTTTTAAGATTTATTTATTTATTTGAAAGAATCCGGGGGGTGGGGTGGGGGAGAGAGAATCTTCCACCTGCTGGTCCACTCCTCAGATGGCTGCGAGAGCCAGTGTGAGCCAGGCTGAAGCCAGGAGCTTGTTCTGGGTCTCCCAGGTGGGTGGCAGGAGTGCAAGCACTTGGACCATCTCCCGCGGCTTCTCCCAGGCCGCCTGTGGGTCGGAAGTGGCGCAGGAACGCTGCTTCTCCCAGGCCACCTGTGGGTCGGAAGTGGCGCAGGAACGGTGCCCACATGGGATGCAGGCATTGCACGCGCCGGCCCCTTGCTGAGTTGTTTGGCTGCTAAGCAGAGCCTGGAGTCCAGGCCTGAGCCCCAGTGTCCACGCTGCTTCCTGCTTGCATTGAATTCACAAATGCAGCGTTTGCTGTGGTTTCTCACTGGTTTAAAGTCTCCTTACGTACAGTCAGGCAGTGTGGGAGGACTTCGTTCTAAGAATTGCAGCGGCTGAGGCAGTGGGTAAAGCCAGGCCCGTGAGGCTGGTGTCCCTCTGGGCACCGATTTGTGTCCTGGCTACTGTGCTCCCAACCCAGCTCCCTGCTGATGTGCCTGGGAAGAGCAGCAGAGGACGGCTCAAGTGCTTGGGCCCCTGCCATCCCCATGGGAGAGTCAGATGAGCTCCTGGCTTCCACCTGGCCCAGCCCTGGCTGTGTGGCCGTCTGGGGAGTGAATGAATGGTGGAAGATATCTCTGTCTCTGTTTGTAACTCTGATTTTTAGATAAATAAATCTTTTATTGTTTTTTTAAAGAATTGAAGATGCAGCCACGTTTTTACCTGAGAGAATGGGCTTTGGTGGTTCCACGTTGTCTGCTGTGGCCTGTCTTCATGTGTGCGTCTGTGACGTGGCCCTGGGACTGCTCGTCTCAGCACGGTTCTCAGGATTGAGTGGGGTAGCATTTGTGAGCCCGCAGACTGCCTGATCACAGTTAGGGCCCAGTGGATGGAGGCGTGACTGAAGCATCTCTGGTGTTGACTCCTTGCTCACTGGGTCAGCCCCGTCCGGATTTATGGGGCAGCCTCCATCCTGCAGGTGAGTGGGTGTCTGGGAGCTGGAGCTGTCGGAAGCGGGCTGAGCTGGAATTTTCGCCCAGGGAGAAGAGCAGCAGTAGTTCAGGTGACCCCATCCCGCCCCAGGTGGGGAGGCCCAGGTTCCTCCTCCTTCCAGCCCTTGGCAGTGACTCTCGCCTTCCGGCACAGGACACGAGCTCTCCTGGGGTCCACACTCCACCCGGGTGTTGAGTGTGTGCGAGTGAGATCTGGTGAATGTAGATGTATCAAAAACTACGTGTGACACACTTCCCGTGGATCAGCGTTCGGGAGCAGTCTCCGGAGAGCGAATTGATTCCTATGAGCCCCCGTGGCGAGTAGTGGGTGTTCAGTAATAGCTGTTGTTTTTCTTTAGACATCAGGTTCATTTCTTCCTGGTTGGGGATTCTTGTGAGAGCAGCTTTGGGAATCTGCCAGAAAGACTGCTCTCTCACAGAGCCGCTGCAGGGGCGAAGCCTGCTGCTCCCCCCGCGGGGCCTGACGGTAGCCACCGTGGGTTCTCCCAGCCCGTCCTTGCTGGGAGGCCCTCTTGGCCACCGGGGTCTCTGGCTCCTGCATTCCTCTCTCTCCTAGGCGGGCACTCTGCCTCCCCTCCCGCCTCGGGCTAGCGCTGACTCAGGTCCCGGCTGGAAGGAGCTTCATCTCCCCATGGGCGCGAGAGCGGTGGTGTTTTGGAAGTGGGCCTGACGCCGCCTTTCCTCAGCCCAGATTTGGGTCTTTGTCTCCTGGTCCTGATGCGGGGCTGCTCCTTTGTTCCGTCTGCTCCCTGACAAGTAGACCCAGGAACTTGGTAGCACCTTGCGCTTGCTCCGTGAGTTCTGGTGGGAGCTGTTGTCTTCGGAGTTTCTGTTTTGGGAACCTGCCTTCTTGGTTCTCCTAGGTCCTGCACTAAAAAGTTTTGAGTGATAAGCCCTGAGCAGTGTGGGGTTCAGGTGCTCTGTCCACGCTGGATGCCATCAGGGGCCCAGGGACCCCAAGTAAGTCCCTTGGGCCCCAACCCCTGGTGTTCCTTGGTCCTGCTGGGTAGGGTGTGAGCATTAGCCCTTGTACCACCCTTGTTCATGATAGATTTTATAGTGCCACATTAGTGTCTTACCTCGTCGTTAATTTTAGGTTGGATAATAACTTATAATCTGTTTAATCACTACATTAAAGTTGCTTCTAATTTTCACATAAATATATATGTGTGTATGTGTATGTGTGTGTATATACACATGTATATGCATGTGTGTGTCTACGTGTATATATATGTATATAGTTGAGAAATGGCTGCTACATTGTTCCTTTTTATCTCTGAGATGAATTTTTAAAAATTTTATTTATTTGAGAAATAGGTAGAGACAGCAAGTCAGACACACACACATACATACACACACAGAGAAACAGAGAGAGAGGGAGAGGGAGAGAGGGAGAGAGCAAGCGAGCTCCTGCCTACTGGGTCATTCCCCAGATGCCTGCGACAGCTGAGAGGACTGGAGCCAGGAGCCAGGTGCTCCACCGTGAGTGGCAGTGACTCAAGCTCGTGCACCATCAGCGCTGCTCCCAGGGTCCCCAGCAGTGGCCGCAGGACTCAGAAACCACGGCCAGGCGTCAGGCCCAGCACTGGGGGTGTCCTGACTGCAGCATCTGTGAGGCTGAGATGTCTGTGTGACGTAGATTGTGGTCCACTCTGTGGACTATTTTCTCCTTCATTTTGTGGCTTACACATAGCGATGTGTTTTGAAAATAGTATGTTAATATTTTCACAAATGGAGTGACTAGGAAATTATCTTTATAGAATTGTGAGTGTGTTTTCAGCCTGAGAATAGTATATTCAAGCAAATGTGAAAAACTGGTACTTTAAGATTGTCCCAGTTCTCTGTCGGAATGTTTATCATAGGAGCCAGTGCTGTGGCACAGTGAATTAACAGTGCCGACATCCCACATGGGCTCTGGTTCGAGTCCTGGCTGCTCCATTTCCCATCCAGCTCCCTGCTAATGTTCCTGGGAAAGCAGTAGAGGAGAGCCCAAGTGTTTGGGCCCCTGTACCCATGTTGAAGACCCGGAAGAAGCTTCTTGCTCCTGGCTTTGGCCTGGGCCCAGTCCTGGCTGTTGTGACCATTTTGGGGAGTGAATCAGCAATGGAAGACCTCTCTCTGTCCCTACCTCTCTATCTCTAACTCTGCCTTTCAAGTAAATGAAATCTTAAAAATGGAATGTTTATTGTAGTGTTCATCAACTTATTTATTTGGAAGGCAGTGTGACAGATTTTTTAAAAGATGGATTTATTTATTTGAAGGGCAGAGTCAGAGGGAGAGACAGAGTGAGAGTGAGAGAGAGAGACCTTGCATCCATTGGTTCACTCCCCATTTGGGTTTCCACATAGGCAGCGGGGGTTCAAGCACTTGGGCCATCTGCTGCTGCTTTCCCAGGTGCAGGGAGCTGATCAGAAGAGGAGCAGCAGGGACTCATAAGGGATGCTGGTGCCTCAGGTGTGGTTTAATCCCCTGCACCACAATCTTTTATCTGCTGGTTCCCTTCCCAAATGTCCCCAACAGCTGGGGCTGGGCTAGGCAGAAACCAGGAACCTGGGACTCCATCTGGGTCTCCCGTGTGGGTGGCAGGGACTCAGGTACTTTAGCCATCGTCTGCTGCCCCCATCATCTGCTGGGGCTGGGCTAGGCAGAAACCAGGAACCTGGGACTCCATCTGGGTCTCCCGTGTGGGTGGCAGGGACTCAGGTACTTTAGCCATCGTCTGCTGCCCCAGGCTGGTACTTGAACATGAGCAGGAAGCTGGGTGGGAAGTGGAGCAGCTGAGATGTGAACCAGGCACTTTGACGTGGGATTCAGGTGCCCAAAGCAGTGACCTAACTTGATGGCCGGCAGTGCTGGCCCCCGTATGGTAGACTTCCTGATGTTAGGGAAGGCGGTGTGTGCTGTAATGGAGAGCTTTCTGAGATACGTTATTAATTAGAAACAAACAGGACACAACTTCTATGATATGATCCTATTTATGTTTTACATATACAGTGATTGTTCATCTATGTAAAAAATTTATGGGGCCGGCGCTGTGGCATATCAGGTAGAGCTGCTCCTTGCAACGCCGGCACCCCACATGGGCATTGGTTCAAGTCCCGGCTGCTCCACTTCCAGTCCAGCTCTCTGCTATGTCCTGGGAAAGCAGTAGAAGATGGCCTAAGTTCTTGGCCCCTGCACCCACATGGGAGACCTGGAAGAAGCTCCTGGCTCCTGGCTTTGGATCAGCTCATCTCTGGCCGTTGCGGCCATTTGGGGAGTGAACCAGCAGATGGAAGACCTCTCTCTTTCTCGCTGCCTCTTCTCTCTCAGTGTAACTCTGACTTTCAAATAAACAAATCTTCAAAAAAATTTATGGAAAGACATGCACTTATAGACAGTGATAGGAGATAGGGATCAGCAGAATTTTATTTATAAAAATTTATATTTTTCTGTACTTTTATTTAAAATATTTATTTGAAAGGTAGAAAGAGAGAGAGAGATCTGCCATTCACTGGTTCACTTCCTGTGTGCCTGTGATGGCTGGGGCTGGACCGGCTGAAGCCAGGAACTGGGAACCAAACGCAGATCTCCTATGTGGTTGGCAAGGACTGCTTGAGCCATCACCGTGCCTCCCAGGGTCCAGGTTATCAGGGAGCTGGAAGGGGAGTGGAGCTGGGCCTGAATCTCAGTCACTGCTATGGGTGCTGGCACCCCAAGCCGAGGCTCAGCCGCACCTGACACCTGCCCCCCCCCCCCCTTCAGTGGGTGTGGAACTCCAGGTGGGTCCTGCAGCATCCTACAGATGTGCGGCCTTCCTTGCTCCGTGGGAGGTCTGCTGTCGGTCTGGGTCAGCTCCCAGGAGGCAGCGGGTCTTCTCCAGCATTTGTAGGACTTTGGTGTCTTTAAGGGAACTTAGCTTTCTTTGTGACTTCCTGCTTATGGTTTGCTGAGATTCCTGAAGCTGTAGGATTGGTTCTGGAAGACAGGCTGCCCTCGTCCTTCAGGGTTCCTTCCCAGTCACATTTGTGTCCCCGCTTCCCTCTCCATGTCCCTCTCCTCCGCGTGTCCCCCGGGGTGTTCCATCTCAGAGGCCAACTCTCTGATCTGGAAGTTTCCACTTGGGTCCTCCTATTGCTCTCTGCTCTATGTTCGTCTTTGGCCTTAGTCCTTGAGTGCATTTGCAGTGAGATTTTACATCACTGTCATTTCTGGGTCTGTTTCTGTCGACTGGTCTTCGTCTGGATGTGGGTCCCGGGATGCTGGCTGTGCGATGGACGTGGTGAACATCTCCGTGTCGAGCGTGTGGATTTGTTGTCTTCTCTGAGCAGTGCTGTGTTTTGTTCTAGAGGGAAGGCAGTTTACTTGGGGATCAGCTTCCTTTTCAAGGCTTGTTTTCTAATTTTTGGAAGGCAGATCTGGACCTGGGATCGGCACACGGGCCTGCGGGCCTGCCCCGGCACCTTGCTTGTTCGCCTACAGGTGCAGTCTCTTGGAGCCCAGCCGCATT
Organism: Lepus europaeus; assembly: GCF_033115175.1. Classification (NCBI taxonomy): domain Eukaryota; kingdom Metazoa; phylum Chordata; class Mammalia; order Lagomorpha; family Leporidae; genus Lepus; species Lepus europaeus. The sequence continues at coordinate 1,820,180 of NC_084844.1, read as the reverse complement.
GAGCGTCGTGTGTTTTACCTCTGTGATACAGTCCTTACAGTGGAGCGGGGCGGGTGGCCACCAGCACCTGAAGTGTTTATTCTCTGGCCCTTTAGGCACAAACTTTGATGATGGCTCAAGTCTTTCATCTTGATCTGGATTAGCCCTGAGCCTGAGCTTCGGCCTCTCTGGGGTCTCTGCTGAGTGTTGTGGGGGTCAGGGCATTCTTGTTCTGACCTGTTGGGGCCTGGGTGTCGCCCAGCTCCCTTCACTCCTCCCCGGGAGCTGCCGCTCGCGTGGCCCGCTGGAGTCCCGCTGGAGTCCCGCTGGCAAGCTGAGCCTGCTGCCCTCTGCGCCCACTCCGCCTGGCACGTGGTCCCACCAGTTTCTTTCTGGTGCTGCAGCCCTGTAAACTCTGAGCTCTGCCCGGAACCCCAGGCCCCCCTGTTCTCAGGCTCTTAGGGGCCGGTGTTTGGTGTCTGGCAAGGTGTCCTGTGTATTTTCCTTCTTCTCTTGGTGTGAGGTGGGAGGCCTCGTCTGGCGCCAGGCCCTGGGGTGACAGACAGGAAGCGCTTGTTGGAGAGGCTGATGATGCACAGCTCGATCCCTTGCTAAATGGGCGAGAGCGGTCGATAGTTGATTCTTTACAATAAATAAGTGGATATGTGTTGGAGTTTTTGTTCTTTCACTGAACCTAACTTTTCCCCCAGTGGAATTTTGATTTCCAACTAAACTGTGGCATTAAAATTTAGGATTATGTCGGCACATTAAATTAATAGCACAGATTAAAGTTTGCAAGAGTTCAGCCCTCCAAGTAATTTACAAGTGTAGACTGGAGCTCCTTCCTCTGATGGGAGCATTTGCATTTCATTTGGGCTTTATAAAGCCGGGTAGGTCAGAGGTTGAAACTGAAATAATTGTTAAACATGTAAGAGGATTTAAGCTTTAAGAATGAAATCCTCCCATTTTGGTGTTGAGATCTAAGCTGGGCCCTTGGTCACGCAGTCCGACAGCAGCTGCCAGGGCTCGGGCAGTCGCGAGGATTTGTTTACAAGTCTCGTTTCAGAAGGTCCTTCCTAGTCTTACTTGATTTTCTTTCTCTTTAGAAATTACGGGCCGGCGCCGCGGCTCACTAGGCTAATCCTCCACCTGCAGCACCGACACCCCGGGTTCTAGTCCCGGTCGGGGTGCCGGATTCTGTCCCGGTTGCTCCTCTTCCAGTCCAGCTCTCTGCTGTGGCCCAGGAGGGCAGTGGAGGATGGCCCAAGTGCTTGGGCCCTGCACCTGCATGGGAGACCAGGAGGAAGCACCTGGCTCCCGGCTTCGGATCAGCGTAGCTCTGGCCGTAGTGGCCATTTGGGAGGTGAACCAACGGAAAAAGGAAGACCTTTCTCTCTGCTTCTCTCTCTCACTGTCTATAACTCTACCTCTCCCCCCTCCCCCCAAAAAAAATTATGTAGGAAAAATGCATACAGCATCTGTTTACAGTTTGATTGACGTTTATGGAAAGAACACTGGTGCACCGCCCAGGTCAGCAGCACCGTCCAGCGCCGTGGCCGCCCTCATGTGTCCCGCCCACCAAGGTGACGGCTGTTCTCACTTCATTGGGTAGTAGTCCTTGCTTCTCTCAATGGGTTTCCTCACAGGCACCCATCGCAAATGTTGTCCTGTGTGCAGGACATGCGTGCAGGTCTGTGTGCAGGACATGCGCCTTTGCTCTGGGGCCGGTTCCTCAGTGTTAGGTACGCAGATTTGCCCAGGGTGTGGAATATGCATGACTCATCCACTCTCACTGCTGTGTGACGCCTCCTGACACGCACAAGCCTGTGTCACGCTTTGTCCTTCCAGCCGCACGAGGTGGAAGTCGGCGTCCTCACCTCCGGTCCGCGTGGCCGGCGTGGGGGTGGGGTGGCTCTGGCTGCTGCTCTGCTTCCCTTTTTCGTTTCTTTTTTTTAAGATTTATTTATTTATTTGAAGGGCAGAGTTACAGAGAGGCAGAGAGAGAGAGAGAGAGAGAGAGAAAGAGAGGGAGAGGGAGAGGGAGAGGGAGAGGGAGGGAGGGGTCTTCCACGCGCTGGTTCACTCCCCAACTGGCCACGGTGATAGGAGCTGTGCCAATCTGAAGCCTGGAGCTTCCTCTGGGTCTCCCACTTGGGTGAGGGGCCCAAGCACTTGGGCCATGTTTCGCTGCTTTCTCAGGCCATCAGCAGAGAGCTGGATCAGAAGTGGAGCAGCTGGGTCTCAAACCAGCACCCATATGGGATGGCGGCACTGCAGGTGGTGGGTTTACCCACTGTGCCACGGCACCGGCCCCCTTCTTCCCTTTTAAACTAGTGCCCATGCAGGCCTCCTGCCGGGTTTTCTGTTGGGCTGCGCTGAGGTGCTGCCCGGTCCTCTGCTTCTCACGCTCTCTGGGGTGCGCGGATAGTTCCCGCGGGGTGCACGGATAGTTCCCGTGGGTCGCTTGGCCTCTCCCTGCAGGGGCCGCGTGAGGTCTCCATGCCGTTTGTGCAGGCTTTGGCTTTGGCTTTCCTGTCTCACACGCTCTGTGTCGGGTGCAGGGCTAGTGGTCTGGTTTCCTGTTCCCCATGTGGGTGTCTGCTGAAACCCACTTGTTACCGCACTGCTCTGTCATGTTCACGGTCACGTAAGTGGTTTGTCGTAATTGCTAGGGCCTCCTGGAAAGCTCTGAGGAGGAAGTCCTGCTTGTTTTCTCGGAGAATGTCTTGGTGATTTCTGTTCTTTTGCTTTTGCTGTAACTTGAAGAATTAGCTTGTCGAGTTCAGAGCAGCGGACTTTGTTGGGTGTTTGATGGGGGTTGCCTCGGGCCTGTACTCCGCTCTGGGGAGATTTGACGTGTCCACCACGTGGCCTGTCTCTGTTTCTTTAGGTAGAACTTTGACCTTGATGAGTACCCAGAGGTGTTGTCCATCTCTTGTTGGGATTCTTTGTTGCCTGATGTTATCCTGATGCTGTCTCATCTGGGACTTTAAAAAAAACAATCTTGTGGCTTTTCTTTTTTTTCTTTTTATTTTGTTGGCATTCCAGACGACGTTTATTTCCACGCATTGTTGTAGATACACAGTATTCATGGCGTGTCCATGTCGTGGGGGGTCCCGATGGCCATGCACATGGTTTCTAGCCCCCTCCCTGCACGAATGGCTCGGGGCTCCTGGGGATGAGGGGGTGGGCGAGCGTGTGGCAGAGCGCATGCTTCCTTTCTGAGTGGCCCTGGGCAGGAGGCTGCCTTCCAGCGTGTCTGCCGGCGGGGAGCGACAGATTCCCAGGTGCCGGCACCAGCCTCGTGCCTCCAGGTCTTCACTGGGTGCACTTCCACAGGAGTCACCCTGGAGTCACTGGCCCCGCTGCCGGGGTTCAGGGACGGCTCAGGCTTCATGTTTACTCGAGCTGCAGAGAGGTCGCAGGTGGCCCGGGCTGCTGTGTCCCCTGTGCCCAGTAGGATCTGCCATGAAGGGAAGTCACTCCGTTGTGATTCGGCTTTATGCTGAGTGTGTGTGTGTTGTTCTTTTGAAGTCGGCTTTGCTAGGTCCTATTCTGGAGGACCTTGTTCATCTTGTCGGGGTTTCAGGCGCGGACGTGGAGTCTGTGGCATTCCCCCTGATCTTTAGAAGCGCAGGTTCCCTGTTACGCACGATGCTGTGTGTCTGTTCACTGTGTTGTTCTGGTCTTGTTGGGAGGTTGTCCATTTTATTTGCTTTTCAGATAGCTGGCTTTTGACTTTGTTGACCCTCTGCTAACATTCACTGACTTTAAATCTTTTTTTTTTTTTTTAATTTGTTTGACAGGTAGAGATAGTGAGAGAGAGAGATAGAGAGACAGAGAGAAAGGTCTTCCATCCATTGGTTCATCCCCCAAATGGCCTCCACGGCCGGCGCACTGCGCTGATCCAAAGCCAGGAGCCAGGTGCTTCTCCTGGTCTCCCATGTGGGTGCAGGGCCCAAGCACTTGGGCCATCCTCCACTGCCTTCCCGGGCCATAGCAGAGAGCTGGACTGGAAGAGGAGCAACCGGGACTAGAACCCGGCACCCATATGGGATGCCAGCGCCGCAGGCAGATTAGCCAAGTGAGCCATGGCGCCGGCCCCACTGACTTTAAATCTTAATGTTTCCTTCTTTCTGCCTCCTCGGGGTTCCCCCACATGCTTGAGGGGGAGATTCTTGAGGTGGATTCTTTATTAATTTTCAGTTATCTTTTTCTAATATGTGCTTTTAGTTCTAAAGTTTTGATAGTATTTTTGTTATTGTTTAGTTCACATTGTTTCTTAAATTTCATTTTTACTTCATTAATTATGTTGTTTGAAGGTGTTTTGTAATTTTTAGCAGAATAATTTTTTAGGACCTTTTTGGTTTCTTGCTTAATTGCCTTTTGATCACAGTCGTCTGATTTTAGCAACACCATGAAATTCGCAGGGCACATCTAGGGGGAGCCACTGATGTGTTGTCATGTGCGTATGGCGCCCCCTAGTGTTGTGGGTCGTACAGCTGTCATGCCTCTGTGTGTTCGTGTGTGCACACGTGTGGACTCTGAATTGCGGTCTGAGGATTTCTGTGTGGGCTGTGTCTGCACACACGTGTGGACTCTGAATTGTGGTCTCTGAGGATTTCTGTGTGGGCTGTGTCTGCACACACGTGTGGACTCTGAATTGTGGTCTCTGAGGATTTCTGTGTGGGCTGTGTCTGTGTTCGTGCACACACGTGTGGACTCTGAATTGCGGTCTGAGGATTTCTGTGTGGGCCGTGTCTGTGCACACACGTGTGGACTCTGAATTGCGGTCTGAGGATTTCTGTGTGGGCTGTGTCTGCACACAAGTGTGGACTCTGAATTGCGGTCTGAGGATTTCTGTGTGGGCTGTGTGTGTTCGTGCACACACGTGTGGACTCTGAATTGTGGTCTCTGAGGATTTCTGTGTGGGCTGTGTGTGTTCGTGCACACACGTGTGGACTCTGAATTGCGGTCTGAGGATTTCTGTGTGGGCTGTGTCTGTGCACACACGTGTGGACTCTGAATTGCGGTCTGAGGATTTCTGTGTGGGCTGTGTCTGTGCACACACGTGTGGACTCTGAATTGCGGTCTCAGGATTTCTGTGTGGGCTGTGTCTGTGTGCACACGTGTGGACTCTGAATTGCGGTCTCAGGATTTCTGTGTGGGCTGTGTGTGTTCGTGCACACACGTGTGGACTCTGAATTGCGGTCTGAGGATTTCTGTGTGGGCTGTGTGTGTTCGTGCACACACGTGTGGACTCTGAATTGTGGTCTCAGGATTTCTGTGTGGGCTGTGTGTGTTCGTGCACACACGTGTGGACTCTGAATTGTGGTCTCAGGATTTCTGTGTGGGCTGTGTCTGTGCACACACGTGTGGACTCTGAATTGCGGTCTCAGGATTTCTGTGTGGGCTGTGTCTGGCCGGGGCCTGCGGACGTCCTCTGAGCTGGACGCAGTGTGTTCCTCTGGCTCTCAGGCGTCACCTCTGGGAAGCCAGACGTGGCCTCCACTACTCCTGTCCGTAACAGGGAGGCGTACTCGGACTTCTCACGTGATTGTAAACGTGTCTGGTTCTCTTCGTTTGTGCTGTTTGATTTTGAAGCTACGTGTTGCGTTGTCAGATTGTTGACATGTTGTTATTTGACATACGTGTGTTGCGTTGTCGGACTGTTGACATGTTGGTATTGGACATACGTGTGTTGCGTTGTCAGACTGTTGACGTGTTGTTATTTGACATACGTTATTATGTCAGTAAACTCGAGCGCACTGTCTTCAGGGACTGCTGCTGGTGTGGCCGTGAAGCGGCGTTTCTGACGTCCTGGTGATGCTTGTAGTTCTGACGTCTCTGTTGCGGTTAGCACTTGGACCAGGTTTCCCTCGGTTGTGTTCGACTTGTTTACTGTTCTTGTCCTTGACCTTGTGGTTTTCATGGCTCTCCCCTCTTTCTCTTTTTAAAGATGTATTTATTTGGGGGTGGTGAAGGGAGGGAGGGAGGGAGGGGGGAGAGAGAGAGAGAGAGAACAGAGATCATCTACTGGTTCACTGCCCAAATGACCGCTGGGGCTGGGCCAGGCTGAAGCCGGGAGCCTGGAGCTCCATCCAGGTCCCCCAGGACTGGGGCCATCTTCCGTGTTTTTCCCAGGTGTATAGGTAGGGAGCTGGATTGGAAGTAGAAAAGCCAGGACTTGAATCGGTGCTTGGACACGGAGTGCCTGTGTTACAGGCAAAGGCTTAACCTGCTGTGCCACAACTCTGGCTTCTAGATGGATTAAAAAAATTCAGTGGGCTGACCTTTGTCTTTATAATTAGGGCATGTAGTCTGTTTACGTTTGTTTGGGCCTAAAACCACCATCTAATTTTGTGATTTTTGCCCTACCTGTACTATCTTTTCATGTCTTATAGATTGAAAATATTTATTTAATATCTTCTCCTTTACTATTTTTTTTTTAAGATGTACTTATTTATTTGAGAGGCAGAGTTAGAGAGAGAGAGAGAGGTCTTCCATCTGCTGGTTCAAACCCAGATGGCTGCAACAGCCAGAGCTGGGCCAGTCTGAAGCCAGGAGCCAAGAGGTTCCCCATGTGCAGGGGCCCCCTTGGGCTGTCTTCTGCTGTCCCAGGTCATTAGCAGGGAGCCGGATTGGAAGTGGAGCAGCTGGGGTACGACCTGGGATGCCAGTGCCGCAGGTGGAGGCTTAACCTATTATGCCACAATGCCGGCCCTTTTACTATTTTTGAGGTACTATTACTGTTTTTGTCTCATTGTAATAGTTTTCTAGATTATAGGATAAAGTTAATCAAGATCTTTATCTTTTCTTTGAACAAGTCAAGGCTTTTAAGAATTATAATTATTAATATTATTTTAAAAGATTATTTGTTTGAAAGATTTACAAAGAGAAAGGAAGAGACAGAGACAGAGAGATTGAGATCTTCCATCTGCTGGTTCACTCCCCAAATGGCCACAACAGCTGGAGCTGGGCCAGGCTGGAGCCAGGAGTCAGGAGCTTCATCCGGATCTCCCACGTGGGTGCAGGGGCCCAAGCACTTGGGCCGTCTTCCACTGCTTTCCCAGGCCACAGCAGAGAGCTGGGTTGGAAGAGGAGCAGCCGAGACACTAACCTATGCCCTTATGGGGTGCGGGCCTTGCAGGTGGTGGTTTTACCCCTATGCCTCAACACCAGCCCCAGGAATTATTTAATCCTGGGTTTCTTATGCATTAGTGGCGTTGTGTTATTTTATCTCTGTTTCTCAGCACCACAAGTCATGTTTATTAAGTCATGCAGTCAGTGTTCTTCATGGTTAGCACACATATTTGTGTTTTTCTGCTCTTTATTACTTGTGGTTTCCAGAACTTTCCTATGGGATCACTCATTTTGAGTGAAAGATCTTCGAATTTCATGAGGGTGTGCTGATGCCAAGTTCTCTTTGTTAGTATTCAGCCCTGCTTTGTGAAGGGTGTGGATGCTAGACTGATGCTGCTGTGGCACTGTGACGGCACTGTGACGGCACTGTGACGGCATCCTTGGCTGGCCCGTGGGTGCTGCTCGTCCTCGCTCCTGGTCCCCAGGTGGGCTGGGCCCTCCTCACTGCTTGTGGGAATATTTTCCTGTGTTTTCTCAGAGGGTATGAATTTCAGTTCATTTTCTTTAGATTCACGGGGTTTGTTGAGTCTGAATTAGTGCGTTTCGTCAGTTATAAAACATTAAGCCATTAAGCATCTCACATTTTGCCTGTTCAGCTCTGGATACGCGTCCGTCCTCTGTCCGTGCTTCCCTGTCTGTCTGTGCAGCTGTGGTGGGTGTGGGTATTTCCTCCTCCCCCTCACTGGAGGTTCACACGGCTGCTCTGGAGCTGCCTTCCCCCACCCCTGCCTGTTCTGTGCTGTTTAACTCTTTCAGTCCACCGAGTTTTTTTTTTTTTTTTTTTAAATTTCATTTATTTATTTGGGAGGTATAGTGACAGACAGTGAGAGGGGGAGACGGAGAGAAAGGTCTTCCTTCTGCTGGTTCACTCCCTGAATGGCCACAACTGCTGGAGCTGAGCTTATCCGAAGCCAGGAGCCAGGAGCCTCTTCCCGGTCTCCCATGCGGGTGCAGGGGCCCAAGGACTTGGGACATCTTCCACTGCTTTCCCAGGCCACAGCAGAGAGCTGGATTGGAAGAGGAGCAGCCGGGACTAGAACCGGTGCCCATTTGGGATGCCGTCACTGCAAGCGGAGGATTAACCTACTGCGCCACAGCCGCAGCCCCTCCACTGAGTTTTTAATACTGTTTTTTCCCGTGTGTATAGAACTTTATTTGATTCAGTACTAGGTTATTTAAAATTTTTTTCTGTTCTCTATAGTCATTTTTAATTTGCCCATTCCACTAGTTTGTTTGAATATGTTAAGTAGAGCATTTGAATATGTTAAGTAGAGCATTTTATTTTTGGGTAATTCCAGTTTTGAAGGTGTCATGGTCTTCTGTGTTGCTTATGTTGATGCTTGCTCCTGGTAACATTTATCTGTGTGCTTTGTTGTTTTCTGTTGTCCACAGCTTCTACCCTTGCAGTAGGGTTTGTGGTCGTGGGGGGAAGGGAAAGGCTCCCCTTTATGGTTTGCTGGGGTGATGGATTGGTAGGAGAAAATATGGGGTTTACTCGTCAAGTAAACAAGTCAGTGTGTGCAGTGTGGCTGTCCAGAGGACCCAGTGAGGTCCAGATGCCCTTCTTCCCCAGGGAGGGGCTGGGAGTGACAGTGCACGGGGCAGTGACTGATCTTAGGTGAATAGATGGGCCCAAGGCTCAGAGGATGGTGAGTGACTCTCCCTGGGAACAGTGTGGCTCAGGAAGTGGTAGTCATTTGTAATAGGATCTGCCATTTTTTTTAAGATTTATTTTTTATTTATTTGAAAGGCAGAGTTATAGAGAGACAGGAGAAACGGGGAGGAGAGGGAGAGAAAATGAATCTTCCATCCAGGGGGTTCACTCCCCAAATGAACACAGTAGCTGTGGCTGGGCCAGGCCAAAGCCAGGAGCCTAGAGCTTCTGGGTTTCCTCATGGGTACAGGGGCCACCTTCTGCTGCTTTCCTAGACCATTAGCAGGGAGCTGGATTGGAAGTGGATCTTCAACTGGTGTCCGTATGGAGTGCAGGCGTTGCAGGCAGAGGCTTAACTTGCTATGCCACAACACTACCCAACACTGCCCGGCTCCAGGCTCCAGTTAGTGTTCTTTCTTTAATCCTCTGTCATGCAGATCTGAGTTTAGGTAATGACAATTCAGGGACCAAAAGTGATTGTGCCTCTTGCAGTCCAGTCCTTGGCAGATACGGGAACGTCAGAGTGCAGCCTTTTCCAGCGTCTGCCGGTCTCCACAGACTTTCCGTTCAGAACAGCCGGCTTTCCAGGGTGCCATGTTCGGGGAGTTCTCTGGACTCCCTCGTAGGGATTGGTGACAGCGGGGATGAAGGCTCTGTTCTCTGGCTAAGGTGGGTCTTGTTTCCGCTAGGCAGTTGGTCTGGTCTGGACCAAGTTCATGGCTTGCGGTTCCCTGGGCCATCTGGAGACAGGAACAGTGAAGACCATAGCCCGTGTGATTCCAGGTGCAATGTCCAGGTGTGGACAGACAGGGCGCATGAGCACCACGGCTTGTCTTTGGGTGATGGAAGTGTCCTAAGATCGGATTGTGATGATGGTGGCAGAACTCTCTGCATGGTCTGAGACCACTTGCACGCTCGACAGGTGGCTGTTGTGTATCAAGTGTAGCGCATAAGAGGCATGGTGGCCGCCTGGGCTGGAAGGCCTCCAAGCCATGATTTTTGTCTCTTCTCTGCTGGTTTTGGCATTGCCAAGTTCCCTGAGGTGGTGGTGGTGGGGCCGGTGGCCTGGTGTACTTTTCCCTGCCCTGTGGTGTGGAGCTCCCACCTTGGTCTTCCTGTTTCTGGCTACTGGGCTTCCAGGCTGCCTTTTCCCTCACCTGGAAATCCCCATAGATCGTAGCTCGCCCTTTTACCTCGTGGTTTTAGTGTCCTGACAGCTCCTCCGTGCTTCTATGGAGAGAAGTCCAGCGCCCAGCACTGGAAGGGCAGGTCCTTCCGCAGGAACCTGGTCCTCGCCCCCGCCATGAAGCTCTTTTTGTCCACCTGTTTCTGGTGCTGTCATCGAATGTGTCCTGTGCGTTTGGATCACTGGGTTGCTGTGAGCCAAATGGGTGGTACAGAACAGTCCCTCTGTCCCCTGGGCCTTGCTAACGGGGTGGGAGCTGGGGCTGAGGCTTTTGTGTCCAGTTCTGAACTTCACGGCGTCCGCGTATTTTCACCAGGGTAGGGAGAGTGAGGGTTTGAAATAAGCGGGTCACGTTTGTATGTCAGAATCTTTAGTAAGGAAAGTTATTTGTTGTGGTCATCACTAGTATGGAGAACAGTTTCCGCTCTGTTTGTTCGCAGAGTTTTTGCCTAGCTGTGTTAAGCTGTCGTCTTTGGGAACTGCCCAAAGCGGTCTGCCAGGGCCGCCTGAAGACAGGCACAGGTGTGTGAAGAGATGGGGAGAAGGGTCTCAGTATAGGATTCAGCAGTAAAGTGAACTTTTGAAGTATTTGAATAGCAATATGCTAAATTAAAAAGACAACAGGTAATATATTCTGAGCACACAGTTAATTAAAATTTAGGGTATTCTAACTTGCACATAGTCTTAATTTTCACAAATGGTGTTAACGTTTTTGCGAGGCAGCTTTTTAAATTCCAGGCTTCCCATTTAATTCTGATATACTTGTGTCCTTGTTGACAGAGGGCCACAGAAGTGTGGCCGCCCCCCAGCCACAGGGCACCTGCAGGCCCTCTGCATCCCCGCTTCCGTGCCCGCTCCCTCAATGCTCCTGTGCCTGGAATGTGAGTTACCGACATTCATTATGGTTTGCCGCTTTATTCTTCTTACCTCTTAAAAAATTCATAGATGTGAGGAAGCAATATCATAGAAGATGTGAGAAGTCCAAGGAAGCAGTACTGAGACAGTGATGTGACAAAATATACTGGAAGCCACTTAAAATGAGTTCCGAGATCTGTTTCCTGCCGTCTGCGGCTGTGCTCCTTGCTGTCATCACGGTGTCCGTACGGGTTATGTCTTACTCTCTATCCCCGGCATTTTCCAGATTGCTGTTTACTTTTTGCTGGTGTCAGTGTCTCCCTGGGTCCCGCTCCAGCCAGTTCCTCTTTCTGGAGATGGTGTTCCCCGTACGGCCCCTCCGCCACCGCGTAGTGGATCTGTTCCTGCCTGTAGAGTCAGCTACCTGGGTGGTAGGCCTGGGAGCTGAGTGAGAGGGAAGAGGGAAGAGACCCAGCCCACGCCGAGCGTCCTGCTGCCCTGCGCTGAGCCATTCGCACCGAGGGCTGCTTTCTCCACTGGCCAGCCCTGTCCCGCTGGTACGCTTCTGTCTTACTTTCTCTTCTTTTTGGGGACAACTTAGATTAATGATGAGGCAGCGTGGTTGGAGTTTGCAACAACGAATGTTCCTACTTTTTGGATAAAAGCTGTTGCATGCACAGTGTGAGGCGTCTCCCTCGTGCTGCTGTGCCGTCCTCTTCTCAGAGTGCTTGCGGTTGTGCAGCGGGGTGGGGTGAGCTGCTCACTCCGCGCTCGCCCTGTGGCCTGAATGAAGTGAGACAGTGGAGCTGGCTCTGGCCCGGAAGCCTCTGGGCTTCTGCGTGTGGCCATGGCGAGTGTTATCATTCATTACCCTAAGCTTGTTGTGAAGCGTGCCGTCGGTGCTGCCAACAGCTGGGCAGTGTGGATGGAGGTCACGGCCGTCACTCGCTTGCCCGCTTCGGTTTGTGGCAGGCTTTCTACCAGGAGCTCCTTCAGCACCGTCCCCCTCCTGCTCAGCTCTGGCTTGGCTGGGCCTGCCCCAGGCTCTGCTCAGACTGCTGGGTCTGCCAGGGGCAGAGCCTGGGATTTTACCACGTTTATCTTACTGGGTCAGGTGCTTTGCCAGATCTTTCTGGATTTCAGATTCTTCCTCTGGGCTTATCTTAATCCTTTCCACTAAGCCATTCAACACTATGAAGTGCGCGAAGTGTGCGTTCCACACCTTTCATCAGGTGGTGGACAAGGATGTGGCACTGGGCACAGTGGGCGTTGTGCTGCCTGGGAGTGGGTGGCCCCCTGCATCGCCCTCACTGTCTCCTGCGTGCCCTGTGCCCAACACTCGCCCGTCTCCAGGGCCACCAGGAGGGCCTGGAATCTGACCTCCTGGTGGGGAGAGGGTGGATAGCTGAGCTGCAGCCTTCAGTCTGAGTGCCTCCCATGCCCATGGAAACCCAAGTTAGGTGTTTGGGTCGAAGGCAGAACATGGCCTGGCACTGTGATGCGCTGCCAGAACCAAGCAGCCGGACCTGGGCTGCCCGCTTCGCGCTGCGGTAGCAGGAGGCCCCATGTGGATAGGGAGCGTTGGTTTTCCTGCTCACGGATTTTTTTTTTTTTTTTTAATAAACATTGTTTTAAAGAGAATGTCCATTAAGTTGGAACTTATTCGAGGTGTGTCTGAGATAGCAGACGGCTCCAAGCCATGCCATCTGAGGAGCTCGGTTGCAGAGCTGGACTATTGGGCCTGGAGTAGGGAATGTGTTTTGTGGGTGAGTAGGGAGAGGTGGACAGCGCCCCAGGCAGCAGCAGTCGCCGGTGATGTTGGCATGGCTTTCACCCTGTGTTCACAGAGGAGGAGGTTGGAGATTTGAGAGGTGAGGTAACTTGGATAAGGTCCCCTGGACTCCCCTGACTGTCCCTGAAGGGGCCGGTAGGCTGGAAGAAGGCACATCTTGCAGTGATGGTCCCTGACCCGCAGGAACTGGCCAGCTCCAGCCCTGTGGACAGCAGGACAGGCTCCATTGCTTTATGCAGTCTCTGGCTTCAGATTATGTCTGTCTCTGTCTCTTTGTGTGTCTTTATTTTATTATTATTTTTTATTTTTATTTATTTGAAAGAGTTACACAGAGAGGAGAGGCAGAGGTAGAGAGAGAGAGGGGTCTTCCATTTGATGGTTCACTCCCCAATTGGCCTCAACAGCCGGAACTGAGCCAGTCCGAAGCCAGGATCCAGGAGCTTTTTCCGGGTCTCCTACATGGGTGCAGAGGCCCAAGGACTTGGGCCATCTTCTACTGCTTTCCTAGGCCATAGCAGAGAGATGGATCGGAAGTGGAGTAGCTGGGTCTCGAACTGGTGCCAGCGCTTCAGGCCAGGGTGTTAACCTGCTGCGCCACAGAACCGACCCCTGTGTGTCTTTAAAAAGAGACATCCATACATACACACCTCTTTCTTTAAAAAAAAATATATATATATATATATATATATATATAATTTTATTTGAAAGGTAGAGTGGGTTGGGGGGAGAGACAGACAGACAGAAACAGACAGATGCCCAGGTGAAGCCAGGAGCCAGGAACTCCATGTGAGTCTCCTCTGTGGGTGGCAGGAATCCAAATACTTAGCCATCACCCTCTGCCTCCTAGGCACGTTAGCACGCAGCTGGGTCAGAAGTGCTAGTGGCTGGCACTCAGACTGGCACTCTGACATGGGATGCTGTTGTCCCAAGCTGACTAAGCCCACTGTGCCACAGTGCCCACCCCCCCCCCCCCCCGCTTTCTTTTTTTAAAAAATTAAAATTTATTTGAGAGGCAGAAAGTCGATGTGGGGGTGGAGAGAGCGAGCGTGATCTTGGTTGGGACTGGGCTGGGCTGAAGTCAGAAGCTGGGAACCCAGTCCAGCCTCCCACGTGGGGGGCAGGAGCCAATCACTTGAGCCCTCAGCACTGCCTTCCAGGGTCAGGAAGCAAACGCAGGTGCTCAGATAGTGATGAGGGTGTCCTGGGCACCAGGCTGAGTGCCTGGCCCTGCTTCCTGGGTGGAAGCACTCGCAGGTGGAGCAGTCCGATCCGACAGAGAAGTCAGCCAGCGGTCGAGGGCCTTTAGGTAGGGAGTTAGCTCTGCAGGAGCCGGAGGCTGAAAGGGTGGTGGTGACTGCAGGGGCAGCCGCCCCCAGCACTGGCCACTGGGAGTTTGGAGCTGTGAAGACCAAGGCACTTAGAGAGGGGGCTAGCGAACCGGAGCTCGCCGACCTGCCGCTGCTGGCGCCTCTCTGCTGGGTGTGCTGCGAGGGGCTTGGGGGCTCGGGGGCAGCAAGCAGACAGAAGAGGACACCTGTACAGTGTGTTGTTGACGCCAGCCTCCCGGGACTGAGGTGTTGCCAAGTCCCCTGCCAGTTCCCGGCTGGTCAGGGCTGCTGGACTTGCTGACTGACCTGCTCACGTGTGAGCACACCTGACGTCTCCACCTGGAGCACGACACCAGGCAGGTCCTTAATCTGTGCTCTTACATTTATTTATATTCTGGAAGTGTCTGTAAGGTACAGTGACAGCGAGCGAGCGAGCGAACTTCTGTCTGCTGCTTCACTCCCTGCATGCCCAGGGCTGGCCAGACCGAAGCTGGGAGCCAGGAATTCCTTCTGGTCTCCCTTGTCGGTGGCAGGGACCCAAACACGGGGGCCATCGTCTGCTGCCTCCCAGGGTGTGCATTAGCAGGAAGCCGGGTGGGAAGAGGAGGTGAGCCTCAGCCTCGGGCGCTCCACGGTGGCTGTGGGTGTCCTGTGAAGGCCTGTCGGCGCTGTCAGTCATCTTTCAGGAGGCAGTGACCGTCTCTGCGCCCATGCCTCTGTGACTTGCTTGCCCGGTGCCCAGGGCATCTGTGGGGCCAGAGCTGTAGCCTGGGCTGCTTCCTGGCCCGTTGCTCGTGCTTACGAGGACGGTCAGTCTTTATCTGAAACGCCAGGACAGCGGTGGTGCTGGCCTCCTAATCCTGAGAGCCAAGGGAGGAATCGTTTGATGCTGTCTGGAAAGAGGTCCTCCCAGGAAGGAAACTGCAGCAGAGCCTGGCCATGCGGTCGTGACCGGCTCAGGCCTGCAGCCTCGTTGCTGGTCACCAGGAAGCTGAGGGCATTCAGTTTTTCGTGTGTGGACCTCATTGAGTAGCGAGTGAGACCTCTGCCTCATTGTCTGTGCCGTTGCCGGACAGGCCCAGCAGGACCTCGTCCTCATCCTGGCCCGGGTCCACCAGGCCACCTTCACTTCGGATGCCTGGCGACCCCCAGAAGGGCAGGGAGAGCTGCTGGATTCTCCGCCTGCCTCCCTGGCCGGGGCCTGCTCTGCGGAGTGTGGGGTTCCCCGCCGAGGAGGCTGGGGAGGCCCCTCCGTGTCGCCCTTGTTTTGACCCAAGTGCCCGGCTCTTTCTAGGTTGTAAAGGGAGCCCGAGCCGGCCTGAGCCGGTCAGCATCCTGAGCTGTGCTTTGCTGATGTTTGGGGCTTTGTTCGCTTGCATTTCACAGAGAGCTGCAGAGAAGTGCTCACCCAGGGCTCCAGAGGCGGCTCGTGAAGTGCCGGGGGTTTCTCTGAGTGTCTAAGGTCAGAACTCAGGGGAGTTCACACACACACACACACACGGTAGAGGGACGGAGGAGTAGATCCTGTTGGGAAAGAGCCCCATGGACACTGCCCTGCCCACTCCCTGTGTCACCAGCACGTCTCCCTCTCCCCGGGACCGAGACTGCACACTTCCTGGATGCCATCAGTGCGCTGCTCCTTTGATCTATTATTTATGTAGGAAAATTTTTATCGTGAGAAAGTGGGAATTATGTTTTGAACTTTGAATTAAATCAAGGCTTTGTAGCTGGTGAGTCATGAAACTTGATTAAAATAAATGATTGCAGACGCGCTGGGTGTTCACCGACAAGATGTAGCAGGAGCTCCTGTTATTTCCATGGCTTCGTGAAACATGCAGGGAGCAGAGCCCTTGCAGCTGGGTGTTCTCTCCTCCGGGCTCCATCACGCTTTCCTGAGGAGAATGAGAACTTGCTTACAGAGGAAGGAAGAAACGTGTCAATCAATCCAGTCCACGCAGGGTCTGAGTCTAGGAGCGGCTGCCAGGCTCCTTGGCATCCCGAGGTGTGCAGGGCTGCTGCAGCCATCGGGGCAGGCCTGGACCCCGAGCTCGGGGACGCCCAGCCCATCCTTTGCGGCAGGAAGTGCCCGAGGTGCACACTCCTGCCAGCACCCAGGTTTATTGCCTTAAAAATTTTACAGTTTTGGGACAATGGTGTCTCTCGAAGTGAATTTTCCCTAGGGCTGTTTGCATGTGATTTTAAGTAAGACATCTTCTTATGTGTAATTATGAAGAGGAACAGAGAGTATACTTAACCTAGAGATTCGTTATTTTTGGTTTGGATTTTAGAGAGTTTGAATGCCTGTTGGGCTCACAAACTCTACAGAGAGAAGCTCCAACTTTGTGTCGTCCTCAGAGATTCTCAATCTCAGTCCTTTTGTAATCCAGGTATGTGTGCGTTCTCAGAACTCCCCAGCACGCGCATTAGGTGTTGTTCCGAGGTCCTCTGAGCCCTGGCCGCTGCCGGGGCTGTGAGCCGCCGGCTGGGGCATAGATCACGATGCTGTTTGCAGTGCGTCAGCGCGCTCTGAGCTGGCAGACGGAGGGGCGGGGAGCAGGGTGCCGAGAGCCACGAGCACATCAGTCCCAGCCTCCTGGCATGGATTGAATTGTTTGGTTCAGCTGGGAAGCCACACGCTAACGCTGCTTCACCCCGTCCTGCTCCCTTCCACACAGGCTGGTTTCTTGCAGGCCTATTTTTCTCAGAAATTGTGCCTGCGAGACAGAAACCCACACTTGAGTCGTCATAGATTTTTCTAAATTGAGACTTGTTGAACTGATTGGACACCTTCTACCTGCCCAGGTGGTCCCCACGCGGTGCCCACGTGAGTGTCACAGGTGGCGTGCTGGGGAACGTTGCTCTTTTCCTCGCCAAATTCAACTTTGAAGTCTCTGAGAAGGGGACAAGCAGTGAAGAAGAAACAGAACAGGGAGGGGTGTGGGTGGCGCCCCCTGCTGTTGCCCGTCCCTGGTCGTGGTGCTGGTTCTCGCTCTCAGCCCCTCTCCCTGCCCTTGTCCTTCGGGGCACGGCAGGATCACACTTCCAGATGGGGGCAGGGTCCGGGTGCCTCGTGCCTCCCCATGTGTGCACCTGTGCCGCACACCCTGCCCGGGGCGCCCGGCTCCCCCTGGAGTTTGTCCCGCGTTCAGTGTCCATTCAGATGCTTCTGGCCCTGCAGGGTCTGGCTCAAACGTCTGCTTTTTCCTCTGCTAAATTTTATGTTTCTTACGGTCTTTATCCCTTTTTGCCATGTACTATGGTTGCTCACTTTCTGCAGACTGGATTTTAATAGTCTCGATGGTGAGAAAGTCCGGAATAGAATGCTCTGTGAGCAACTGGTCCTCCAAAAACGGCTGTTGAATGAAAACACAAACCTGTTGTGGACCACTTCATCTGTTTCTTTAACCTTTCGGAATCTAAAAAATGTGCTGTATACACAGAGACACACATACAACAAAGAGATGGTGAAAGGAATGCCCAGAGAGCCAGGCTGGGGGAGTTAGCATCAGACCCAGAGAGGGTCTGCTCTCTGCCACCCGGGAGCAGCCCCCGGCCCTCCGCCCACAGCTGGCCCGTCCTGCCCATCACCCCTCCCTGGCTTGCACAGCCCTCCCTCTCTAGCCTTTTGTTTTCCTACAGTTTGATCAGCAGTGTGTGCGTCCCCCACGTCGTAAGGTCTTGCCTGGTTTCAGAATCCTGTACGCACTCTTGTGTGTCTCATGAGCCCAGGTCGCTCTGTACCCAGGAAGTCCTCACTCTAGGTCTGCACCACAGGCAGTCCTCGTTTTCCCTGTCACGGGACACCACTGACCTTGTGCAGCCCCTGGTGTGGATCTGGTGCAGCCCCGAGCATTTTCACGTACGACGTTTGGTTGGTGTGCAGACGTTTGAGGGCAGCTGTCCAGAAGCAATGTCAGGGCGGGTGGGTCTGGTTTTAGAAGACGCTGCAAGTGGCTTTGCACAGAGGCGGATGCTCTGCTACCAGCGGGGTGTGCCGTCCGTACCAGGCTCTGCTTGTGGCCAGCACTGTGTTTTCATTTTAGCAGTTCATTTGTGGCATATATTGTATTGTGGCTTTAATTAAAAAACATTTTTCTTTTTGTATATATTTATGGGCTACAATGCAGCGTTTCCAAAGGCGCACATGCTGTGGGATGATTAAATCAGGCTGATTGCCGTGTCCATTATGTGGTCAATACATTAAAAATCAATTTTCTTAGCAATTTTCGGATACTTAGTACATTTTTGTTAACCGTGGTCACCGTGTGGTCTCTGAACTTGAGCCCTATGTCTGGCTGTGGTTACTGTGTGGTCCAGTGGGTCTCTTTCTGACTTGAGCTTTTTGTTTGACTGTGGTCACCGCGTGGTCCAGTGGGTCTCTGAACTTGAGCCCTATGTCTGACTGTGGTCACCGTGTGGTCCAGTGGGTCTCTGAACTTGGACCCTGTGACTGACTGTGGTCACTGTGTGGTCCAGTGGGTCTCTTTGTGACTTGAGCCCTGTGTCTGACTGCGGTTACTGTGTGGTGCAGTGGGTTTCTGAACTTGAGCCCTGTGTCTGACTGTGGTCACCAGGTGGTCCAGTGGGTCTCTGAACTTGAGCCGCGTGTCTGACTGTGGTCACCGGGTGGTCCAGTGGGTCTCTGAACTTGAGCCGCGTGTCTGACTGTGGTCACCAGGTGGTCCAGTGGGTCTCTGAACTTGAGCCGCGTGTCTGACTGTGGTCACCGGGTGGTCCAGTGGGTCTCTGAACTTGAGCCGCGTGTCTGACTGTGGTCACCGGGTGGTCCAGTGGGTCTCTGAACTTGAGCTGCGTGTCTGACTGAAACTTCGTACCCTTGACCAGCACCTGCCCCCAACACCCCGCAGCCCGTGCTGAGACCATTCTGTCTCTGCTCTGAGCTCTGAGCTTTCCACACCATGCTTTCGTGGGATCGTGCGGGGTCTGTCTCTCTGAAAGGCCTGTTTCACGTAACTTAGCGTCCTCCAGGTTTACCATGTTGCAGATGGCGCGAGGGAGGCTGAGTGGCGTTCCCCGGCGTGCAGAGACCACGTTTCCTGTCTGCTCGTCTGTTGGAGGCACTAATGGTGATCCCTTCTCTTGGCTGTAGCGTGCAGTGTGGCTGTCAACCGGCAGTGTAGCTGTGTCTTTGACATCCCGATTTAATTTCCTTTGGATAAATATATACAAGTGGAACTGCTGATCGTGTGGAAGTTCTGATTTGAGATTTTAATTTTTATTGTCTTCTTGAGTCATGCAATCGAGCACCTTTACATAAACTCACTGGCCATGTGTTTAGCCTTTCTTGTGAAGTACCTGTTTATGATTTTTTAAAAGATTTATTTGATTGAAAGACAGGGAGGGAGTGAGGCTATCCAAGTCTTCTGAGTAGGTGGCAGGGCTCTCTCCTGCCTTCCCGCTCATACCTGGGAAACTGGACTGGAAGCAGAGTCGCTACGGGGTGCCGATGTCACAGCAGTGGCTTGACACTGTGCCGTAACACCATCCCCTTCCCCTCCGATTAGAGCTTTGGCCTCTTCCTGTTGGGTTGTTTCTGACTGATGTGTAGAAGTTCTTTATAAAGTTCTGGATAAAGTCTTTTCTTTCTTTCTTTCTTTTTTTTTTTTTTTTTATGTGTAGTGCATTTCTTCTGTGATGTGAGTTTTCAGTTTTTTGGTGGTCTCTTCTGATAAGAAGGAATGTTCTAGTGTGGGTGGGTGTATACAGTTTTCCCTAGGGTTCATGTTTGTGTGGGGCTCTCCTAACTTGGGGTCCAGATTGTCCCGTAATGTAGGAGGCGTACAGTTCTGCTCTGTCAGGCCCACGCTTGCTGTCCGGGCAGCGTTGTTCACATTGTCTGTGTTCACTGCCAGGTGATCAGCTTTGACGATTGGTTACCCTGGCCTGCCTGGCGTTGGTGTCTGCACATGGTGTGCAGTGGGGCCTGGTTTGTTGTTCCACGTGGGCGTACATCTGTCTCAGCACCTTTCAGCTCCGAGGACAGCGGTTGCTCCTTTGCAGTGCTGTTATCCGGCGCTGAGACATGCCTGGGTCTGTTTCTGGCCCCCAGTGCTGGTCCGGAGGTGCGGGTCTCTGTATCAGCATCACACTTCGTTCTCTGTGTTTTTTGTTTTTTTGTTTTTTTTTTTTTTTGACAGAGTGGACAGTGAGAGAGGCAGAGAGAAAGGTCTTCCATTTGCCATTGGTTCACCCTCCAATAGCCGCCGCGGTAGTGCACTGCGGCCAGAGCACCGTGCCGATCCGAAGCCAGGAGCCAGGTGCTTCTCCTGGTCTCCCATGGGGTGCAGGGCCCAAGGACCTGGGCCATCCTCCACTGCCTTCCCGGGCCACAGCAGAGAGCTGGCCTGGAAGAGGGGCAACCGGGACAGAATCCGGCACCCTGACCGGGACTAGAACCCGGTGTGCCGGCGCCGCAGGCGGAGGATTAGCCTGTTGAGCTGCGGCGCCGGCCCTCTCTGTGGCTTTGTATGATCTGGAAAGGCAGACTGTCCTGGGCGCCTCCTCAGAGCATTGGCCTCTTTTTGTCCTCGTCAGTCTTAGGTCAGTGCGTTCCATTTCCAAGAGGGTAAAAAGATGTGTTATTTTGGTTTTATTTTTTTAAATGTTTATGTATTTACTTGAAAGCCAGAGAGAGAGAGAGAGAGAGAGAGAGATCTTTTGTCTGCTGGTTCACTCCCCAGATGGCTGCAATGGCTAAAGCTGGGCCAGGCCAAAGCCAGGAGCCAGGAGCTTCATTTGGGTTTCCCATGTGGGTGCAGGGGCCCAAGGACTTGGACCATCTTCCACTGCTTTTCCAGCTGCGTTAGTAGGGAGCTGGATTGGAAGTGGAGCAGTTGGGACACACACCGGTGCCTAAATGGGACGCCGGCACTACAGACAGCGGCTTTACCAGCTGTACCATAGGGCTGGCCCTGATCGTGTTTAACCAGACCTCTACCAGCTGCACCATCCATAGGGCTGGCCCCGATCGTGTTTAACCAGACCTCTACCAGCTGCACCATAGGGCTGGCCCCGATCGTGTTTAACCAGACCTCTACCAGCTGCACCATAGGGCTGGCCCCGATCGTGTTTAACCAGACCTCTACCAGCTGCACCATAGGGCTGGCCCTGATCGTGTTTAACCAGACCTCTACCAGCTGCACCATCCATAGGGCTGGCCCTGATCGTGTTTAACCAGACCTCTACCAGCTGCACCATAGGGCTGGCCCTGATCGTGTTTAACCAGACCTCTACCAGCTGCACCATCCATAGGGCTGGCCCCGATCGTGTTTAACCAGACCTCTACCAGCTGCACCATAGGGCTGGCCCCGATCGTGTTTAACCAGACCTCTACCAGCTGCACCATAGGGCTGGCCCCGATCGTGTTTAACCAGACCTCTACCAGCTGCACCATAGGGCTGGCCCCGATCGTGTTTAACCAGACCTCTACCAGCTGCACCATAGGGCTGGCCCTGATCGTGTTTAACCAGACCTCTACCAGCTGCACCATCCATAGGGCTGGCCCCGATCGTGTTTAACCAGACCTCTACCAGCTGCACCATAGGGCTGGCCCCGATCGTGTTTAACCAAACCTCTACCAGCTGCACCATAGGGCTGGCCCCGATCGTGTTTAACCAGACCTCTACCAGCTGCACCATAGGGCTGGCCCCGATCGTGTTTAACCAGACCTCTACCAGCTGCACCATAGGGCTGGCCCTGATCGTGTTTAACCAGACCTCTAGTCTGTGGGTCATGTGGGTGGTGTCTGTATGTCTTCTTAACATTAAGCGCTCTAATTTTCCATGTAGAGGCCTTTTCTGTATTTTGTTAGATTTATTCTTAGATATTTTAATCTTTTTTTAAAAAGAATTATTGTATTTGAAAGATAGACTTACAGAGAGAGAGAGAGAGAGAGAGAGAGAGAGAGAGGTCTTTTATCCTGTGGTTCACTCCCCAGTTGGTTGCAATGCAACAGCCACAACTGCACTGATCCGAAGCCAGGAGCTTCTTCCGGGTCTCCCACGAGGGTGCAGGGGTCCAAGGACTTGGGCCATCCTCTACTGCTTTCCCAGGCCACAGCAGAGAGCTGGATTGGAAGAGGAGTAGCTGGGACTAGAACCGGCACCATATGGGATGCCGGTGCTGCAGGCTGGGCTTTAACCCGCTGTGCCACGCTCCGGCCCCAGATGTTTAATCTTTAAGTCTGTTTCCATGGTATCTCAGAGATTTACCTCATTTGTTGTACACTGGGGTGCAGGTGGTTTCAGTAGATGTGTGTCTAGCAGCCTCACGGAGCGTTCTGATCTGAATATTTATCCACAGACTCATTTGCATTTCTGTAAACACATTCATTGTCTTTTGCAAATAATGATGGGTTCCCGGTCTTCATGCATTCCATCTCTGTTTCCTTCGCTAATGGAGCTAAACTGACCAATGGAGCTACGCTGCCCGGGACCAGTGCTGCACAGGAGTGGGCACCTTTGACCCATCTCAGGACAGCTTCCAGCTCTGTGATTCTGTGAAGCTTTTGTGGACAGTCTTGATCAGAAAAAGATTTATTTATTTACTTTGAAAGTCAGAGTTACACAGAGAGGGGAGGAGAGGTGAGGTGGGGGGGAGTCTTCCATCCGCTGGTTCACTTCCCAATTGGCTGCAACAGCCGGAGCTGCGCTGATCCGAAGCCAGGAGCCAGGAGCTTCCTCCAGGTCTCCCATGCGGGTGCAGGGGCCCAAGGACTTGGGCCGTCTTCTACTGCTTTCCCAGGACATAGCAGAGAGCTGGATTGGAAGAGGCACAGCCGATCTCGAACCTGCACCCGTACGGATGCCGGCACTGCAGGCAGCGGCTTTACCCGCTACGCCACAGCGCCGGCCCCCAGCTTAAGTTTTAACCCACTGCCCACAACGCTTCCGCCCCTGTGGGTCAGTGGAGCTCAGTACATTGTTGCTTTGTGCTTTCCACGTCTTGATACATAGGAGATCTATCTGGGCAAGCTGGGTCTGGACACAGTTACTTTAAGTGTTACGGCAGTACTTTTCCTAAACACAGGAGAATCCTGTGAATTTGGTCTAGTTCTCCAGGTGTCTTCAAGACTCTTTTGTGGGTTTGCAAGGCGCTGAGCTTTCCGTTTGGACTTTTGCCCTGATGGTGCAGAGCACCGGTGGCCAAGCTGTTGGTGTCTCAGTGGCCCAGACTGCCTGGCTGTGGCCTGCCGCCCAGCCTGCTGCCTGCTGTAAGAAGAAGCTGCCCGTGTGCTCACTGCCCAGGCCCTTCTGCCCGTGTGCTGACCCAGTGCCCGTTTCAGGGATGAGCGCCTGTGCGAGCGGTGATGCGCCTGGGTGTTGTTTTCCACGGAACGCTGTTTTTTCTTGAAAGAACTGACAGAACGTTCTACAAGATGGGTGAAGTGAGCCTGTCGCTTCAGGGAAAACAGCCGATGTTTCTTACCAGTGATACGCTTTGAGCCTTCAACTGAAAATTCATATTTTGAAAAGTGTGCATTTGCCACTGAACTTGTCTGCTTACAAACACTGACGCCTCTTCTCATGGGGTGTCCGCAGCCCCGACACGCGTGTCCGACATGGTGGCCAAGGTTGCCGGTGCCTGCCCCAGCGTCGTGTGGGGCCCGGGAGCCACTTATGGTGCAGACCAGTTGGTGTCGGTGCTGCAGAGCCGGCAGCGAACGGAAGCGGTTTCAGTGAAAACTTTTCAGACATCTTGTCTGGGAGGTGGAGTGCCGAAGCTCCTGCCAGAGCCCGCGTGTCTTTTGTGCAGCCAGTTACAGAGATGGCAGGGGCTGGCGCGATGGCAAAGCGGTTAAGCTGAAGCTGGGATCCCATGTGGGTCCATGTGTCCTGGCTGCTCCACCGATCCAGCTCCCTGCTAATGTGCCTGGGAAAGCAGCGGACGATAACCCGAGTGCTTGGGCTCCTGCTCCCAGCTCCTGGCTTTGGCCTGGCCCAGTGCTGGCTGCGCCGGCCATTTGGGGAGTGAACCAGCGATGGAAGATCTCTGCCTCTCTCTCTCTCTTCTTTTCTTTCTGTAACTATTTCAAGTGAATAAATAAAATTTTTTTAAAGAGATTCCAAAGTTGGAAAACATTGCCAATTTTGTCACTAAGACTTTTTGTTTTGGAAAACAGAATTTTTTTTTTTTTTTTTTGACAGGCAGAGTTAGTGAGAGAGAGAGAGAGAGAGAGAGAGAGAGAGAGAAAGGTCTTCCTTTTCTGTTGGTTCACCCCCAAAATGGCTGCTATGGCCAGCGCTGCACTGATCCGAAGCCAGGAGCCAGGTGCTTCCTCCTGGTCTCCCATGCAGGTGCAGGGCCAAGCACTTGGGCCATCCTCCACTGCCCTCCCGGGCCACAGCAGAGAGCTGGACTGGAAAAGGGGCAACCAGGACAGAACCCGGCACCCCAACTGGGACTAGAACCCGGGGTGCTGGCGCTGCAGGCGGAGCATTAGCCTAGAGAGCTGCGATGCTGGCCCAGAATTTTTTAAAAAATAAAAAATATCATTTATGTTAACATGTTATAGTTTTTTAATTGTTAATTTTAAATGAACTAATAAAATTAAAACAAATCACTTTTCACTCTCAAATGTTGTGAATATTGGTTGCTGTAATTGGAAAAAGCTGTTCGGGAGGGGGCTGGCATTGTGGTGCCACAGAGTGAGCTGCCACCCGTGATGCTGGCATCCCATATTGGAGTGGCAGTTCAAGTCCCAGCTGCTCCGCTTCCAATGCAGCTCCTGTTAGGGTGCTTGGGAAAGCAGAAGATGGCTTGAGTGCTTGGGCCCCTGACCACGTGGAAGACACGGACAGGATTCCTGGATCCTGGCTTTACCTTGGCCCAGCCCCAGCAGTTGGTAGCCATTCAGAGTGAACCAGTAGATGATAGGTCTTTGATCCACTGCCTTTCAAATAAATAAATCATGTAAAAAAAAAAAAGTGTCCATAGGACGCTGTGTAATTGTTGACAATCTAAGGGTGTGAAGTGTGAGAACTCACGGTTTACAGAGTGCAGCGACTGGCGCTCTTTGATGAGAGACAGACGGGCTTTTCAGCGTGGTGCAGCCTTTCTTACCATCAAAGGCAGATTCCCTCTGCGTTAATGTCTGTGATGTGATGTTTCACAGGCAGTTCTTGCATCTGGGCAGAACTGTGCCCCTCAGGGTGGGGAGCCAGGAGGGCACAGCACTTGCAATGTTTTCCTTGTGTCCAAAGCAGAAGCGAGTGTCCAGTGCTCTCTCTGAGAGAGTGCCTGTCTCAGGGCCCCCAGAGCAGCAGACTAGTCTTTAAACAGAGAGAATCATCCGTTACTGAAAGCCAAATGTTTTAATTAAAAGGATCCATCACTGGTGGCTGTGTCCCTTTATTTCTCAAGTGTGGCAAAAGTTAATAAGCAGTGGTTGCACTGTGGTTCCGTGGTGAATTGCCAGTTGGTGAATGGGGTGTCTCCCGTGAAGCGTCCGGAGATAAACTCTGCAACATCTGTCCTGTGACAACTCCCCCCCGTGTATTTCAGAAGTTAGAGTAGGGGGCTATGAGAATCTTCAGGAAGTGCTTGGTAAATGCTTGGGCTGCTGTGTGTGCCTGAGAGCCAGAGAAGCAGAGAGGTAGAAGGAAGAAGAGAGTGAGAGAGAGCTATGGGCAGCGGCAGCGGGGAGACGGAGCAGGGAACCTTTCTGGTCACTGTTCTGCACCTGTGTTGATTGGCGGGCTGACCGCTTCCTTGGGCGGGAGGCATCCTGGCGTTGTAAAGGAGCCGCCCACCCTGTGCGTAACCCATCAGCTCCCTCTCAGCAGTGCTCTGAGACGGCAGAAGGGTTCCGTGGCATGATTCCTTGTCCTCTTCATAGCTTTTCTTTCTTTCTTTCTTTCTTTCTTTCTTTCTTTCTTTCTTTCTTTCTTTCTTTCTTTCTTTCTTTCTTTCCTTTGTTCTTTGAGAGGTAGAGTTACAGACAGAGAGAGGGAGACACAGAGAATTCTTTCATCTGCTGCTTCATTCCCCATATGTCTTCAAAGACCAGAGTTGGGCCAGTTCGAAGCCAGGGGCCAAGAGCTCCTTCCAGGTCTCCCCCGTGGGTACAGGTGCCCATCTTGGTCCATCTTCCACTGCTTTCTCATGCCATAAACGGGGAGCTGGATTGGAAGAAGAGCAGCCAGGACACAAACCGGTGCTCGTGTGGGATGCTGGTGCCCTAGGCAGAGGCTTAGCCCACCGCCACACCGCCGGCCTCTCCGTAGCTTTTTCATGGAGTGAGCTGGGAGCTGGGTGAGGCCTTTCTGCCTTTTAAGTTACGGTAGCTGTTACTGAGGTCAGGGGAAGCGTTCTGGGAGTTAAGCAGCTACTAAGTGGGTTGACTGTGGGGTTTCTGCCGCATTGCGGCTGTGGGCATGCCGGTGGATTTTCTGATCGTGTGACAGGAAGGTGACCTTTATAACAGCCCCTTTTTCATAAACATCCAATTTTATTAGATGGTAGAAAGACAAAAGCACGGCCAGTCCAAGTCTGGAAAGCTTCAGCACCCCTGTGACCCTGCGTAGGGAGGGTGTGCTCGCTGCCTGTCCACGTGGCTGCTCCAGGCTGTGGAGGGGCCGGTGTGGTGTGGGCAGAGGGCTTTGATGGGTTGTGCCCCCCTCACTGCTAAGAGGGTGGGGACTTTTGGTTTCCATGTTCTCATCAACACTGCCACACCGGTCAGCTGTCCTGTCAGCTGGGATGCCGTGTTTTGCAGAGAGCGTGCTGGGACTGCCCTGAAATGTAGCTGGAATGTTTATCTTTGGGACTGACGCAGGCTTACTGTTTCTGTTAGCACCGTTTTCTTTTCCTCACCCTTTAAAGCTGAAGGCCCGGAGAGGCGTGTGGCGGCGGCGCCTGCCCTTGGGCTGGCTGTGCCCTCCGTGTGGACGTGTGCTGGAAGCCGTCGTGCCCCCGCAGCCGTCTACCTGGGGCAGCTGTTTTGTTTGCATTTCACATGATTAATATTTACATTTTGTTTCAAGGAAATTGGCTTATTCCTGCCTGGTTCTCATTCTCACGCTTCCCAGGTTGGGATTGGAGCCAATAAACGGAGGATTGACCTATCAGCACTTTGCAAATGTTAAACACATAAGTAAAGAGAAGCGTGTTTGTCTTTTTGGTTAAATCTGTGCTAACATTCCGTTCTGGATTTCCTCCTTTTGTGGTGTTTCCCGCGGTCTTCAGGGGCTGGCAGGCTCAATTAGTGATGCAACGTTTTGTTTTAGGTGTTGGCCTTGGCAGCCGTGGGTCCTCTTACAGGCACGGCGTGGGCACTGTGAGGGTGTGCAGTGCACAGGGTGTGCACTGCTCCTCCGTGGTGGGGCAGGGAGACCCCGACTCAGATTCTACATAGCTAACTTCGTAGGCTGTGTAGCCTTTTGTTTTCATCTTCACTATTGGAGTTAGTAATTAGGAAGTCCTGTTCAGAAAGCAGTTAGGAGAAAAGCCCCATGTAGTTTTCACTTCCGTGGTGTTGATGCCTTTTTCTCTTTAAAAGGACCCAAACAAGTTGACTAGGATGGGTGGAGTGCAGCAAGGGACTTGGCCGCCATATGCCTGGTTTATCAAGTGTGTTTCCCAAAGCGGGATGTAATTTACTTTTTTTTAAATATAAAAGACTTATACATTTATTTGAGTGGCAGAGTTACAGACAGAGAGGGAGAGACACTCAGAGAGTAGGTCTCCATCTGCTGGTTCACTCCCCAAGTGCCTACAAAGTCCAGAGCTGAGCTGAACTGAAGCTGGTAGCCAGTAGCTCCTTCAGAGTGTCTCATGTGGGTGCAGGGGCCCAAGCACTTGGGCCATCTTCCACTGCTTTCCCAGGCCATAGCAGAGAGCTGGATCAGAAGTGGAGCAGCGGGGACTCGAACCGGTGCCCATATGGGATGCCAGCACTGTAGGCAGCAGCTTTACCCGCTATGCCACAGTGCCGGCCCCCCATAATTTACTCTTAAAAGTAGATTTAGGGGCCGTTGCTATGGCATAATGAGTAAGGCCACCACCTGCCACACCGGCATCCCATGTGGGCACTGGTTCGAGTCCTGGCTGCTCCACTTCTGATCCAGCTCCCTGCTATGGCCTGGGAAAGCAGCAGCAGATGGCCAAAGTCCTTTGGTTCTTGCACCTGTGTGGGAGACCCGGAGGAACCTCCAGGCTCCTGGCTTCAGATTGGCCCAGCTCCGGCCACTGTAGTCATTTAGGGAGTGAACCAGAAGATGGTAAGACCGCTCTCTCTCTCTCTCTCTTTCTCTGCTGTTCAAATAAATAAATTAATCTTTAAAATTTTTTTTTTTTTTTTAAAGAAAAGTAGATTAAGTTCCTAGCATCTTAGCAGCTACTGGTTTGGTCCCAGAGGCTTTAGTATACCTGACTGTCAGTGCTGACCAGCGGATGAATTCAGCAGGTGTCTGTTAGGTGCTGATTGGTGTTTGACACTGGAGGGGGGCGCGGGAGAGGACGGCCTCATTACATATCCTTGGAACCAAGCGCAGGGCTAACAACATCTGGAAGAGGCCAGGAGGCAGATGTGAGCATTTAGCATGCAGAGGACTGAGAGCACTTGGGAGAGACCTCTTGGAGTGGATGGGACTAGAACAGGGACTTGGAGAAGGCTCAGGGAAGGAGCCGAGGACTCCGGGTGTGAGGAGGGCACTCCTAATTTTGGGAGGATATTTTTTCATGGGACTGTGTGAAGGTCAAGAGGGTCCCCATGGCTGGGGGTGTCGGGTAACAGGAAAGGTGGATGGGGCCAGATGGAGCTGGGGGGGAATGTGAGCCTGGTCCCTGCCAGGCAGGGGGTGCAGGGAAGGCTCTGAGCAGCGGAAGCCATGTTTCCTGAAGATTCTTCTGCTTGGGTATGTGGAAGGAAGTGGACCAGCAGACCCCACCTGCCAGGTGACGTGGTCGTTGGATGATGCCGCTTGAGACAGGACTGGGAGGGGCACAGAGGTGGAGGCCAAGGTTGGGGGTGCGTAGGCGTGGTGAAAGGTTTGGCACTGTTAGGAGAAGTGATGGTGCGGGAGTGCAGATGACTGGCGTTCTAGGCGCTTCCGCAGGCAGCCGTGCAGCGCGAGGGGTAGTTCCCATGTCCAGATGGGGCTGTTTTGGACGTTGTGCAGATTTGCTTCCATAGTTTTTTTTCTTTTTAAAGCTTTACTTTATTCATTTGAAAGACAGAGTTACAGAGAGAGGTAGAGACAGAGAGAGAGGTCTTCCATCCGCTGGCTCACTCCCCAGATGGCTGCAATGGCCAGAGCTGCACCGATCCAAAGCCAGGAGCCAGGAGCTTCCTCCAGGTCTCCCACGCGGGCGCAGGGGCCCAAGGACTTGAGCCATCTTCTACTGCTATCCTTGGCCATAGCAGAGAGCTGTACCGGAAGAGGAGCAGCTGGGCAAGAACTGGCGCCCATATGGGATGCCGGTGCTTCAGGTGCTTCAGGCCAGGGCGTTAACCCGCTGCGCCACAGCGCCGGCCCCTCCGTAGTTTCTTACTGAGCGTCGAGGATTGGAAGAACCATGAGGTCCACTGTGTGTTGGAGCTAGCGACGTCCTTGCCTGGGGAAGCCTGTGTTGTCGGTCATTTGCAAAACGTGGTGCTGTTTGTCTGGGTTTCTGGAGCTCCAGCGTCACGCTGACTAGAACCTGACTGCTTCCTGTGTTTTGTAATTGTGTGGAGCTGTGCCTGGGGATATGGAAAGGTACCGCACAGAAAAGCTGGTGCAGTCCCAGGAGTCCCCGAGGCTGTGCAGTGTGGAAGAAGTTCCTGTTGTTTACTGACTTCAACTGTTTCCATTGAATGATTGCTGGAAAACAGGAATCACAGGGGCCGCACATGCCTTTGTAATGATTTTTTATTTTTTTTTTGGCTATAACAATAGGTCTGGGCCGGTGTTACTACAACGTAGCGGGTAAAGCCACCTCCTGCAGCGTTAGCATTCCCTTATGGGCACTGGTTCGAGACCTGGACGCTCCACTTCTGACCAAGCTCTCTGTTAGTGCACTGGGGAAACCAGCAGAGGATGACTCGAGTGCTTGGGCCCCTGCACCCAGCTGGAGCTCCTGGCTTCGGCCTGGCCCAGCCCTGGCTGTTGTGGGCATTTTGGGAGTGAACCAGCAGATGGAAATCTCTCTCTCTCTCTCTCTCTCTCTCTCTCTCCACCCCGCCCCCCCCCCCAACTCTGACTTTCAAAAAAAAGAATAGGACTGAGAATTGACAGAAGAGACAACAGGAAATCATCCAGACCCTGCCTCTCGTCCTGCTGCGCCCTTGACACTTCTCCTGCTGAGGGGCGGGGGCTCGGTCCCCTCCCCTGGAGTCTGAGCCGCTCTGTGGCTAGGGCTGGGCTGTGGAAGGCTCTCCTGCAGCCACACTGGTGACCCCAACCCCAGTGGACACCCCTCAGGCTTGGGTTTTCCCACCTGGGGCCCTCGGACACACGGTGTGGGGACGGTGTTCCCGCGGTGTCCTTTGCTCACCACGGGTCAGACACGTGGGGTGAGCACGGTGTTCCCATGGCGTCCATTGCTCAGCACGGGTTGGACACACGGTGTGGGGACGGTGTTCCTGTGATGTCCTTTGCTCAGGACGGGGGCTATGTTACGCAGCAGTCCGTGTCTGGGCCGTGTTTTGGAGCTGGAGGTCGGTGTTGATAGAATGAGATCCTAAGTAAAACGCATGCTCCCAGGTGGTGGGCAGAAGCCCAGAAGCCCAGGATCTTGTGGGAGCTGCTGGCTGGGGCTGGATTCTCGAGGCCTCTGGTTTGGCTCTTGGTGTCTGTGTTCAGGGGAAGCAGCCAGAGGCATGAGTGAGCATGCGGTCTGGCCTGCGGCCGGCCCTCTGCAGCCTGGACAGGTCCTGTTGGCCACACCACGCCTGTCCTGGAAGGGAAGGGGGGCTGATGGTCGTCACCGCTCCGTGGTAGTGGTGGTGAAGTCTGGTACAGTGGGCGATACACAGCGTGGATGTGGTGACTTGGTTGGTTGGTCCAGACGTTCAGAGTGTCACCTTCTTCTCCTGAGAGAGGACTGGCTGGGTTCAAATACAAAACTGTGGCTCAGTCCCAGCCTCTCCCCAGGAAGGCTCCTCCAGTGAAGAAATGGCGGGGAGCGGAATGGGGCCGGGCTGGCGGCGCCCTGCCAGGGTGGGCGTGCAGCGTGCAGCCCAGCCTCCGAGGTGGGCCCCGGCCTGCAGAGGCTGCCACCGAGGAGCCCCTTCGGAGTGTGTGTGTTGGGTGGAGTGGGTTGTAAGTCTGTACACTTACTGTGTTTAAAAAGGCAGTGCCAAATGAAAAGAGGTCTTTGACCCCCAAACCTTTCCTAGCAGGGGCAGGCCCTGAGGGCTGCTTCCTAAGGACAATGAAGTGCATCAGAGGGTGGAGCCAAGAACCCGGAGCTCGGCTCCCAGGCAGAGGACAGAGCCCTAGTCACAGCACTGGCAGCCTGAGCTGTGCCTATAGCAGGCCTGCCTCGCGGCTTGTGCGTGCCAGGCTTGTCCCAGTCGCCAGGTCCCCCCTGGTCAGAGGCAGCTGGAAGGGGGGGCTGCAAGTCCCTGCGGGCCGGGCTCCTCACCCGGTCAGGACTGGCTGCAGTCACCAGGCCTGGGGCCTGGGGCGGGTGGCTGGCTTCGGTGGGTTGCACGTTTGGTGGGTATCGTGGGGGAATCCTGCCTTTGTGGGGATTGCCCCAAGTGGGGGACAGCACGGCTGTGGTGGTGGGATTTGTGACGTGGTTTCCTGTGTCACGAGAACCGCCTCCCTCAACAAGAATAAGCTCACTTTTATCCAGTCTAACCTGTGGGCTTTGTTAAAATGGAGAATTACTCTAGATCTAATTTATCTTGTTATCATGCAGGAGAGCTGTTGAGAAACCGTGGGCCCACTGGGGACTCGGTGAGGATGCGGCACGAGTGGTTGTTTTCTGAGAGCCGGAGATCCAGTCAGAGGTCTAATTTGTGATCAAGTACTAATGTGCACTCCGTGCAGGAGAGCTGGGGTGGGGTTGGCGCTGTGATACTGCAGGGAAGCTTGTAATTGGTGGGGCTAGTGCATCCCCGCAAAGCTAAAGGAATGATGGGGAGAGAAGACAGATGTGAACAGATGTGGTGGTGCAAGGCCCCAAGTCCACCTCCCGCGTGGAGGACTTGTGGGGACGCAGTGGCTCGCACGTGGTGCCGGGGGCTGCGGCCGGTCCCAGCCAGAAGAGGAGCAGGCACGTGAGGGGGGCTGGGGCGTGCCCTCACAGCCTTCCCAGGGTCTTCTCCTGGCAGAGTCTGGCTGAGTTAATCCCCCAGGAATGGGTTAGGACCACTTGTGTGTGTGTGTGTGCCAATCAAAGGGGTTCCTTGGGGCCGGCGCCGTGGCTCACTTGGTTAATCCTCCGCCTGCAGCACCAGCATCCCATGTGGGCACCGGGTTCTAGTCCCGGTTGCCCCTCTTCCAGTCTAGCTCTCTGCTATGGCCCGGGAGTGCAGTGGAGGATGGCCCAAGTGCTTGGGCCCTGCACCCGCATGGGAGACCAGGAGAAGCATCTGGCTCCTGGCTTCGGATCGGTGCAGCACCGGCCGTGGTGGCCATTTGGGGGGTGAACCAACAGAGGGAAGACCTTTCTCTCTGTTTCTCTCTCTCACTAACTCTGCCTGTCAAAATAAAAATAAATAAATAAAGGGGTTCCTTAGAGACTCAGCCCCCAGAATGTTTGTTGCGGGCTGAGCAAGTAGGCCCCTCTGCCTGGCACGCACCAGGGTTTCAGACTCCCAGAAGGAAGGCCGGCATTCAGCGTGAAGCATACGCCTGCACACACTGTCGAGGCCCTGTGAGCCCTGTGAGTCAGTCGGGGTGGGGGAGTTCCCAGACCGCAGCCCAGGACCAGCCCGGGAGCAGCCCGAGAGGAGAGCTGCTTGCCTGCCGTCCAGCTCTGTCCTGCCTAGATACCAGCTTCTCTTTCTGACTGCTCTTCCTCTGAGCACTGGGGATGAGACAGTAGGGAGTTTCACCAAGCTGGATACTGGCATGCGCATCACCATTTTCAATCAGTGATTTTCAGCCCAATATGAATTGTAATATAGCTGTCACGAAGGGGAAACAACAGCTACGTTGGGGGAAGAAAAGACTTATTGGAATTTTATGTAAATATTGGATAGAAACTGAACTTTTCTGAGCTTATGTTCTATGTAGATACTAAAGGTTTATGGAGTTGGTTTTTAGAGGGCACCATTAAATCATAATTAAATATTAAATACCTATAAAATACATTTGCAGTATAAGAGTAATTTAGATAATGTCATTGAGATAGTCTTTTTTTTTTTTTTTTAAAGATTTATGTATTTGAAAGTCAGAGATCTTCTGTCCAGTGGTTCACTCCCCAGATGGCTGCAATGACCAGGGCTGGGCAAGGACGAAGCCAGAGCCAGGAGCTTCATCCTGGTCTCCCACATGGGTGGCAGGGAACCAAGCACTTGGGCCACCTTCCCCTGCTTTCCTAGGCCATTAACAGGGAGTTGGATCGGAAGTGGAGCAGCTGGGACTTGAATGGGCGCCCATATGGGATGCTGGCGCTTCAGGCCAGGGCGTTAACCTGCTGCGCTATGCCAGCCCCAAAGGACAGAGTTTGATAAATCTCAAGGTGAAATATTCATCCAGGTGGAGAGGGAAGGGAGATGGCGTACTTTTCTGGTTTAAATTAAACTTACAGTGGTAAGTTCGTGCGGCTCAGTGGATAGTGCAGCGTGCTGCCTCTGTTTCCCCCGGTGCCAGCACCTACAGTGATATCAGCTTTTGGTGGTCCCGACAGGGCTTTCGTGCTGCCACAGGACGCCTCACGTTGCCCTTCGTAGCCACAGCCACCCCCTCCCACCGCACCCTTCGGCCCCCGAGTGCCGTTACCTGGGGCTCGGTTTCTGTAGTTTTGTCATTTCAGTAATGTCACCTAAATGGAACCATACGCTGAGAAGCCTTGGGGGGGTGGGCTTATTCTCTGAGCGTGGTCTCGGGGATCATCCAGGTCGCTGTGTGTGTCAGCTCTTTGCTCCTGTGGCTGCTGTGTGGGGGGCTGTGGTCTGTCTCACAGTTCCCTCATTGGAGGGCTCTGGGTGGTGTGCAGTTTCTGACTGCTGTGGGCGTGGGGTACAGGTTTCCATGTCTCTGCGCTGACTGCCCGGAGCATCTTCAGGGTTGTGTGGTTGTGCAGTTGCTTTCCAGAGGAGCTGTACGTCGTTCTTGTGGGCCGTACTTTCTCTCAGCACACAGCTTGTCTTTCCTGGAGCTGAGCTGCGACCCGGGGGATTCTCCAGGGTGCCCGTGTTGCCAGGATTCTCTCCCAGGAAGCCGTGCCGTGTGCACCCACGCCTGGGAACCTCTGGGAGCAAGTTCCTTGGGCTCACCTCACTGACGTCAGCGCTGTGATACTCGCGCCTGCCTCCCAGTCCTGTGCTGGGAGATGCTGTCTCATGTTTCCCCGGGAAATGACGAGTTTGTGTATTGTCGTGTGTGCGCTGGACATTTGAGGGCTTGCTTCTGGAAGTTGCCTGTTTGCAATTTATGTTCATTTTTGTGTTGTTTGATTTTGTCTTTTTTTTTTTTTTTTTAAAGGTGGTAGATGCTAGTAATTG
The DNA here is from genome assembly GCF_033115175.1 of Lepus europaeus. NCBI lineage: Eukaryota > Metazoa > Chordata > Mammalia > Lagomorpha > Leporidae > Lepus > Lepus europaeus. Next base: position 1,785,617 of record NC_084844.1, on the reverse strand, counting down.
GGCATGTACATGGTGGACATTGCCTCTTAAATCTGCGTGTATCACGTGGCGGTGTGTACTTGCACATGTGTGTGTCTTAGTGTGAAAGTTCTTCATTTCAGTGTAGTCAACTTTGTCATCTTTTTTCCTAATGAGGAGTCTTCAGAAGGTCCATAGAAAATGCATTTATGAAAACTGTGCATGGACTTACAAACTCTTTTCTAAAAATTTTACTATTTACTTGAAAGGCAGAGTGGCACAGAGAAAGGGGGAGACAGAGAGAGAGAGAGAGAGAGAGATATCTTCTGTCAGCTGATTTACTTCCCAAATAGCTGCAGCAGCCAGGCCGGAGCCCGGAGCCAGGAGCTCAGTCTGGGTCTCCTTCGATGGTGGCAGGGGCCCGAGCACTCGAAGCATCACGTGCCACCTCCCAAGGGGCGTTAGCAGGAGGAGCCGGGACTTGAACTGGGCACTTCACTATGGAGTGCAGGCGTGCCAAGTGCTAACTTAACCTGCTGTGCCACAAATCCTGCCATGAACTTGAATTTTCTGTGAATTTTGGAGTGTCTGTGTGTGCTGTGTGTATCGGGACAGCGTCTGTGTGTGTGTGCTGTGTGTATCAGGACAGTGTGTGTGTGTGCTGTGTGTGTATCAGGACAGTGTGTGTGTGCTGTGTGTGTATCAGGACAGCGTCTGTGTGTGTGCTGTGTGTGTGCTGTGTGTATTGGGACAGCGTCTGTGTGTGTGTGCTGTGTGTATCAGGACAGTGTGTGTGTGCTGTGTGTGTATCAGGACAGCGCCTGTGTGTGCGTGCTGTGTGTATCAGGACAGCGTCTGTGTGTGTGTGCTGTGTGTATCGGGACAGCGTCTGTGTGTGTGTGCTGTGTGTGTATCAGGACAGTGTGTGTGTGCTGTGTGTGTATCAGGACAGCGTCTGTGTGTGTGCTGTGTGTGTGCTGTGTGTATTGGGACAGCGTCTGTGTGTGTGTGCTGTGTGTATCAGGACAGCGTCTGTGTGTGCTATGTGTATCAGGACAGCGTCTGTGTGTGCTGTGTGTGTATCAGGACAGTGTGTGTGTGCTGTGTGTGTATCAGGACAGTGTGTGTGTGTGCTGTGTGTGTATCGGGACAGCGTCTGTGTGTGCTATGTGTATCAGGACAGTGTGTGTGTGTGTGTATCAGGACAGTGTGTGTGTGCTGTGTGTGTATCAGGACAGCGTCTGTGCGTGTGCTGTGTGTGTATTAGGACAGTGTGTGTGTGCTGTGTGTGTATCAGGACAGTGTGTGTGTGCTGTGTGTGTATCGGGACAGTGTCTGTGTGTGTGCTGTCTGTGTATCAGGACAGCGTCTGTGTGTGCTGTGTGTATCAGGACAGCGTCTGTGTGTGTGCTGTGTGTGTATCAGGACAGCGCCTGTGTGTGTGCTGTGTGTATCTAGAGCGCTGTGCCCTTGTGTCTTCTGAGCTCTGAAGTTTGCTTTTAACATCTGGCCTTCCACCCGCCCGTGCAGCGGGGATGGTCTGTCTTCAGGGGCCTTTTTTCTCGCAGGCATGTCGTGTTTGCCTCTGTTGAAGACACCGGTTTCTCACGTGTGTGGGCACTTTTGGGCTTCCTGTTGCTCTGGAGCATGGAAAGGGGTATGCAGACAACATGTAAATGTAGAACCATGGACTTGTCTCCCTGAGAGCTGTTGAGATGGGCACTGGGTCAAGTGCAGTGGGGCTGTGGCTTGTCTTGTGCGTGCCGGGTCTGGAGGGATGTCCAGCCCAGTGTCCAGTCCGGGCTGGAGCAGCTCCTCTCTGCCGTTTGCATGTGTTGCAGTGTTGCCAAGGCTGTGCCCCCTTTACCGCGTAGCCCACTTGCAGACAGTCGCTGTGTGTAATGACGGGCGACTCTTGGTGCGTGTGTGTGAGTGTGTGCTTGCACACGTGAGCGTGACATCTGGAGAGTGGGTCTTGTGTGGTTGGTGACAGGGTCTCTGTCCCTAGCCAGGTGTGACTGCTGCTGCAGGCCAGCCTGTCTGCCAGTGAGGAATGCGTGTGGGGCTCACGCCAGGCACTAGGGCAGAGCAAGGGCAGGTGGCTCGGCTGAGAGAAGGGTTCCAGAATTAGTAGGCAGACGGGAGGCGCGGGGCATTCTGGGCGGTGAAGAGGCAGACAGCGTGAGAGTGAGAACTTGTCTGTCCTGGGGCTTGTCGGTAGTCATGTCAGTGTGCAGGTGCGGCCAGGCACAGCCGCGTGCCAGGTGGTGTGGAACCGTGTCCGACTGGAGAGGGGAGCTGCTGGGAAGCTTTTGTGATGACCCGGGAGAGGCAGATTTTTGGGGGAATGACATGTGAATGAGATATTCCGACATCTTCGGGCAGATTTGGGTTGGGAGTAGGACAGGTGGGTAGGAGACGGTAACCAGGGGAGGCTAGAGAGGCACCAGGGCCACAGACCAGTGAGATGCAGAGAGCCGCGCCGCACTGGCACGTGAAGAGGGGAGTCAGGCACGCGCAGTGCACTGGAGAGTGACAGGCTGGGGTGGGGAGGTACAGTGAACGTGGACCTGTCTCAGAAAGCTGGCTGCTTGGTGTCAGGCCTCCGAGCAGACCACAGGGACATTTGCAAAGAACCTGGTCTGTCCGAGAGTCGTGATGCAGTGAGCACTCCCAGTTTGGTTGTCTTCCTTCTGGAAAAGGGGGTGGATTCCCTGAGGAGGCTACTGGTTGGAAGCTCCCAGGCGGAGCTTCCGTTAGGAGTTTAAACCAGAAAATAAGGCTGATGTGTTTAAAGGAGATACATGTATAAATGATTTACTTAAGTTTTTTTTGACCCCCATGAAGAAAAAGAAAAAAAGTGCTACTTGGGCAGGTGTTGTGGCACAGCGGGTCAAGCTGCCTTGTGGGGCACCTGCGTCCCATTTCAGAGTGCCTGAGATCGAGTCCTGTGTCCACTTCCGGTCCAGCTTTCTGCTCTGTGCACCCTGAGAGGCAGTGGACAGTGGCACAGGTACTTGCCCTGCCACCCATATGGGAGACCAGGGTGGAATTCTTGGCTCCTGGTTTAGTCCCAGCTGCCATGGGAATGAACCAGTGGGTAGAACATCTCTGTGTCATTTCGCGTTTCAAAGAAATCTTTAAAAAGTTAAAAAAGAAGCCGGCGCCGTGGCTCAACAGGCTAATCCTCCGCCTTGCGGCGCCGGCACACCGGGTTCTAGTCCCGGTCGGGGCACCGATCCTGTCCCGGTTGCCCCTCTTCCAGGCCAGCTCTCTGCTGTGGCCAGGGAGTGCAGTGGAGGATGGCCCAAGTTCTTGGGTCCTGCACCCCATGGGAGACCAGGAGAAGCACCTGGCTCCTGCCATCGGAACAGCGCGGTGCGCCGGCCGCAGCGCGCTACCGCGGCGGCCATTGGAGGGTGAACCAACGGCAAAAGGAAGACCTTTCTCTCTGTCTCTCTCTCTCACTGTCCACTCTGCCTGTCAAAAAAAAAAAAAAAAAGTTAAAAAAGAAATGGTGCCATTACAGGTGGCATGCAGTAGCATGCTTTCAAAGGCAACGCTGAGGGCTGGGTCTTACTGGGCAGCAGGCTAAGCCCATGTCAGAGTGCCCGTTGGAGTTTCGGCGGTTCACTGCTTCAACTTCCTGTTGGTGTATGAAGGAGGCAGTGGGTGCTGGCCCAAGTACTTGGGTCTCTGCTGCCCACACGGGAAATCCAAGCGGAGTTCCTGGTTGCTGGCTTTGGCTTGGCCCCGCCCTGGCTGTGGAGGGCATTTGGGGAGTGAACCAGTGATGGGAGTTCTCTCCAGGTCTCCGTGTCTTCTCTCTCAGTTGCTCTGCCTTTGGAAGGCATCTCAAACAACAAAGGCAGCGTTGGAACTGGTGCCTCAACAGGGACGTGTGGCGCTGGTGCAGAGCAAGCTCCGTGCTGCCGGAGGTCAGTAGAGGACAGGCTTGCTTGCCGTCCACCTCTGGATTCAGTTCTCAGAGTCGCTTTTCTCTTCAGGGATTTGCTTGCTGTCCTTCCCTGCCATCCTCTCTCTCTCTCCGTCTCGTCGTCTTTCTCCTATTTGTTCAGTTTCACCATGCCCATTATATAGTCAGCTAGGCACAATGTGAAAATTCATTTCCTATTCCTGGTAAGTGCAGCAAGAACTGGATTATGTAACAGGGTAGCATAGACAGAAACTGCTTCTGAATTTTGTTCATGTAACGGGTGATGTTCCCGCCGTTGTCAATTATCACAGCTCGTTAAAGTGAGCAAGTGTGTGTGTGCTGTTAGTAGGGAGGACTGGTGGGCTTAGCTCAGTGGGCTGGTGATTAGGAGGGGATGAGGCTGTGGTGGTGTCTCTGAGCATGGTCAGTCCCATGCGGAGCTGGGGGATTTATTCTCTGGCTGAGCAGGGACTGTGCCTGGGAAAAGGGCAGGACGTGGCCTCGTGGCTCTGCCATCCATGGGCAGCCTTCACTGTGGGTGGGTGTGAAGCACACCTCCTGCAGGTTGTACTCAGTGTCTCCAACAGTCTCCGTGATGGTGGCACACCTCTGGAGCAGACCAGGAGTGGTGTTTCCTAGAGGAAAGAAAACCCAGGGGTTCTGGGGCTCCTGTTGCTGTGAAGTCCTCTTCATGCCACGGATCGACCTGGCAAGGGTGGCTGAGAGTGCGGTGAGGTTGGGGTGCTCCTGGGGTGGGGTGGCTGGGCGTGCAGTCTGTGTATCTGTGGAGTGAATGGTTGCACACCTGGTCCTTCCTTGTATCACCTGGAAGCCAGTGTCGAGTAGTAGAAGGTGTTTCTGCTTGGATTCCCAACGTGGCTAGGCCTGGCTTGTCCCCAGCATTAACTGTATCAAGTCTGTGTTCTGAAAGGGCTTCCTGCAGTTGGAGACTGATGGTGCTCCGAGAACCTCTCACTCCATCACGTCCAGCGTTGCTTGCCTGCTGCCCTGTTCGCTCTGTTCTCGCATCTTCGGGTTGGTTTTGAGTCGTTTGCAAGAACGTAGTGCAGATGAACACGCCTGCAGGTGCCATTCTGCTAACTGGCCGTAGCAGCGGCGTCCACGTCACGGCGTCATCTGGCGCCCGTCTGTCCTACACCAGCGTTTACGTCCACAGGAGCATCTCCGGCTTCCCAGCTGCTCCAATAACATCCTTGATAGCTTTACATTTTTTCTCAAACCAGGATCTATTCATTGTCTTTGCCTGTGTCTCCTTGGTGTTTTTCTAAGTGGAGAGCATTTTTCGTGGTTCTGAAGAGGGGTCCAGGCTGGTTGTGATGGAGAACGACCCACGTTTGGCTCTGTGGACTTGTCCACTGGTTTCTCTCTTCTCTGGCCTCTTGTACCTGAGAAGCTGAAGCCAGAGTTTTGGTTACATTCAGGTTTGTGCCAAGAAAACCTTTTGAGTGTTACTGCTTACTTCACATTGCGCCAGGAAGTAGTCAGTTTTAAGTTAGAAAAGAAGAATTTCCGTCGGTCTAATTTTATATGATTCTTCAGTGTTGGCCTGTCTGTTCACCCTTAGCTGACTGTCTAGGTATTGAAAACTAGGGTAGACGTCTGGTTTTCTTTCTTGAAGTGTTGAGGTAGCTGAAGCCATTCCAATTCCCCAGCCATCTCTCAGTGTGTCGAGTTTTCTCTGAAGCCTTTGCCTCGTGACTGTACAAAGGCCCGGATACTTTCTTCAAACCGTTTTTATTTATTTTTTTAATATTAGAAGAGTAGATTTGATAGAGAAGTCTTTGAATTGTGCCTAAGAACATAACAGCTCCTAGCCATTCATGCCAATCTCTCTTTTTCTTTTTTAAAAGAGATTTTATTTTATTTCATTATTATTATTTTTTCTTTCTTTTTTGGACAGGCAGAGTGGATAGTGAGAGAGAGAAAGGTCTTCCTTTTTGCCGTTGGTTCACCCTCCAATGGCCGCTGCAGTCAGCACATCGCGCTGATCCGAAGCCAGGAGCCAGGTGCTTCTCCTGGTCTCCCATGCGGGTGCAGGGCCCAAGGACTTGGGCCATCCTCCACTGCCTTTCCGGGCCATAGCAGAGAGCTGGACAGGAAGAGGGGCAACCGGGATAGAATCTGGCGCCCCAACCGGGACTAGAACCCGGTGTGCCGGCGCTGCAAGGTGGAGGATTAGCCTGTTAAGCCACGGCACGGCCAGATTTTATTTTATTTATTTGAGAGGTAGAGTTAGAGCGAGTTAGAGAGAGAGGTCTTCTATCCTCTGGTTCACTCCCCAAATGGCCACAGCAACTGAAGCTGAGCCGATCCGAAGCCAGGAGCCAGGAGCTTCTTCCAAGTCTCCCATGTGGTTACAGGGGCCCAGGCACTTGGGCCATCTTTTGTTTTCCCAGGGCAGAGCAGAGAGCTGGGTCGGAAGTGGAGAATGCCGGAGCTGCAGGATCCTGCTACGCCACAGCACCAGCCCCCCAAGTAGACTTTTAATTCCATGTTTAATGAACTTTTCAAAGTAGCCTGTGGGATACCAGCCACAACATCTTGGAGCTGAGGCATGGCTGGTTTGTTCTCTGTAAGACAGAGGGCACCTTCCCTGCATGGTGTGCGGCCTTCCCTCGAACGCTCGTCTGCAGGTCTAGGCAGGTTTGTGCCTGGTTGGAGCCAGTGCCCGTGTGCCAGCCTCTGCACTGCCGACCACTTCTTGTTTGCCTGTGGATGCGCTCTCCAGACTTGGCATCACTTCTGCCTGCCAAGGTTCCCTAGCCTTGTCAGATGGGGTTGTTTCCAAGCCTTTTATCTGGGCCCCATGGCACTTGGGGCAGGTCTGTGTGTTTCCCTTGGGATCCCAGGGCCCATGGCCGTCTCTGATGCCACCACTGGCATTTAACGACGATCTCTGAAGTGAACGTTCAGAGCCCTGCCTCTCGTGACACCGTTTCATGCTTCTGTCTGCAGTGTCGTAACATCCGTGTGTGCACGCTTCCTGCAGGGGCCGGCGTGGGTGCTCACGCTTCTCTGTGGGTCACAGTGTGGAGAGTTTCTGCGTCAGTGTTGGGATTTATGCCGGGCCGTGTGTTCCGGATAAATGACTTCGTAAGGGCCATAAAATGTCCATCTCAGCTTTTGTCTCTGCCTCTGGAACATTGCGTTTCTTCTCGGTGTCTGTGGGAGCTTCTCCGAGGTTACTGTTCAGCCGGTCTTTCGTTGCTGCCTCAATCCCAAAACACTGGACTCCCTTCCCCTTCATGTCCACAGGGGCCCAGGGTGCTGGGGCCTCAGAGGTGCCCACAGCCGGCGAGGGAGCCCACCCTCCCGCCACGTCAGTGCTGAGTGACCCTGGGATGGAGAAGGGGCCTCCCTGAGGAGGGGGCTCTGCTGGCAGCACCCCAGGGACCGGCTTTGTTCCTGCTTGGAGCAATGTCTGGAGAGTGTCATTTTGAAATTGTTGTTTTCTTCTTTCCAAGGGAAAAAAAATAACCTGTTTAAACATTGCGTTTTTGAGGCTGTGGGTGCATTCTTTATGCTCCCTTGATCGGCTGCAGATTTCTTTATTCATTATGTTTGTGGCTCCTTCAGGAGGCTTGGCTCTTGCTTGCTTGTCTTTGCAAACCCCAGCGTGTTTGCAGGTCCCACTCACTGGTGAGGTTTTGCTTTGTTCCCAAGAGGCACGGGGGCGTGGTTGAAATGTGGCCTTCTTCACTGTGTGCCCTGCGTGCTTTCTCCCCACTGTCTGAGAGGATACAGAACGGGGGCAGCGAGAGTTGCAGGAATGTCAGGAAGCAATGCGGGGCGAGCGGCCGTAGAAAATGCTTCCCTGCCCAGATCGTAAACGTGGTGGCTGAGGCCGGCTGAGGAGCCGCTGGCGACACGTGTGTTCCTGCATCCTCTGCGTTCTGGGCCGCCGGCTAGATCGTGGCTCCGGCCTGCCGTCGGCTTTCCTGGTGCTAATCCGCAAAGGATGGTGGAGTGTGCTGTCACCTTTATCACCTGGACTTTGGAAGAAATTGAAATGTTTCCTGTTTATAATCCTTCCCACCTTGGGCTCTGTCCTCTGGTACTTTCTCATGTATGGTTCCTTTGTTAAGATGAGGTTTATTAAGCCTCCTTGGCTAAGGGGATGGCAGAAGAAGCCATTCGCAGCCACTCTAGCTAGGTGGAACAGGGGAGAATGTGTCCAGAGGTCCCCAGGAGGACCCAGCAGGGATCCCTGGGAGATATGGTGGACTCCAGGAGCTCTTGTAGACCTGCAGTTACTGTAGACCCCCAGGGGGCTTCTGCAGAACCTGGAGTATGGTAAACTCCAAAGGAGGGGTCTGCAGATCCTGGAGGCACTGTGGCCCTGGGGAGCTCTCAGGTGGGCTTCTGTGGGTCCTGGTTTTTCTGTAGACTGCAGGGACTTCTGAAGACCCCAGAGCTGCAGTGGACCCAGGGGGGCTTTGCAAGTGCTGAGCAACGGAGACGCCATCTGGATTTCTGTAGGCTTGTGCTGGGTGTTCCCCTGCCTGGGGAATGGTAGGTACCTGGGCCTGTGGGATTCAGAACCTGATTCCTGGCTGGCAGCAGTGGGTGTAGGGACCTGATTCACATGGTAGGCCCTGCTGTCAGAGTCTGATCACACAATCCTTTCTGTTTTCTACTCTAGGTGTAGGAGGGCTCAGGGCATATGGGAACTGGAAAGACCAGGGCACTCCACCTGGCAGGTGCCTGCCGATTCCCTGTGAGGTGTTGTAACTGGGTTGCGATGCGTAAGACCTTTGATTTACCCGTGTCTTTATATCTGGTGCCCTCTCAGCACCTGCTGGTGCCTACTCTCTTTGAAAAAGCTTTTTTTCTTTCTTCCTTGTTCCTTCCTGCTCCGGCCACCCCAGCTCAGGTCTCCTTATGTCACTGGAACAGCTTCTCTGCAGATGCCCCTGCCCTCCCTGCCTTCCCAGTCCAGGCTGGGATGTTGCCAGCGCCAGTTGTTGTCCTCCTGCCCTGACAGCGTCTGCTGAAGCCCTTTCTGCAAGGCCCGTCCGTGTTAAGGGGCCCACCTCGCCCTCTGCAGTGGTGGGACCTGAGCTGTGTTGGCCCCAGCAGGAGGCTGCTGTGGAAGCAAGAACAGAGCTGCACTCCGTGTTCAGAGATGTTCGTGCTGTGAAATGCCGTGAGCTGTGTCTGCAGCTTGGGAGAGAGCTCCACATGTGTGCATGCTTTGGGATTGCCCTGTGAAGCCTTGCCATGGTCCACGTATCATTGGATAAATTAGTCCTGATTGGATGATGCAGCCCAATGGTAATGCTGATTTTTTTTAAAAGATTTATTTATTTATTATTTGAAAGGCAGAGTTACAGAGAGGCAGAGGCAGAGAGAGAGAGAAAGTCTTCCATCACTGGTTCACTCCCCAGATGGCCACAATGGCTGGAGCTGCCCCGATCCAAAGCCAGGAGCCAGGAGCTTCCTCTGGGTCTCCCACGTGGGTGCAGGGGCCCAAGCACTTGGGCCATCTTCCACTGCTTTCCCAGGCCACAGCAGAGAGCTGGATCAGAAGTGGAGCAGCTGGGTCTTGAACTGGTGCCTGTATAGGATGCTGGCACTACAGGTGGCGTCTTTACTCAATAGGCCACAGCGCTGGCCCCCAGTGCTGATTTTATTTCCGCTCAAGAGTGGGGAACTGGGGCCCAGCACTTACCACGCTGATGAAGTCTCTGGGCAGTGCTGGCATCAGCCGTTGGTTGTACTGGGAAGCCCTGTTCTGCTGGCAGTGGGCTTTACCGTGTGTCCTGACCCGGGAAGGAGCAGAGACATGCACTGGAGCCCTTGTGCTCACACATTCGTGGTCCTGCGACCAGAGTTCCCAGGATGCCTGGTGCTTCTTAATACCATTCCAGCTCATTCATTTCTGTGAGCCAGTCTAGTGGGTTTGCTAACCAGCAGCTTACTTTTCATATCTCCTGAGTGTGATATGGAGGGTGTTTGTGGATGAACAAGATCCGAAGATAAGTTCATTTTGGTGCAAAAAAAAATTTTGTCCATTCACATTTTTCTCATAATATGCATTTCCATGGACTTTTTGAAGACCTCTTATATGCATAGATTTCAGAAGATTATTTTTGCATTAAAGTAAACTTGTTAATTTTTTTTATTAGAGAGGGATGAACGCGAGAGTGCTCCTGCCTAGTGGCTCACTCCCCTATGCCCACAGTGATGGGTTGCGCCAGGCCAAGGCTGGGAGCCAGGAATTCAGGCGTGGCAGGAGCCATATTACTAGAGCTATTACTGTTCCCTTCCAGGGTCTGCTCTAGCAAGGAGCTGGAGTTAGGTGCCAAGACTGGGAAATGAACCCAGGTCTTACTGCTAGGCTAAATGTCTCCTTTCTAAATTTACCTTTTAATTCCAGCTTCCACAGACTTTTTGTAGTACTCTCGTACATACGTGCACACCATGAGAAAAAGTCGTTGACTGTTGTGGTAAAATCCTTTTTATAATCCACTCCCCACCCCTCTTACAGAACACACCTGTTATGGTAGAAAAGGGAAAGCACACACAGGAGGGCTGGGCACTGTGAGGAGCAGGGGAGCCCGCCGGGGTCCCTGGGGTGGGGGCAGCAGGAGGAGCAGGGGAGCCCGCCGGGGTCCCCGGGGCGGGGGCAGCAGGAGGAGCAGGGGAGCCCGCCGGGGTCCCCGGGGCGGGGGCAGCAGGAGGAGCAGGGGAGCCCGCCAGGGTCCCTGAGGTGGGGGCAGCAGGGGAGCCTGCCGGGGTCCCTGGGGCGGGGGCAGCGGAGGAGCAGGGGAGCCCACCGGGGTCCCCGGGGCGGGGGCAGCAGGAGGAGCAGGGGAGCCCACCGGGGTCCCTGGGGCGGGGGCAGCAGGGGAGCCCACCGGGGTCCCTGGGGCGGGGGCACCGTGAGGAGCAGGGGAGCCTGCCAGGGTCCCCGGGGCTGGCTGTACTCGCTTCTGTGGTATTCTGCATGTTTGGAATAATGTTGGGGTGCGGTTTTGTGTCCCCCTCCTTTCAGTGGGATGTGTGAGCCTGTCTCAGGCCACTGCATGTTTGTTGGAAACACACCTTGTCACAGCTCTGCTGGGGTAGAATCCACGCCACAGAGCTCACCCACTCACCAAGAGTGCAACCGGGTTGTGCAGCCAGAGGCTGGCAGTATGCTGTCGTGCTCCTTTGGACGCCTGCCATTCATTATGCCCTTCCGCTTGGACCTTTGGCTTCAATAGAATTAGATATACCTCACTAGATTTTATATTGTTGGGTTATTTTGAGTTAATTTGTAACTTCATATGCATCTCTTCTGTCATCCCCTGTTTATCACATTTTCACTTTTTAGGTAAGGAGACTGAATTGTTAGTTGAATTGAAGAATCTCCCGTGTAGGCGTTGCTAGGAGATGGCTCAGCCCTGCAGGTGCACACTGGGCTGTACTCTTGTTCATTTCAGGAGCCCCAGTACAGACCTGTGGGTCACAGAAGTGGCTGCTTGGCTACCAGTTGGTCCTCTGTAGCCTTTTTTTTTTTTGACAGGCAGAGTTAGACAATGAGAGAGAGACACAGAGAGGAAGGTCTTCCTTCCATTGGTTCACCCTCCAAATGGCCGCTATGGCCTGTGCGCTGTGCCCATCCCAAGCCAGGAGCCAGGTGCTTCCTCCTGGTCTCCCATGGGGTGCAGGGCCCAAGCACGTGGGCCATCCTCCACTGCCTTCCCGGGCCATAGCAGAGAGCTGGACTGGAAGAGGAGCAACCGGGACAGAACCAGTGCCCCAACCGGGACTAGAACGTGGAGTGCTGGTGCCGCAGGCAGAGGATTAGCTTAGTGAGCCACAGCGCAGGCCCCTCTGTAGGCTTTTGCAAAGAAAAACATTTCTTTAGTTAGTTTAAAACAGATATGATCTCTGTAATACTTAAAGTAAGCTATAATATTAGCTTTTTCTCAGGGCTCTGTGATGTTGGTTTTTTGTGTTGCAGGGGAGACCTGGTGACACGAGAGCCACTGTACACACGTTTGAGAGGGAGCAGTGGATGAGGCTTCCCACAGTTGATGGAGAAAATTTATGTCTTGGGGCCAGTGCTGTATGCAGCAGGTAAAATTGGCACCTGCATTGCTGGCATCCCATATGGGCACTGGTTCAAGACCCAGCTGCTCCACTTCTAATCCAGTTCCCTGCTAATTAACTGTCTGGGAAAGCTGTGGAAGGTGACCCAAGTATCTGGGCCCTTGCACCCATGTGGGAGACCCTGATGAAGATCCAGGCTCCTGGCTTCGAGCTGGCCCGTCTGTGGCCATTGCAGCCATCCGAGGGGTGAACCAGAAGATAGAATACCCTCTCACTCTGTCTCTCCTCCTCTCTGTGTAACTCTTTCAAATAAAGAAAGAAATCTTAAACAAAATTTTTTAAAGAAAAGATAGAGAATTTACCTCGTCTTTCCTTTGTATTAGGTGGTTTTCCTAAGAGAGATTTTTTAAAGGAGTAAAATATAGACTGAATTTGGCAAACAAAACCAAAACCAAGCATTTCACCCTAACTTAGACCTGGCTCTAGGTAACCACCCGAGCTTGAAGACTCTGTCCTGTGATCTCCATTCCCACTGGAACCAGCACAGGTTGTAAAAGCCCGGACGCTCCCAGGCCCACACAGCTGCGGCTGTGCCCCCTTGTCTGATGTCTGCGATGCGCAGCTCACTGTTTAGGTCTCCGCAGGTCTCTGGGACGGGAACTGCTCTTTCCTTGAGCGACTTGATCGTCCCCTCCCTCCCCGCTTGGAGTTGTGTCTGCTCTCTCTGCGGTGTTCCAGTTTCTGGCTCTCTATGAATTATGCATTTGCAAAGCTTTGGCTCTGCCACAGTGTCTGCTCGATGCTCGGAGTCCTAATGAGCACCCCTGGGGATTGGGTGGCTCTGCCGGGAGACAGACCAGGGCCTGTGAACGTTGTGCCAGGGATGGCAACCCCAGGCCTGCTTTCTGTGTGTTTTCCATGGCGTTTCTCCGTGGACGGTGGGAGGGGGATCTCGCTCTGCGTGCGGGGAAGAGCGAGCGGTGATCGGCAGTGAAGGCGCACCCTCCCTTCGTTCTGCTCGCTGTCTCAGATGTCCCTCGTGCCAGCCGTGACGTGACCTTCAAGCACGCATGTCTCCAACAAGTGTGATTTCATCCTCAGGAGGACTCCAGTGGAGAAATCCTTTGTGATTTGGTTTGAGGTCCTTGAGTGGTGCCAGGTGCTAGTGTCCTTTTCCAGTGTGTGTGGTCTTTTGAGTAGGGTGGGATGCTCTGTAGTTTTGAAATCCAGAAAAGCTCAGAATGCTACACCCAGATGCTTCCGCAGCTCACTGGTGGCTAACTTGGTGTGGGCTGGGGTGAGGTGTTGTGGTGGAAGGCGGGGGTTCTGAATACTGGGTGCTGCTGCAGACCCTCCCGGGTGTGAGATGAGAAACGATGCAGAAGTCATGCTGTCCTGTTGTAGACCTGCAAGATTCCGATTCTGAAACACAGCTGGCGCCTGCAGATGGGAGGGACACTGCCCAGGCTGTTGTAACACGGTCCGGCCTCTGCCCGATGGCCCCTAGCCTCTCCCACCCGGAATCCCAAGTGCTGTTGGCACCCTGGAGTCGGGGCACAGGGTCCTGAGGAGCCTTTCCAAGCTGCTTCTGGGACACAAGCGAACCCTCCTGGGTCCAAGCTTGAGAACCTGCCAAGTCTAGCGGCTAAGAGCTCCCCCCGCCCTCCGTCTTAGGGTGAGATGGACTCATGGCAGGGTCCACGGTCACAGGTTGTTGTGGGTCCTGAAGCCTTCAGAGTTTCTCCCAGGGAATCCTCTGCAGATTCAGTCACCTCGGGCGCGTCACACTGTCTTCTGGAATTAAAAGAGGAAAAATGTTTCAAAGTCCAAATGGTTTCTTTTATATTATCATGCATTTTGACACATTAAATTTGATAGCCCATATGCGTTTTAAAAAATTCTATATCTGTATTATTAAAAAGCATTAATCTAGAATTTTTAGAATGAAGTTGCTGTGGAAATGAAAACAAAACACCAACAAGGCTCTAGCTGGGAATTGAAGACTCCCTCACTTGAGGTTCTGTCAGCGTGGTTAACACTTGCAGAGGGCAGGGCAGACTTGATGGGCTGGAGTTTTCTTAGATGGGACACAGGCTGTGGGGTTAGGTGTACCTGGTCTCCACTGTCTTCATGTGCATAGCATAGCTGACCCCCCCCCCCATCTCCCTCTGGGCCACGCCCTCCTGTCACTCACCGTGTCAGTGGTCAGAGGAACCCTTGCTGAGTAGCACAGGTGAGAAGGGGCGAGGTGCTTGTTCCTGGAGGCTCTTCAGCCAGCTCACGGGGTGAAGGGATTGCTGGCTTGCCGTTAGCGGTCTGTCTGAGCACCTTGGATGTCTTCAGAGCCATGTTTTATAAAACTCAGAACTTACTTTACTGTGCATTATTGTAAATTTGTTAGCTGCGGTTGTAGAGGTAGAGGGAATGTAATTTGTCTGGAATGATGGCCAAGGTAGAAGAAATAGGGATAAAGTCAGAGCTGCCAGGAACACCGGTGAGGCAGGAGGCAGGGTGCCCTCCCCAGGGCCTGCCAGTCCGAGGGAGCTGGGCCCGGCCGCTGCCCCTCTGCTCTGGCTCCCTGAGAGCACAGTGCCTCTCTCCCTGGGTGCCTCGGTGAGGTGGGGACACCCACTCAGGGTGTGGCCTGTCAGTGCAGGGTGAGAGGACCGTGCGCTCCAGCCATGGGTGCAGTGCCCACCATGGAGGCCGCTATCCGTCGGAAGTGCAGGGCAAAGCCCAGCACCTGCAGGCGATTTCCTGGGGGTAAGAGGAGGCAGAGGATGAGCCAGGGTTGGCCTAGAAAACTCTCTGCCCCTTTCTCTTGGTACGTGGGGGTTGGGACTCCAGGGCAGCAGCTGCACAGCGTGGCGGAGGAGCAGCGTGGGCTGGCCCTGGGGGCGCCCCACATGGTTTCTCCTGTGGGCTTTGTGAGAGGAGCGTGTCACCAGTAAGGGATGCTGTGTTTGCAGCCTCAGGACGCAGTGAGCACCAGCTGGGACCTGGTGAGCAGGTGGGAATCCGAGAGCACGCGCTGTAGCCAACCCCGAGTGTGTGGTGTGGTCTCCTGGGCACGCACTGTGATAAGGCTCACTTTACAGTCATACCGCGAGAGGACGTGAAGGCAGCTACTGACGGAATAGGATGGTTACGGAGTGCGCTGTAGCGAAGCCACGTCACCCCTGCGTTGCGGTGTCTGGCCCCACTCCGCGTGCAACGCCGAGAGATGACACAGCACCTGTGGCGAGATGGAGTCGGGAACGGTGTTTGGCCATAGGTCAGCTGCTCGGTGGCTGCTTAGTGGGTAGCATGGACACACTGGGCAAAGGGACGGCTCATCTGGGCGGGTGCGAGATACCATCAGAACACTCAGAACCGTGGCAATTTAAAGTTTGGATTTTCCATTTATATTTTTTGGCTGAAGTTGACAAAGCTGGCCGTGCAGGGCCGGGGGCTGCTGCCGTTTGCCCAGAGAGGACCTGACCTGGGCAGATGTTTCCCACGGCCACAGGGAGCCCAGAGTGTTCTTGTCAGTGGCCTGCCTCAAAGGCTGGGTCAGCCATGTGGGCCACTTAATACCGTAGCCTTCTGCTCGTGGGTGGATGGGTGGATTTTCAGTCCTTGCTCTTTTTTTTTTTTTTTTTTTTTTTTGACGGGCAGAGTGGATAGTGAGAGAGAGAGACAGAGAGAAAGGTCTTCCTTTTTGCCGTTGGTTCACCCTCCAATGGCTGCTGCGACCGGCGCATCTCGCTGATCCGAAGCCAGGAGCCAGGTGCTTCTCCTGGTCTCCCATGCGGGTGCAGGGCCCAAGCACGTGGGCCATCCTCCACTGCCTTCCCGGGCCATAGCAGAGAGCTGGCCTGGAAGAGGGGCAACCGGGATAGAATCCGGCGCCCCAATCGGGACTAGAACCTGGTGTGCCGGCGCCACAAGGCGGAGGATTAGCCTGTTAAGCCACGGCGCCGGCCCAGTCCTTGCTCCTGACAGTGGGAAAGGGGACATTTGTCTCTCCCAGTTCCTGGGACAGGATGCTGTACTCCTTAGTTGTCTTGGAGGCAGGGGTGAATAGTGTTGGGAGAGGAAGGACCGAAGTACTTCCTTCCCTCGCACTTTTTTCTTTTTTAAAGATTTATCTATTTATTTGAAAGAGTTACAGAGAAACAGAGGGGCTGAGGTCATGCTGAGTGACCTGTAGGACGGGGTGGCCGAGGGCAGGACTGCCAAGGAGTGAGAGCTGGGCTTGCCCTTGTGCAGAGCAGGGGCAGGGGGCTCTGGGGCTGGCCTCCAGCAGGGGGTGCGCTGCCATGTTGAAGCACGGTTCTGCCGCAGCTAGGAGGCCAGCCTGGGGGAAGGGCTCTGTGGCCATGTGCCTGTGTGCATGTGTGTAAGTGTGCAGTGTGCACTGGAGCCCAGCTGGTATGGGTGGTGCTTCGGAGTGATGTGGACCCACGGAGGAGGCATTCAGCAGGGACGGGAGAAGACAGAGTGGATTTGGGCCAGGGCGCAGGAGCAGGGTGCTGGAGGAGCCCTGAGTGGGCTCCTGGTTTGAAACGACACCTGCAGCTCCTGTTCCCCAGGGTGTTTGCTCCCTAGCACCTAAAAGGAGTGGGTGGCACCTAGCAGTCACACACTGAATGTTTGGTGAATAAGTGAACAAGCAAATGGTGGCTTTCAGGTCGTTCTGGCTTGAGCAGCCATTGAGGCAGGTAGAGCAGGCAAGGGCCCAGGGAGGGAGTCATTCCAAGCAGCAGAAAATGGATCAGATGAAGGTGTTGTTTGCAATGTACAGTGTGGACACAATCTTCAACATGTGAAGAGTACAAGGAAATTAGCCAGGAAAAATCTAAAGCCAGTACACGTATGCAGTATCGTTATGAGCAGACGGTTCACAGAAGGTGAGCATTTCACCAGCGTTGCTGACACGTGAGAACACACACTACACCATTTCACCAGCGTTGCTGACACGTGAGAACACACACTACACCATTTCACCAGCATTGCTGACACGTGAGAACACACACTACACCAACCCAGGACACTGTCTCTCATCACGAGAACCAGAAGAGTGTGATGAACTGGTGGTGGAAAGGGATTCAGTGGGATGTATCGGACCCTTAACATGTTTGTGTCTTTTGATTAAAGAATTCTTTTTCTGGAGATTATTGTAGAAAAGTAGCTCCCGCCCTTCGGTGCCAGCCCCCATCCCGTGCTCTGCAACCGTCTTCAAAGAAGGAGGTCATTCACTCAGTAGCCTTGGGTGGCACAGGTGACAGGCGTGCGGAGGTGGCTGGAGGGGCAGGGTGCTGGGAAGGGGTTGAGTGTTTTGGGGACATTTTAAAAACTGGAAAAATGCACCTCTGAGCTCCACATTGAAATCGGTGTTTTACCTGTTGTACTTCCAGATGAAGACGGTCAGCGTGGCCTTAGTCTTGTGCCTGAATGTCGGTGTGGACCCTCCAGACGTGGTGAAGACCACGCCCTGTGCGCGCCTAGAATGCTGGATTGGTGAGTTCCCGCCCTTCCTGCCAGGAGACAGGGGCTCCGGGAGGTCTGGTCTGGCAGCCTGCACGCTGCTGTCCTGCCCAGGGGGCTGTGCTGGCTTGGTGTAGAAGCTGGGATCTGATTTCTTTTTGGAGTTATGTGACCTCTTAGTAATTTTAGATGCACTCACGTATGAATTCTGGAAGTGTTTCAGGAATATTAATACATATTAATAAAATCATGTTTATTGACTTAATGTAATTTCCCTCCTTATGATTTTTAAAGGTACTTTCTCCTTTGTTCTCTTCATTTTATCTGGAACTCTGGTGGGGAGGGAGGGGAGAGGGAGATTTGATCTTCTGTTTGCTGCTTCATCCCCAGATGCCCACAGCTGCCAGAACCCCATCTGGGGAGAAGCTGGCACTCAGGCAGGTGCCCTGCCCCGAGCTGCAGCACCCAGAGCGCTGTCAGGGCTGTCAGCCGTGCCAGTGCCCGCCCCTAGTCTCTCTGTTCAGTTTGCCCTGGTGCTGGCACATGCAGGTGACCCACACTTCGGGAAATGGAGCAGCTGCTGTTTGCCGCGGGTGTACTTACAGAAGGAGAACTGAGCCATTTCCAGTGGAGCATTCCGTGGCGTATCCGCCTCACAACGCCCATGTTTGCTGAGTGCTTGCAGTGTGCTGGTTCCTGTTGGAGGCCTGGTCCGTTTTTTGACTCATTCAATCTTTCAGCAGCCCCGTGAGGCAGGCCCCCTCTTAATCTCTATTTCAGAGCCGAGAGAGGGGAGGCAGAGAGCGGAGTTTGCACACAGGTGTCCTGCAGGTAGGCGCAGAGCTGAGGTTTGCAGTCCAAGTCTAGAGAATGAATTTGTCTTTTTTAAAATCTTGCTAAAACATACAGAACATAAAATATTATTCCAGACATTTTATTTTTTAAGAAGATGTATTTATTTGGGGTTGGCCCTGTGGCATAGCCAGTAAAGCCACTGCCTGCAGCGCCGGCGTCCCCTATAGACGCCTGTTCGAGTCCTGGCTGTCCTGCTTCTGATCCAGCCATGGCCTGGGAAAACGGTAGAAGATGGCCCAAGTCCTTGGTCCCCTGTACCCACACAGGAGACCTGGAAGAGGCTTCTGGCTCCTGGCTTTGATCAGCTCGGCTCTGGCCATTGGTGCCATTTGGGAAGTGAACCAGCGGGTAGAAAACTTCTTTCTCTGCCTCTGCCTCTTTGTAACTCTGCCTTTCAAATAATTGTGCCTTATTTGAAAGGCAGAGTTACAAAGAGAGATGGAGAGATAGAGAGAGCTTCTATCCAGTAGTTCACTCCACAGATGGCCGCAATGCCTGGGGCTGGACCAGGCTGAAGCCTGGAGCTAGGAGCTTCATCTGGGTCTCCCACAAGGGTACAGGGGCCCAAGTATTTGAGTCATCTTCCGCTGCCTTCCTAGGTGCATTAGCAGGGAGCTGGATCGGAAGTGGAAAAGCTGGGATTAAAACCAGTGTGCATGTGGGATGCCGGCGCTGCAGGCGGTGGCTTAACCCCCTATGCCACAGTACTGGCCCCATATTCTGGACATTTAAAAAAAAGTAGTTTTTTTTTTTTTTTTTCATCTACTTGAGTGGTAGAGTGACACACACACGGGGTGGGGGGTGGGGGGCTGATCTTGTACCCATTGGTCCACTTCCCTGATGACTACATCAGCTGTGCAGGCCTCTGTCCAGGCTTCATTCTCGGCTCCCAGACCGGGCCGTGTGCTGCCCTGGTTTACACAGGACAAGATCATATGATGGCATCAACCGCTGGACGTCAAAGGCGCCTGGCCAGAGTGGTGACGTGATGTCGGTGACGGGCACAGCACATTCCCACCCTCAGTGTTGTCTTACGAGAGGCCAGCAGAGTGCTAGTGCTAGGGACTGCGGCGTGAAGCTCGCTTCTTCAGGCCCAGCGTGTGTTGCTTGGGTCACAGTCAGGTTGCTGGGAGTCTCACTGGATCTGCAGAGTCGACCGTAGAGGGCTTCATGGCATGGAGATGCCCTGCCCGGTCCGGCTTCTGCGGACGCTGGTCCACTCTCAGGTGCACACCGTCCCAGTGGGTTTGAGGTGTGGTTCACTGAGATACCAGTAGGCATCACCCACGTCTACTGAGCACCATCATGGCTGTGCCTGGATCTGGCTTTGGTTGCATCATCGACACCACACCCTGGCCAGCCTGCTCAGAGAGCCAGCGCCCTTGTGTGTTTGGAGTGGGTGCAGCATGCCAGGCTGGTCTTCTGGGGCCTCTGTCCACCTGCACACCTGTCCCACGGCGTGGCGCCCTGCCCTTGCCCCTCCCCTGCCGTTGCACTTCCACTGCTAGGTGCTGCGTGCTGGGCTCACAGAGGAGCGCCTTGTCTGTCGGCCCTGGGAGGCCCTGCCCTGGCCGTGGCTGACCTCAGCCCGGCGTCAGCGCAGAATTCTGTGCTCTGGACGTTTTGACCCATTTTGGGAGGGTGTTCTGGGATGAGGTTTGCCCCCCCCCCCCTCCAGGTTTGTGTCTCTGCTGGTCGCAGAAGCTCTGGCTTCTGAGAAGATGGGCAGGGACAGTGGGGCTTGCAGCTCTCCCTCTCCTGTGCTGCCAAGGGGAGCCCCCCTCGTGCTTTCTCGCAGACACCCAGGGTCTCCCAAAGTGGGCTCTGCGCTCTCAGTGCCGTTTTAGCTGCTTTCTCCTATCTTCCCGGGGTGGAGGCAGTGCTGTGTGGCTGCTGGGTCTTGTCTCGTGGAACTCCGTTTGCTTGGCTGCCCTGCCGTCTTGGCCCTACCGAGCACAAGAGAAATTGTCGCCACAACACTCTGTCACGTCCTGCCAGCTTTCTCGGTCCTAAGCAGAAGCCCCCACCACCACCTTTTTTTAATTAATTAATTAATTTATTTATTTATTTGACAGGCAGAGTGGACAGTGAGAGAGACAGAGAGAAAGCTCTTCCTTTGCCGTTGGTTTACCCCACATGGCCGCTGCAGCCGGCGCACCGCACTGATCCGAAGCCAGGAGCCAGGTGCTTCTCCTGGTCTCCCATGGGTGTGCAGGGCCCCCCCCACCTTTTAAAAAAGATTTATTTATTTATTTGAAAGGCGTATTTATAGAGAGGGCAAGAGAGAGATCGATCTTCTGTCCTGCTGATTCACTTCCCAGATGGCTGCAGCAGCCAGGGCTGGTCTAGGTTCAAGCTAGGAGCCTGGAGCTCCCTCCTGGCCTCCCAGATGGGCGTCGGGCACGAGCACTTGGCCTGTCATCTGCTGCCTTCCTTGGTGTGTTAGCAGGGAGCTGGGTCATGAGGAAGCTGAGTAGCTGGGATTAGAACCAGCACAAGTGGCAGTTTAACCTGCTGTACCACAAACCAAGTTCTGTCTCCCCCCACTCCTCTTATTTCTTTAACAAAATTTACAGATTATTCTAATCTGAGTTGAAGCAAGGAGTTATTTTCCCTGTTTTATTTGCCTGCCTCGCGCTTTGGGGGTGTCTTAGGACAGCTGTCTTTATCTCACCGCTTCCTGTCCCCAGCTTAGGCCCTTTGTCCTCCATGTCCGGTGACAGAAGCTGCTTTCCACGGCCGATTTTGTTAGACTTGCTCTTGGCTCGCTGCTCTCCCTGGTGACCATGCTGTTGGAATTGACTTCTTATTAGGCACTGCCGACCGTTTCCACTTCATTTATCGCTTGTCACAGCTGAGTTTAATCAATTGTTTTCTGTTTTCTCCCTCTTTAACTACTCTTACGTTAGGTTTTTTAGAATGAGGCTTCCTACCTAGAATCCTGTGTGTGCTCCTAGGGCCGCCGGATCTTTGGGGATCTGTGTACGGCGTCACCGACGTGCCGATCCCGGGCCAAGGAGCCTCAGCCTTATTAGAGTCTCGAGGGCTCTTTTACCCCCACCCTCACCACTCCTCCACCCCCACAGAGGCCGCACGTGGCGTGAATGTGAATAGAGAAGGTTTGTGTGAGGATCCAGCAAACTCGGAGCCCTGTGTTGCAGTTTGTAAAATTTTCTACCACTTGGGAACGTAACCCTTTGCAGTAATTTCACCTGGGCATGGAGGTCAGCGGGCGTGTGCTTCTTCGACGTTGAAAATGGCCGCTTGGATGCTAAGAAAACGTCTCAGTCCGGTGACTTTAACGATGCATTGTAAGACAGAATCCTGGGTGGTCGCCTGGCCTAGTGGGGAAGACAGCACTTCGGGCGCCTGCATCTCGTGTCCGTGGGCCGTCCCCAGCTCTCTCCGCGTCTCCACTTCCTGCCAACGCTGTCTCAGGAGGCCGCGGTGAGAGCTTAAATGATTGGCTTCCTGCCACTCCTGTGGGACAGTTCCCAACTGCCAGCTCCTGGCTTCAGCCCCCCCACTCCCGCGGGTCACTGGGGGCTTTCCGGGAGTGACCCAGCTGTCTCGCAAATGAATTTATAAAAACGTTAAAAAGAGAAAAAGGGAATCCTAGTTTGATTCAGCAAATTTGCAGTGGCATCCAGCAGCCCATGTTTTATTTTTTATTTTGAAAAGTTTCAGAAGATACAAGAACAGAATTAAGCAGTGTTTCTGACTCGCTGAGAGCTGTGGTTGCCGTCGCCAGCAAAGCCTGTGCTGTGTGCTTCCTGCACGTGGGACTTTCTCTCCCAGGACCCCACAGCAGGCGACAATGTGGGGCAGTCCGGGGACCCCTCTCTGCTGTGCACGCCTCGGGCTTTGCTCATTGTCCCAGGGGCTTCCTTTGTAGCACAGGGAGCTGGGCCCGGGCCGCGCGGCCGCGATGCCTGTCTCACTGGACCCGGAGCGGGCCCCAGGCCTGCCGCTTTGGAGACCGCGGGCTGTTTGTCAGACGTCGCCAGGGCTTCCTTGTGGTGCAGTTGAGGTTGTGCCTCCTCGGCAGGAGCATCACAGAGGAGAGCTGCTGTCTCCCCGTGGCGTCAGCGCAGGGCGCGCCTGGCTTTGATTTATCCCATTAAGGGCCTGCAGCTCTTTCTTGTGCTAGATGAAGTGGGCGCTGCCAGACTTCCTGTGAAGTTAGCCTCTGTAGTGCCGCGCGCTCTCGGAAGGCTCGCTCTGAGACTGGCAGGGCTGCTGCCTCCTCCTGTCGAGCTGTGCTCTCCTGCCTGCTCCGTGGATCCGAGCCCAGTGTCACCATTTGGTGCTGAGCCCTCCGGCCTCCAGGTGGTGGGCAGCATCCGCTGTGGCGGCTATGGCCGCCTCTCTTGCTTCCATGCTTCTCAGAGCTCTTGCCTCCTTCCTGTCTTGCCTGGTTCTTCTTGCCCCACCTGTGGAACCAGCTGACTCTCCGAGGGATGTGGGATGTGGCTGTAGAACTGGAGTCTGGGTGCCTGGGGTTTCTATCGCAGCTTCTGTGTTGCTGCCCTCCCTGGGCCGAGCGAGGGATGCCTGTGTGCGGTGTGCGCACGCTTCTCCGTGTGCACGCACTGTCTCTGGTATTTGTGTGTCCATATTAAAAACCCTGTTTTACACTCATGCCCCCGTTCCAGCCCAGCAGGGCTTTCCCCACTTTAAGCCCCTCTCTGACACTGAGAACCTTGGTACCCCTTGTCCCTGCTGAATTCGATGGCTCCTGTGTGAGCCCACTCTGCTGTCTCTGTGGCTGTGCTCTCTGACTCCGTTCTGCACCACCTCCCCACAGCGCCTGTCTTCCTCAGCCCGGGTCCGGTGCCCTGGCCAGGGCACGCCTCTGCAGGTGCACCTTTCTCTCTTCCTGGCGCAGGCTGTGAGCCCAGCGGAACTTGCCTGTGCCTCCCATGCCAACGCGGTTCCCTTTGCGCTAGAGCAGATCTGACTGGCTGCAGGATGTTCACCAGGGGGTTTCAGCCGTGCCCAGGTCTTAGGCTCGGCCAGCTCTGGTGATGGGATTCACACGTTGTCTCCTGGTTTCCGTAGGGCACTGGTTCCAGGACCGTCCACGCATACCGAGATTCACAGATGCTGGGGTCCCTGTCTGATGACACCCGCCGCGCCGCAGCCCCTCCACCCAGCTGTCTGGGCTGTTGGCCGCGCTGACAAAGCACTCGACACCAACCGTGGAGATCCCTTTCTCACAGTCCTGGGGGCTGGGCAGCCAGGCATCGCGGTGTTGACAGGTTCGGGCCTGGCTTCGCTTTCCAAGAGGCTGTCCTCACGTGGTGGAGGGGACAGAGGGCCCTGCGGGGTCCCCTCAGCCCTTTCCTAAGGTCCTGAGCCTTCCCTGAGGGCCCCGTGCCTGTGCCTTGAGCATGCTGTCACCTGGGGTGACAGCCCAACATGAGCATTTTGGGGGGTATGTTCAGAACTAGCCCCAGACCCCGGACCTCGCCCACTGCACTCTAAGCTCCCCTGTACTCTGAGATACTGAGTGGAGGAGCTTGGGCCTCCGAGTTTGTGCATGGCCGCCTGGAGGAGGGGTGCAGCACTCATGCCACACTCGTGGCCTGCCCTGCCACGCCCTCACCTGTGTCTGCCTTGTGGGCAGCTGCTCTGTCCGAGCTGAGAGCCTCGTGGCCTGCCCCGCCACGCCCTCACCTGTGTCTGCCTTGTGGGCAGCTGCTCTGTCCGAGCTGAGAGCCTCGTGGCCTGCCCCGCCACGCCCTCACCTGTGTCTGCCTTGTGGGCAGCTGCTCTGTCCGAGCTGAGAGCCTCGTGGCCTGCCCCGCCACGCCCTCACCTGTGTCTGCCTTGTGGGCAGCTGCTCTGTCCGAGCTGAGAGCCTCTGGTAGCTGTCTGCGATGTGCTAAACACCCAGTGTGTCAGGCAGCGTGGGGCCCTCCCTGGGCTGTGCTTGAAGCTGGGAGTGTGGCGCAGGGGAGGGAGATGGTCTTGCTGGGTTGAAACTGAGTGCATGGGGGGTGTTGTCAGGAAGTGTAGGAATGCATGGGCCCCCACTCTGTTGCTGGGCGCCCATTGGGAGAGCACTCTGGGGCCCAGCGTAAGGGCAGTGCTCTCAGCTGACAAGCACGGAGGACCTCTCGGCTGCTCTGGAGTGAGTGCCCCGGGATGGAGGCCATTCCTTCTAGCCGTGGCTGACGGGCCGTGCCTGTCCACCGCCGCTGCGTGGAAGGAGCAGAAGTGGGCGTTGAGCTTTCTGCGTGTGTACCTCGTTGCCCACCCCCGCCCACTCCTCAGCTGGTAAGATGCTCTGTCATTTCCTGGCCGTGCCACGTGCCTGTCTTCAGGGAGGCAGGGAGAGGCTGTTTGGTTTTATGACCCCACATTTAACGCTACAGTAATAACCCCCAAACGCTGCCGCTGAGAGCTGCGTTGGGGCTCCTGGTTTTGAAAGCCAGGAGGACGCGGATGAGCCGGGTGCAGAGCTGGGGAAGCGGGTGGTGGCTGACGTGGGCTGTGTGCCAGGAGGGGCCAGAGTGCCGGGGAAATGCCGTTCCCCTGGGGGCTGTTCCGCAGGTGTGTGGCTTTGTTTTTCTCTCATTCCTTAGGGAGCAGCATTTCCTACCTCCCTTCCTGTGCACCCAGGCTGACGACCAGCATAGCTCCTGAGTGCGCGGGCTCCTGGTCAGTCAAGGTGCAAACGGGAGGCTGACCTTTAAGCCCAGTGCTGCCTGAGATCCACAGCCCTGCTCCTGGGGTCCTCAGTAGCACTGGCAGCTGGGCCTTGCACGGTGGACTAGAGCAGAGACCAGCAGGGCTCGACCCTGAGCAGCCTCGGAGATCTCAGAGTGCTGTAGGCAGAGGCCAGGGTGAGCCCAGGGCCCAGCTCTGGGGGTGGTGGGGGTGTCAGTGGGCTGGTCGCATTCTGGGCATGGCGGGAGTGTTGCGGGCACCAGCTAGCCTGGGCCGCTCGCTGTCGTACGCCCTGGCTCGGCTCAGTGTCTGCAGAGACCTCTGCCCTGGGAGGCTCGGGGTTTGAAGCCCCGTGTTCTCTGTCTGGTTAAGGTCGGTGTCTCCCCTTGGGAGCACGGCACGTGTGCCGCCCGCTCTCCCCTGCTTCCCCGTGACTTGTGAGTGAACCTCGAGGCTTCCCTTTTAAATGGGGCATCTTGTCCTCCCCTCACAGCTGTCGAAAATCTCTCCAGCTGCCTGATTTTGTGCGATGCCGCCACAGACTGGCTTTGCAGATATGTGGGGGAGGCTGGCTTGGGGATGGTCGAGCCCGTGGAGTCATGGCCGGGGCCGAGGGCCTCTGACACCACGGGCCTGTGGCCCTGCCTTCAGTTAGTTGAGCTCAGCGAGACAACGTCCCTGTCACTGCGTACGCTGCTAATTATGGGCGCAGAGAGAGAGACATGATACCACGGTTAGCAAAACAGAGTTATTAAAAACTGTTCCTAATTTCAAAGTAGCCCTTTTAGTTATGTATCTTTTCCGTCAGAAACCAGGTATACAAGGTGACACAGCTGATCAGTGGCAGAGTCCTTGAGAGAGACAGAGAGAGCTTTGTGTTGGATTGAGTGGCTAGTTCTGTTAACAGATAAGCCATCAAGTGTCTACTGAATAGAGTGCAGAGAGGTACAGAGAACAGCTGAGCCGTGTGCTCTGTGTGGCTTCCAAGTGTCAGGTTCACTGGAGTGCAGGACACACACAGAAAAGTGTGCATCATCCCAGCATGCATTTGGGCAGATTTCCCCCAAGTGAGCGTAGGCATGGGACTCAGGCGGAGCAGCTGTATGACCACGGGGCCCAGGGGCCCAGTCTTTTTTTTTTTTTTTTTTTTTTTTGACAGGTAGAGTGGATAGTGAGAGAGAGGGAGACAGAGAGAAAGGTCTTCCTTTTTGCCGTTGGTTCACCCTCCAATGGCCGCTGCGGCTGGCGCACCGCGCTGTTCCGATGGCAGGAGCCAGGTGCTTCTCCTGGTCTACCATGGGGTGCAGGGCCCAAGCACTTGGGCCATCCTCCACTGCCCTCCCTGGCCACAGCAGAGAGCTGGCCTGGAAGAGGGGCAACCGGGACAGGATCGGTGCCCCGACCGGGACTAGAACCCGGTGTGCCGGCGCCGTAGGGGCCCAGTCTTATGCCCTCAGGCCCCACTTTCTCATGATCCGGCAGGTCCAGCAGGCTTCTGAAGGGAGGAGGAAGGGGTTCCAGTGGCCCTGCTCCTCACCTTTTCAGGCCCATTGGACAGGTGCAGGCGCCCAGCGGGGCGGTAGGAGGGGCTCGGTGAAGTCACAAAGACCTTGGACAGACCCCAAGTGGACAGAGGAGGAGGGTGGATGGACTGGGCCGTCAGGAGGTGTATGTGTGAGACGACGGGCAGGGAAGTCGCAGCAAAGCAGCCCCCCAGGGTGGCCGAGTGCCAGTCTTGTCGGCACCCTCTGTGACCTTGCCAAGTCCTCGGCCTCCCCCCGGGGGTGCGCGATGGGTTGGGGCCCTCTCTCTAGGGGTATGTGATGGGTTGGGGCCCTCTCTCCGGGGGTGCGCGATGGGTTGGGGCCCTCTCCGGGGGTGTGCGATGGGTTGGGGCCCTCTCTCTGGGGGTGTGCGATGGGTTGGGGCCCTCTCCCCAGGGGTGTGCGATGGGTTGGGGCCCTGTCTTTGGGGGTGTGCGGTGGGTTGGGGCCCTCTCTCCGGGGATGTGCGATGGGTTGGGTCCCTCTCTTTGGGGGTGTGCGATGGGTTGGGGCCCTGTCTTTGGGGGTGTGCGATGGGTTGGGGCCCTGTCTTTGGGGGTGTGCGATGGGTTGGGCCCTCTCTCCGGGGTGTGATGGGTTGGGCCTTCTCTCCGGGGGTGTGCGATGGGCTGGGCCCTCTTCCCGGGGTGTGATGGGTTGGGGCCCTGTCTTTGGGGGTGTGCGATGGGCCCTCTCCCCGGGGTGTGATGGGTCGGTCTCAGGTAGCATTCTCCATTCAGGAGATACAGAAGAGCTGTGCTGACAGCTTGCGGACAGGAACGCGCACAGAGAGCTCCGTGTCACATGGCGCAGCTACCGTCTGCTTTACCTTTAGCTCCTACACCTGTGCATGTTGGTGGCAGTGACATCCCTGCTGCTGAGGCTCTTCCTCAGGTTCCCCTCAAAAAAGAAATAGAAACCTGTGAAGGGTTGGCACAGAAACTTTCTTTTTTAAAGATTTATTTATTTGAAAGGCAGAGTTGGGGGGAGTCGAGGGGGTGGAGGTGGGGGTGGGGAGAGAGAGAGAGAGAGAGAGATCTTCCATCCACAGGTTCACTCCCCAAATGGCCACAACGGCCGGCACTAGGCCAGGCTGAAGCCAGGAGCTTCTTCCGGGTCTCCCACGTGGGTGCAGGGACCCAAGCATTTGGGCCGTCTTCTGCTGCTTTCCCAGGTGCATTAACAGGGAGGTGGATCAGAAGTGGAGCAGCCGGGACTTGAACCGGCGCCCACGTGGGATGCCGGTGCCACGGATGGTGGCCTTGCCTGTTGTGCTGCAGAATCAGCCCCTACAGAAATGTTTTGCAGCTGGAACTACAATTTTAAATAATTCACACGCTATCTACCCCACCCCAGACGGTAACATCATCAGCTTGTCACTGTTATTACTCTACATCACCATCCAGGGGTTTAGGTAATTATAGTTCCTATTAAATGCATCGTTGTAACTGTCCTCACTCTCCCCCCGTGCCTTCACCCTTCATTTCTTCTCCTCTTCTACAAACAGTCATATTCTTGGGAGAAAAACGTAAAGTCAGTTTATTACAAGGATTACAGCTGGACAGGCGTCCTGCTGTGTGGCCAGGGAAGGAAGGTTGGGACCGCCGGGTCTCTGCGGGGACGCTGTGAGGTGGCTGAGGCGTGTTGTTAGCACTGCGGCTGGGGGCAGTGGTGTGGAGAGGGGCCTGGACTCTCCACAGGTGAAGCTCAAGGAGAGGCAGCTTCTGCCCTTCCCAGCTTGCAGGTCTTTGTACCTGGGTCAGTAGAGGGCATGCACGGTGACCATGAAGACTGAGCAGAGCCGTCTCCTTACAGAGGAAACTGTTTCTGTTCTTGGAGCGGCTGACCGCGCTGGTGCACACGGTGTGGCTTGGAGAGGTGGTGCAGTGCTCCCTGACCAGGGCCTGGTGTCCTTGGGTGCCTGTAGGAGACCCAGCCCTGCCTCGTTGGTCATGTTGCAGTCCCAGTCACAGCAGGGATTCCCCGGCAGCTTGGACTGTTCCTCCCAGAACAAGGGGAAATGAAGTCCACGTCCAGTTTCTTAAGTCATTGATTATAACAGATCTGGCCCAGTTCTTCTGGAGAAGTTAGGTTGACCTGGTTTCACCGTGTCACCCTCAGCCAGACGGGCTCCCTGGGCACTAGGCTTTCCCAGAGCTATGAGCTGGACTTGCCACGCGCGGAACGCCTGGAGTCTCCAGTTTGCAAGTTCTGGATGACTTTGATATGGGTGAAGGCCCCTTCCAACTGCGAAACCCCGTTGCTGAGTTTTCTGGGTGGTTTTCATTCTGTGTCGTAGGGACAGGTGCGTGTGGGTGAGCCAGCGTCAGAGCAAATAGCAACAGTGACTGCTGGGGGAGCTGTCTGATGCCCCAGTGCCGCTGATGGCTCCTTTCTTGTCTGTTGTGTGGTTTTGTTGTTGTAGGTACAGATTTGCTATTTTGTTTGTCAAATTTTCTGTGAACCTATGATGAGCTTCCTCTGATTACTACATGGATTGTGGGGAATCTGTCAGATGCTACAAATACTTTTTCCAGTGCTCAAATAATGTGTTAGTCTTTTTAAAGATCCTCCTCTGGCTCCTGTTGGGCTCCTGGGTCTTTGCACCTGGTCCAGGGGGCCTGTGGCCTGTGTCTCTCTCCCTGGTCCGGGGGGCCTGTGGTCTGTGTCTATCTCCCTGGTCCGGGGGGCCTGTGGTCTGTGTCTATCTCCCTGGTCTGGGGTGCCTGTGGTCTGTGTCTCTCTCCCTGGTGCAGGGGGCCTGTGTCTGTGTCTCTCTCCCTGGTGCAGGGGGCCTGTGTCTGTGTGTCTCTCCCTGGTGCAGGGGGCCTGTGTCTGTGTCTCTCTCCCTGGTGCAGGGGGCCTGTGTCTGTGTGTCTCTCCCTGGTCCAGGGGCCTGTGGTCTGTCTCTCTCCCTGGTCCAGGGGGCCTGTGGTCTGTGTCTCTCTCCCTGGTCCAGGGGGCCTGTGTCTGTGTGTCTCTCCCTGGTCCAGGGGCCTGTGGTCTGTCTCTCTCCCTGGTCCAGGGGGCCTGTGGTCTGTGTCTCTCTCCCTGGTCCAGGGGGCCTGTGTCTGTGTGTCTCTCCCTGGTGCAGGGGGCCTGTGTCTGTGTGTCTCTCCCTGGTGCAGGGGGCCTGTGTCTGTGTCTCTCTCCCTGGTGCAGGGGGCCTGTGTCTGTGTGTCTCTCCCTGGTCCAGGGGCCTGTGTCTGTGTGTCTCTCCCTGGTCCAGGGGCCTGTGGTCTGTCTCTCTCCCTGGTGCAGGGGGCCTGTGTCTGTGTGTCTCTCCCTGGTGCAGGGGGCCTGTGTCTGTGTGTCTCTCCCTGGTGCAGGGGGCCTGTGTCTGTGTGTCTCTCCCTGGTGTAGCGGGCCTGTGTCTGTGTGTCTCTCCCTGGTCCGGGGGGCCTGTGTCTGTGTCTCTCTCCCTGGTCCAGGGGGCCTGTGTCTGTGTGTCTCTCCCTGGTGCAGGGGGCCTGTGTCTGTGTGTCTCTCCCTGGTCCAGGGGGCCTGTGTCTGTGTCTCTCTCCCTGGTCCAGGGGGCCTGTGTCTGTGTGTCTCTCCCTGGTCCGGGGGTCCTGTGTCTGTGTGTCTCTCTCCCTGGTGCAGGGGGCCTGTGTCTGTGTGTCTCTCCCTGGTCCAGGGGCTTGTGGTCTGTCTCTCTCCCTGGTCCAGGGGGCCTGTGGTCTGTGTCTCTCTCCCTGGTGCAGGGGGCCTGTGTCTGTGTGTCTCTCCCTGGTGCAGGGGGCCTGTGTCTGTGTGTCTCTCCCTGGTCCGGGGGTCCTGTGTCTGTGTGTGTGTCTCTCTCCCTGGTCCAGGGGGCCTGTGTCTGTGTCTCTCTCCCTGGTCCAGGGGCCTGTGGTCTGTGTCTCTCCCTGGTCCAGGGGGCCTGTGGTCTGTGTCTCTCTCCCTGGTGCAGGGGGCCTGTGTCTGTGTGTCTCTCCCTGGTGCAGGGGGCCTGTGTCTGTGTGTCTCTCCCTGGTCCAGGGGCCTGTGGTCTGTCTCTCTCCCTGGTGCAGGGGGCCTGTGGTCTGTGTCTCTCTCCCTGGTGCAGGGGGCCTGTGTCTGTGTGTCTCTCCCTGGTGCAGGGGGCCTGTGTCTGTGTGTCTCTCCCTGGTGCAGGGGGCCTGTGTCTGTGTCTCTCTCCCTGGTGCAGGGGGCCTGTGTCTGTGTCTCCCTCCCGGTATCTTCTGTTATCTTATGGTTTACTTCTCAAGAAGTGCAGATTCTGAGTGTGGTCCGGGATAACCTGGGTTTATCAGGTTGAGATGATTTCCATGGAGGAGGCCTCACTCCGCTCTGTGCTCCCCGGGGTGTCGTTGGGACCCCGGAGCCTCCCTGGTGTGGGGTGTTGGATGTGGTCCCACTCTGCCCTAGGCTGTGGGTTCAGCATGTGTGTGCGAGGTGACTCACACGGGTTCTCTGGGCTTACTCATCCTTTGTGCAGGTCACCGAGCTTCCCGAGTGTGTGCGTTCGTGTCTGCTGTCACGTGTGGGAAGATTCAGCTGTTCTGTCTTCAACTGTTCTTTTGGTCTCTGTGCTGTGTTTCTCATTCTTGGACTCCAGTGATACGAATGCCAGGCCTCTGTTGTTGTCCACAGGTCATACGAATGCCAGGTCTCTGTTGTCCACAGGTCATACGAATGCCAGGCCTGTGTTGTCCACAGGTCATACGAATGCCAGGCCTCTGTTGTTGTCCACAGGTCATACGAATGCCAGGCCTGTGTTGTCCACAGGTCATATGAATGCCAGGTCTCTGTTGTCCACAGGTCATACGAATGCCAGGCCTGTGTTGTCCACAGGTCATATGAATGCCAGGTCTCTGTTGTCCACAGGTCATACGAATGCCAGGCCTGTGTTGTCCACAGGTCTCTTGAGTTCCTTTTCTTGGGAGTTGCTACCTCTCTGCCAAGGGGCTGGCTCTTCCGCTCCCAGGGCATCTGCAGTGGGAGAGACTCCCTGATAAACCGCTGGGTGGGCTCAGTGTTTGTGAAGGACTGGGGCAGGCTGGGTGTTAGGGATGTGGAAAATAAGGAGCATTGTGGGAAAGCTCCAGAATAAAACACTGCACAAAAAGATGTTTTAGCACACCTGTGAGTCAGCACTGACTAACCTTCCAGGGAGGTGACGTCAAGCCTTCGGGAGCTGTCGTGAGGGCAGGGGAAGGGAAGGAAGTCCCGCCCTCCGCGAAAGAGGGCCACGTTTTATCTGGCGTGGAAGGTCAGGGCACGTGTCGTGTATCTGGCGTGGAAGGTCAGGGCACGTGCGTGTTATCTGGCGTGGAAGGTCAGGGCACATGTCGCGTTATCTGGCGTGGAAGGTCAGGGCACGTGTCGCGTTATCTGGCGTGGAAGGTCAGGGCACGTGTCGCGTTATCTGGCGTGGAAGGTCAGGGCACGTGTCGCGTTATCTGGCGTGGAAGGTCAGGGCACGTGCGTGTTATCTGGCGTGGAAGGTCAGGGCACGTGCGTGTTATCTGGCGTGGAAGGTCAGGGCACGTGCGTGTTATCTGGCGTGGAAGGTCAGGGCACGTGCGTGTTATCTGGCGTGGAAGGTCAGGGCACGTGCGTGTTATCTGGCGTGGAAGGTCAGGGCACGTGGGTTTTATCTGGCGTGGAAGGTCAGGGCACGTGCGTGTTATCTGGCGTGGAAGGTCAGGGCACGTGCGTGTTATCTGGCGTGGAAGGTCAGGGCACGTGCGTGTTATCTGGCGTGGAAGGTCAGGGCACGTGCGTGTTATCTGGCGTGGAAGGTCAGGGCACGTGCGTGTTATCTGGCGTGGAAGGTCAGGGCACGTGCGTGTTATCTGGCGTGGAAGGTCAGGGCACGTGCGTGTTATCTGGCGTGGAAGGTCAGGGCACATGCGTGTTATCTGGCGTGGAAGGTCAGGGCACGTGTCGCGTTATCTGGCGTGGAAGGTCAGGGCACGTGTCGCGTTATCTGGCGTGGAAGGTCAGGGCACGTGTCGCGTTATCTGGCGTGGAAGGTCAGGGCACGTGCGTGTTATCTGGTGTGGAAGGTCAGGGCACGCGTGCTGTTGGAGGAAGAAGGCAGAGCCGCGGCTGAGTTGAAAGTGGCCGCTTCTGGGTGGGCAGGGGACGCCGCTGCTCGTTTCTTCTGAGCCGAGCCTGTGGGTGAGACCTTGAGCTTAAAGTGGCAGCAGGAAGGCTCCAGGTGGGGGATAGAGTTGAGTCCACGAGAGCCTAGGATCATTGAAGTTTCCTGTTCAAGATGGCAGATCTAGCTGGAGCCCGGAACAGCCAGTGGGAGGAGAAGAGGCCCACAGGGAAGTATCCTCCCGTCTAGAGGTCGTGCCAGCCCTCTCCAGAGAGCTTTCTGATCTCTGTTGCAAACAACTCCGACAGGTGCTCTCAAAGCACTGTCTGTGGACCTTGGGGTCCGGTGCGGCACAGACCACGCCCTGGAGGACACACACTCCACCCGGTCCTCGGGCACGGTTTCACATTGCAAACCATGTAAAGGAGCAAGGACAGCAGCAGGTCCTCTGTGGGGCCGGGCCAGGGACATCTGCCTTCTGCTGGCCCTTCTACCACTCACACATGCAGCCAGAGCCGCCGCAGGGGCTGCTCTACTCACGGAAGTTTTCTTGGGGGGGCAGGTTCTGTTTTTCATGATAAATATTCATGTTAAAATGTGATGGATTTGGGGGCTGGTGGCGCAGTGGGTTAAGCCACCATTTGCAGCGCTGGCATTCCCATAAGGGCTCCAGTTCAAGTCCTGGCTTCTCCACTTCCAATCCAGCTCCCTGCTATGGCCTAGGAAAGCAGTGGAGGATGGGCCAAGTGCTCGGGCCTCCACACCCATGTGGGAGACCTGGAAGAAGCTCTTGGCTCCTGTCTTAGCCTGACTCTGACTGTTGTGGCCATTTGGGGAACCAGCAGATGGAGGATTCTCTCTCTGTTAAAGCACTCAGACACACAAAAGAGTTATTATTTTTAAATGAATAAATAATATTTTTAGGGGCCGGTGCTGTGGCGCAGTGGGTTAGAACCGCAGCCTGCAGCGCTGACATCCCATATGGGTGCTGGTTTGAGTCCCGGCTGCTCCTCTTCTGATCCAGCTCTCTGCTGTGGCCTGGGAAAGCAGTAGAAGATGGCCCAAGTCCTTGGGCCCCTGCACCTGTGTGGGAGACCTGGAAGAGGCTCCTGGCTCCTGGCTTTGGATCGGCTCAGCTCTGGCCATTGCAGTCATTTGGGGAGTAAACCGGAGGAATGGAGGACCGACCTCTCTCTGACTCTACTTCTCTCTGTAACTCTCTTTCAAATAAATATAATAATTCTAAAAAATATATATTTTAAAATGTTCTCTTCAGTTCCCCAAACCACAAGTACTGGTAGAAGCAGCCCCCAAGCAGCAGCTCTTTGGGGTCCTCAGTAGTTGTGAAAGGTGTGAACGGCCCTGAGGCCAGGCGAGTCTGAGACCTTCAGGTCAGAGTGACTTCCTCTGAGAGCCACTCCCGCAGTAGGCAGTCAGCCAGGGACACGCGTGCGTGTGCGTGTGCGTGTGCGTGTGTGTGTGTGACACTGCTGTTTTGGGAGAACCCTCTGGAAGTATAGATGGAGAAATTTTCAGCGATCATCTCTTAGTCCTTTTCTTTCCTTCTCCTGCGCATGAACTTGAGGAATTAGCCCATGTGGTTGTCCCTGCAGGGCGCCCTGCTTTGATGGAAGCTCAGCCCATGCCTTGTCACACAGAGGCTTGGAGGGACACAAGAAGCAGTCACGGAAAATGCAGGTGCTGAGACGGGTGGGAGACAGGTGGGAGACAGGCAGTCACCTTGGCACGTTGGCAGTTCCCACCAGCGAACCACGGGCCCTGTGTGCCATCTTTAGTCAGAGGTCAGCAGGAGCTCTGTGAAGCAGAGGTTGCACAGGAAGAACCGTGTGTCTAAAGAGTGCTGTCCTTCTCATTGCTCCCCAGATCCCCTGTCCATGGGTCCTCAGAAAGCTCTGGAGACCATCGGTGCAAATCTGCAGAAGCAGTACGAGAACTGGCAGCCACGGGTAAGCGTGTGTTGTTTGCTCCTCTCAGTCTTGCTTCCGGGACACGGCAGTCCCTCACTTTCAGCTTCCGGGACACGGCAGTCCCTCGCTTTCAGGTCTCTGGATCCAAGCGCGACTTCTCCGAGGCCTCGGGCCCTGGAACGTGAGGACTGCGCCGTGTGTCTCGCAGCCCCCCGCCTGCCGGGCTGCCACGCAGCGATCGTTTGTGGGGCAGGGGCCGAGCCGTTTGCTTAAATGTGACCCCGAAAGTCTTCTCTTTGGGCAGGGGAAAGTATGCTTCATGTTGCTCCTGCGTCGTGATTTTAGTTTTGCACAGAAAATGTTTTTGGTGACTTTTCTGCAACCTCCCCGAGGTAGAGCTCTTCCTCCTGTCTCCAGCTTTCAAACAGTTGGGGAAAAGCACCCAGCGCTGAGAAGACGACGCCTGTCACTGCTCTCCTCTGATTCAGAAGGTAAGGTGGCTCTCAGGGAGCCGTCAGCAATTAGTGTGTCTTTTGTTGCTTTTATAGCTCAGTGTTTTTTTTTTTTTTTTCAAAGAACAATGGCATAGAATACAACTGTGCCAAATTGCCTTTAAGATCTAAAGTTATTTGTAGGCCACTCATAGACCTACTTATTTTTACCTTTTTCATTAACTGGTTTGAAGATTTAATAAACTAAATACAAATTCGGAATTTGGGGTGTTGTTTGAGGTGCCGCTCTGTTCAGCTTTGTGTGATGGGCGGATTCTGGAGTTATCTGGGGAGGGGTTAAGTCCCGCGGCGGGCCTTCCCTGCACAGCCCCTGTGAGTTTTTCTCTCCCCCAGTGGAAACAAGTGATGGTGGCGATCGTGGGGCGCTGGCCGGCTGAGATTCTGGTGCGTGGATCAGGTACCCACGTGCTCTGGAGTTTAGGGCCCTCTGTACATCGTTCATGTTTTTAGAGTAGCCAGAGATGGATGTGTGCCACCTTTGACGGTGCCCTGGGTGCTGCCGGAGGTGACCGGGTGTGTGGGAGCGTTTGTGTCTCAGGTGTCCATGCGTGCGCACTCTTTAGAACGCGGTATCTCAGCGGCTGTTTGCATTGACACCTAAAGGCTTTGCTTTTTTCTCTTTGTTGCCTCTCCATGGTTTATATAAAAGCAGAGAAGCCTTCCTCTTGAGAGTGTGTGTGCGGGATGCAGGGTGGGAGACAGGCTCGGCGGGGGTGTGCCTTTAAGGCAGGTGGACGTGGAAGCCGCTGGGGGAGGCAGACTGGGGCAGAGCCCGATGCGGGGTGTGGTGTGGGTGGCATCGGTGTGGAGGTGGAAGCGGTGCCTCCCCTCCTGCTCCTGGCGTCTCTGGCTTCACTCTGCACGTTGGCTCTTTGCTTTGTTTTAAAATCGAATGTAACCAGGTAAATGCAGGTCTGCCAGCCATGTTCCTCCTAGAACGAGTCATGGCTGTGTTAATTAAAGAATTATTATGTCAAATAGTCGTCTAGAATACAGATGTTTAATATTTAGGCTGTTGTGTGTTTATTGCACTTGGTCTGGTTAGTAATTTGTTTCTGAGTGCTCGGAGTGATTTACGGCTAGCTTTGCGATGTCTTCTAGCTTGCTGCACAGAAATCAGCTGGTTGGCGCTGGCAAGCGTGGATGGAACCATCTGGAGTAGCGTTTATTGTGTTTGTGCTCTGCGTTTCTGAGCGCTGACCCCTCCTGTGGTGTGTGATGCAAGGCAGGCAGCATTTATATACAGGCGGGGGGTGCGGGCCCGAGAGTGACGCTGTGGGAAAGCACACGGGTGGAGAAGGGGCCTTCCCAGGGGCATAGTTGTGCCGGGTGCAGTCGTCTGGTGAGCGTGCCTCAGTCTGGGAGAGCTCCTTCAAGTCAGTGGGACTTTTTTTTTTTCTCCCCTACAGATTTGCTTATTTATTTGAAAGGCAGAGTTACTGAGAGGGAGAGAGAAAGAGGTCTTCCATCCACTGGTTCACTCCCCAGACGGCCATAATGGCCAGAGCTGTGCCAATCCGAAGCCAGGAGCCAGGATCTTGTACGTCTCCCACGAGGCTGCAGGGGCCCAAGGACTTTGGCCATCTTCCACTGTTTTCCCAGGCCACAACAGAGAGCTGGATCAGAAGTGGAGCAGCCGGGATTCGAACCAGTGCCCATATCAGACGCCAGCACTGCAGGCGGTGGCTTTACCCACTATGCCACAATGCCGGCCCCCAGTGGGGCTCTGAGGACGGACCTGCCGTGGGGAGGGCTGGGCCAAGGCTGCAGGGTGCTCAGGGAAGGAAGCCGTGGAGCCGTGCGGGTGGGCATCCATCCGGGTTAAGGAGGTTGTGCTCGCAGATGGGGTGGGAGCTTCCACCCGCATCAGGAAGCAAAGCCGCGACTGGGAATCTGTGTTTCCTTCTGAATGCCACAGCTGTAGCTTTCAGTTTCAAGCATGTTAAAGTGTTGTGGGGCCGGCATTGTGGCACAGTGGCTGAAGCTGCCACCTGGGTCACTAGGATCCCATATGGGCACCAGTTCAAGTCCTGGCTGCTCTACTTCCAACCCAGCTCTCTGCTCATGGCTGGAAAACGCAGTAGGAGATGGCCCAAGTGTATGGGCCCCTGCCACTCGTGTGGGAGACCCGGATGAAGCTCCTGGCTTCGGCCTGCCCCAGTGCTGGCCGTTGCGGATGTCTGGGGAGTAAATCAGATGATGGAATATTTCTCTGTGTGTGTGTATGTCTTTCCCTCTCTCTCTCTCTGTAACCGTGACTTTCAGTTAAATAAATATATCTTTAAAACAGTTGTACAGTTCTCTGCTGTAAACCTTAGGTGGACTGACGCTAGGATGAGGTAGGGGTGCCGCAGGACACCTGTGGCTGGTTTGCTGCTGTTCTGGACGCGTTAGGTCCAGGGTGTGTGGCCTACTGTGCGTGTCTCTGCTGTCTGTCATGTCACGTGGGTTCCAGGGGCGCGAAGGAGGCCTTGCATGTAGCAGTGGTCTCTGTGGCAGATCTCATGCCACCTTCCAGAGCTTGCACGAACGTGAGGCAGTTACCATGCTCACATGTGTGTGTGCAAGGTGCCTGGTTCCCACAGTAGGTGAGGGTCTTTCAGAAACTGCAGAGCTGAGCACGCACCTCACTGTGGTCTTCCGGGCTCTGGAGCGGCTGCAGGATTAAAGGGAGGTTGCTGTGCCTCTGCAGTGGGCAGTGGGGCGTTATCACATTTCCTAGACCTCGGCTGTGAAAGCCGCCAGATCTGGCCTTTGTGTTCTCTGTGTCCTTGTTGCCAGGCCCAGCAGGGGTAACCGGTCTGCAGCAAGGACATTTTCACCAATGCTTCCTGATCTCGGTGCATGCTTCCACGTGGCCGTGCGTGGGAACAGACCGGGGAATGCCCGCTGCCTCAGCAGCCGCCCCCATCCTGGACGCGCAGAAAATTGGCCTGAACACTGATCAGCAGCACAAGCTCAGAGCCTTGAAGGCTGCAGCTCCCTTGCTGGGGCACAGTGCGTAGCTGGGCCTTTCCGCCTCTCCCTGCCCTACCTGTTGAGGATTAAATGCTTTGATAAAGACAACCCTGGTTCAGGGAGGAATTTAGAGAAACCACAGTGGCCATGTTTTCTCTGGGGGCTGCCAGGCTGGCTACCTGGCCCGTAATTCCTTGCCTGGCTGATTGAGCCCATCTCTAGATAACTGATCAGTTTGCCACCGGTGAGCCATTTCTCTGGAGTCGGGGTTGGAGCCGGGCAGTGCGGCGTGGGCGCCCCGAGCAGAGGCTGGAGTCGGGGTTGGAGCCGGGCAGTGCGGCGTGGGCGCCCCGAGCAGTGTCTCAGCGGAGGCTGGAGTCGGGGTTGGAGCCGGGCAGTGCGGCGTGGGGCGTGGGTGCCCCGAGCAGTGTCTCAGCCAGCGTGCGAGCGTCTGCCCACGCACCTCCTGTCATCACGCGTGGCCATGTGGAGCAGACTCTGAAGCCGACTTTCCCCTCGGCTGCTGTATTCCTCAGGCCCGTTACTGTAAGAAAGGGGGGGTGCACACTGGTGCCTCCTTACACGGGGCACCCAATGTAGGGAAAAGGGTGCAGAACAGACAGGAGACGGGAGACGAACTCGCAGCCACACCGGATCTATTCAGAGGAAATAAATCCGCAGAGGTGGGTGACCAGCTGCCAGCGTGGACACAGACTGACCCCACAGACAGGGCCTTTTTCTATTGTAGATGGACCGGGGTGGGGGTGGGGGCAGTAGGTGGAGGTGAGCTTCTCCATACTAGTCTTCAAGTTTGGCCCCTGGGTTCCAAGCCTGGGGAAGAGTGCAGGGGAGGGGTGGGGACATTACAGGGGTGAGACTGAACTGGTCTCAAGGCGGCGCTAACAGGAACCTAACACGGCTGAGGCGTCTGTCCTTGTTCCTTCAGTCACAGCTGGTTTGTGGTCCAGGAATGTGTCATATGAATAGGATCTTCTAGTGCGTCAGGCCAAGCGGCGTGTACTCGGGGAGAGAAGTCTCTGGAAGCCATCGCTGCGTTGTAATGCAGGCGGCGGTCTCCCCTTCCCTGGTGACGGTGACGGTGATGGAGTCGAGAGCGTGCTTGCGTGAACTGAAGCTGCCGGCTCTGCCTCACGCCTAGAAGGGGGAGCCTGGGGAGAAGGGGGCTTGAGAAGGCCAACTGTGGGCGTTGCGTTTTTCCTTTGGACATTCACACGGCTTTGTCCTCTGGATTTGGGGAGGGTGCGGGTATTATTTGCAGAACCCCCTGTTGATGTGTCATTCCGTGTTTCATGGGGGGTTGAGATTAGCATAGCTGGAGTTGAGGCTGTATCACCTCCTTCCTGAAATGGGGCTGATTACTGGGCCTGCCCACCTATGAGAGGGTCCAGTGGCCACATGGGCAGGACAGACTGCCTGCCACACACTCAGTATTAACCTGCCAAACTGCCAGGCACTGTAGGAGTGCTTTGCCCCGGGGCTGGTTGGGCCTGGGCGAGTGCCGTGGGCAGGTTCTTGGGTCCCGCTGACTCCTCTCCTTGATCCAGTTACAGTCTGTGATGCACGGGCCCCGGGTGGCTTAGAACATCAGCTACCACTGCAGATAACTCTCTCTGCCTGCCTCCTGCCCCCGGTGTTTTGGAATGAACTTTTCCTGGGCCTGCAGTGAGGACCCTCGAGGGAGTGGGTTGTGTCTCTCCTTAGACTCTCAGAGTCAGATTTGGACGATCAAGGAGGACGTTTCACGCTTAGGATGGTGTCCCCGAGGCACTTGTGGGGTAGACCAGTGGAGTGACCCCACAGAGGCTCCTACCTGAAGCAGTGACGTGATGACATGCCTCTGAAGTTTCCAGGACAGCTCAGCTGGTGACCATGGCCCTGTGAGCACGATTGGCACCAGTCCCTGGAGTGCCCCGATGCCGTTCCTGTCGCGTCCTGGGGCTGGCCCTCCCTCCTCCTGACTTTGCTCGCCTGGGTCGCCTGCTCTGTGGTCCTGAGGTTGGACCTCATTCATCTTGCTTGTGTTTCTGTGACCAGTCGTAAATGAGGACTCACAGCCAAAGGCAGAATTGTGAGGGTGGCTCACAGCTGTGTAATTGAGGATCTCGGCGGAGCCCTCTGCACGCTGTGCTCATTAAATTTGCACAGCGGTGGGGACAGCCTCTGGTTGTCTTGGGGTAGCTGTATGTTGACGTTTTGCTTAGCCACTTCCTGCCCATCATGTTAGGAATCGTACCAGGGACAGTCACCTCCTTTGTGTTTCTGCCTTGGCCTTAATCATGCTTCATCTGCCCCCTCTCCGTCGCTTCCTGCTGGCAGCTTTCCGGAGGATGGCTTGGGGAGGACACTGCTCCGTGCCCTCAGCCAGCAGCGTCTTAGTCAGCGCGGCCCACGCGCTTCCCTCACTCTGTCCCCGGAGACTGCGGTGCTGGAAGCGGCCTCCTGGAAGTGAGCTCAGATCACGGAAAGCAGCCGCTACCAAGCTCCTCACCCTCACTCCACGCCGGCTTGTCACTGCTCTGCTGTCACTGAGCGCTGAGCGGTGTGTTCACTCTCTAGGAAGCACAGCAGCCACCTTACAAAGGGGGAAGAAGAGGCAGTGCTTTTGCCCCAGGGGGAGGATGAGTGTCCTGCTGTGACTGGCCCCTTTAGGATTTCCCAGGTCAGAACTGACCTGGGCAGGGACCCTGCCTGCCAGCCCTGTGTGGGCCACCTGCTCTCTGAGGTAGCCAGAGGGGCTCACAGGGGAGTCTGCTTCTCAGGCCACGCTGCTCTGAGCAGTCCCTGGGCAGGAGGCCCCGGGGACGCACCTTGAGTGTCAGGTCCCAGAGCCTGGGTGGGCCGGCGCCTGCTGTGCTGACTGGCCTGGCCTCCCCGTGCAGGGAGAGCTGTCTCCTGCTGCCGTTGCTCTGGGATGGGGCAGGCATGTGGGACTTGGCCCTGTTGAGATTTGCCCTGCCACTCCTGAGATATGTAACCATCAGTGTGCATGCAGGGTTGATGGGGAGCTGAGGCTTTGTGCCCGTGTGCCTTGACCATCACTTCCTCCTGGTGCAGGCCTCGCCCAGGGCACTTGCTGACAGGTCTCCCAGCCTCCTTGCCCTGGCAAAGCAGAGTCCGGCCCCTGTCCTTAGCAAGCCTTCAAGGACATCGCCCCCCACCTCTGGTCCTGCAGCCAGGGGGTGGTCTCTGTGTGTGATGAATTGTGGGTGAGCTGGAGGACTAAAGCTGCACTCACAGGTCTCACCTGCGCCGTGGGGCCTGTGATACAGGGCACAGGTGCCAGGGCGAGGGCTGAGATGCTGGCTCTGGCGGGGAGAGCAGCGGGTGGGACGTGGGCTGGGAGTGGAGCAGGAGCCCACCTCACGAGAGGAGTTCGAATTTACAAGCAGCCACGTGGGAAGTGCCAGGCTAGGAGGTCAGCAGGGACGGCCACGTAGAAGTTTCTGTGGTGCTTGGTGGCATTTTACAGGGCGACTGTTCTCAGGGGTGTTCATGAATGAATCTGTGGGCTCACCAGGGCTTCTGCACAGCCCCCCCGGAATGTCAAGTGTTTGTTCGTGTGACAACTAGTAGCTACTTAAAATATGATGTGGAATTCTTATAAAACTCACCATTTAAAATGTACAATTCAGTGGCTTTTAGAATGTTCTAGAAACATTGTTGTGCAAACCATCGCGCCCGTGCAATTCCGGAATGTTGTGGTCACCCCATCGGCAGTCAGCGTCCCTGCCCCCTTCCTCCAGGACCTGATGGCCACCAGTGTGCGGCCTCTAACCTTCTCTGAGTACTTCGTATAAATGGACTCTCAGAACGTGCAGCCTTTTGTGTCTGGGTTCTTTCACTTGGCATGATGTTTCAGGTCCCTCCGTGTCACCGCACGTGTCAGTGGTTCAGCCCTCGTTAGAACTGAGTGGAGCCCCACGGTGTGGCTGTGCCCCATGTCAGTCTGTGCACGCCGCTGCTGAGAGATGTCTGGGTGGCTGCAGCTGCTTGCCATTCCGGACACGCTGCTGGGTGCACCGGGTGAGCTCTTGTCTAGACCTCGGTGTCCAGCTCTCCGTGTGTCCCTGTCCAGGCGGTAGCCCTGTGTTCACCATTACAGGCGCTGCAGAGCAGTTCCGTGGAGGATGTACTGTCTTTCCATTCCTGCTGGGCGTGTGTGAAGGTTCCATGTCCTCGCCAACATTTGTTGTTTTCTCTTTCTAGAAATTACCGTGATTGTGGCCGTCCTAGTAGTGCGAGCAGAATCTCCTTGCTGTTTTCATTCTTTTCATGAACTTATTGGCCATTTGTCTATTTCTTTTATTTTCTTTTTTTTAAGATTGTATTTATATCTTTGAAAGGTAGAGTTACAGAGAAAGGGGGAGAGAGAGAGAGAGAGAGAGAGAGAGAGAGAGAGAGAGAGAATCTTCCGTCCACTGATTCACTG
Source organism: Lepus europaeus (assembly GCF_033115175.1). Taxonomy (NCBI): domain Eukaryota; kingdom Metazoa; phylum Chordata; class Mammalia; order Lagomorpha; family Leporidae; genus Lepus; species Lepus europaeus. The sequence goes on along the minus strand of NC_084844.1, from coordinate 1,743,218 downwards.
TTCTAAATGGCAGCAACAACCAGCGCTGGGCCAGGCTGAGGCCAGGAGCCTGGAGCCTCCTCCGGGTCTCCCACCTGGTGCAGGGACCCAAGGACTGGACCATCTTCCACTGCTTTCCCAGGCCTTTAGCGTGGAGCTGGATTGGAAGTGGAGCAGCCAGACTTGAACGGGCACCCATATGCTTCCTGGGCAGAGGCTTAACCCACTGGCCTTTTCTTCATTTTTATTTTTTTCAAAGATTTATTTATTTATTTGATAGAGTTACAGAGAGAGAGAGAGAGAGAGAGAGAGAGAGAATCTTCTATCCATTGGGTTGGAAGCAGAGCAGCTGGGACTCGAACCAGCGTCCATATGGAATGCCAGCACTGCAGGCTGTGGCCAGCCTCCTGTCTGTTTGCTTAGAGAAGTGTCTGAGTCCTCTGCCTGTGTTTTAGCTGGGTTGTTTCTTGTTGGAGTTGATGGTTCATAATGGAGGCTTTTAAGCTGCCTAAGGCATGATTTTTGTTGCGAGGACTTGTTTCCCAAATATTATGTGCAGTGTCAGCTGAGGGCCTCATAACATGTAATTCTTAAAATCGTGTTTTGTTTCATAAAAATTTACTAAGAGGCCTGTGACTACACTGACAAGTGCTCCATGGGATTCCTGTGTTTGCGTTAGGTGTGTTTTGGTTCCACAGAGCACTGGTCCACTCACTTTATTATGTGGTAGGAGAGCTCCTGTCAGGGTCACTGCCTGCAGAGCTCTCCAAGCCCTGGGACCCTGGGAAGTCCAGGCCCAGGGTAGACGGGGGCTCAGCAGCGGGCAGAGGTGCCTTTCTGCCCCAGTGCCCTGTGGCTGCGGGCCTGGGCCCTGCCTGCCTGGCCTGTCTACCCTAAGGTCGTGGTTGCCTCGCCCTGGAGTTCCGTTCTGCACCTCACCGTGTATGGCTTCTGCTGTGGTCGTTTCTTGACACATCTTGGATGACTAGTCCCCAGGGTCCCCTCGGGATCCAGACCCACCCTGCACCCGTGGAGCGCATGTGCTGGTGGTCTCCTGGCTCTGGCTTCTCTTCCGTTTCTAAAGTTCTGGCTCCCTGCTCACCACAGTCCTTGTTTGATTTTCAGTTAACTTTTTCCCTGACAGTGTTTGTTTACTGGGTAGCCAGGCTGCATGGTCAAGATCAAGAGGTGGATAGATAAGTGCCACCCAGGGAAAAGAGAGCCTGTGGTTAGAGGTCCCCGAGAACAGGTAGCATGGCCCCAGGCTCAGGTGGTCAGCCCCCATGGCCAGGGAATCCACGCCACAAGCTACCCGGGCACGTGGCTGCACACACCGCGCTTTGGGCTGCGGCAGAAGGAGAAAGCTAGCTATGGCAGAACCAAGGGAATCTGGGAAATTTGCCCAGCAAGACCACAGCGTCTAGGTGAGTGAGGGCAGGTGTGTCCATCAGGTGCGCCCAAAGGTGCGGGCGGGATGAGGAGGGAGAGAGCGAGACTGGCCCAGCTTTCTCATGTGATCCCTTCTGCCAGGGGGAGGCCCCGCGGGGGCTGGCGGGCTGGGCCACAGGACTTGAAGCTCGTGGCGTGGCTTGTACCCGGAAGTTCTTCTTTTAAAGAGCTGTTTATTGTCTTGTAAAGTTGCCCTGGACCATATAATGTATCCTCAATGGAAGCTGTCTTTTGGTATGAGTTTTAGTTATTTGTTTTACAAATGAAAATTTTAGCCCAATTCCAATAAAATCTAAGGAGAGAGAACAGTCAAGGAGAACTAACTCAAGATTTGAGGAAACCAAAAGAACCTGAGTGTTTATGAAACTTTGAAAGTAAATTAGAAAACCCATAGGAGATGCATAGCTTTCTAAGGAAATAAGTGACCTCTGGAAAGATAAAAATATCAAAAGAAATCAGTATACATAGAAGAAAGAATGTTACTTGCTTTCCCTTCCAGAAGGTTTCAAACTTTGAAGGTACACAAAATTAAAATTAAGACTCACTTCTGGGGCCAGCACTGTGGTACAGCGGGTTAAAGCCCTGGTCTGCAGCGCTGGCATCTCATATGGGTGCCAGTTCAAGTCCTGGCTGCTCCTCCTCTGATCCAGCGCTCTGCTATGGCCTGGGAAAGCAGCAGAAGATGGGCCCCTGCACCCACGTGGGAGATTCGGAAGAATCTCCTGGCTCCTGGCTTTGGATCGATGCAGCTCCGGCCATTGTGGCCACCTGGGAAGTGAACCAGTGGTTGGAAGACCTCTCTCTCTGCCTCTACTTGTCTGTAACTCTGCCTTTTAAATCAATCAATCAATCTTTTTTTTTTTTTTTAAAAAGAAGTCCCATTCTTTTTGCAGCTCTGTAGTTGCTTGTTTTAATTTGAATGTATTTTTATTCAGTTGGTAAGAGAGAAAGGTAGTGTCTGAATGGCGGCTGTGTTTGATTTGAGTAGGCCTGCCTCGGGCCCTTGTTCGGGCCAGTGGACCTGAGCAGGACTGGAGAGGGCCTGGGTGGCAGGAGCGTGTCTGGTCAGGGAGAGGGAATCCATGTTTTGAAGCTCTGTGACTTGTCCTGCTGTGTTTCCTAGACTCCTGTCTTGGTCCAAGTGTTGGTTTTTGGTGGCCGGGACAGTTAGCTGATTGGCTTTTTCACATCTCAGAGCACTCAGGGATGTGCAGAGGATGCACAGGGAGCAGCAGCAGGGGCTCCGTTCACTGGGGCAGCCTAGGCTGGTCTGCCTGGCCGCCACTCTCACTGCAGCTGGCCCTTCTGGAGGTGTAGCCAGGAACAGAGATGCCCAGAGGGGCCCCTAGAGGTGGCTCCCCGAGCTCTCGCTGGGTAGAGGGCTGCCCAGCCTGAGTATTTGGTGCGTTTACGGTGAGTGTGACGCTTGCTCTGTCTGTGTTTAAAGCTGCCACCCTGCTTGCTAGTCACTGGGTTTTTGTCTCACTTGCTCTTTATTTTCTTCTTTCTCGATATTATTAATCAACTTAAAATGTTTCCCTTTTCTCTTTCTGTCAACATTAGAGTGTGTTTAAGCTCCGGATTTGTTAGTGCTGGCCTAGTGTTCATCACGTGCGTTGTCCCGCTTTCCAGACATCGCAGGAGTCCTGGAGCGCGGTGCCCGTGGCACCCACCCCTCCCCTGGTGGCGTCAGCTCGTGCACTGTGGCTCTGCAGGTGTTTTAAGCCCAGGGAGACAGTGTTATTCAGACTCTGTATTCCTCTGTATTCCCTCCTCCTGTCTGGAATGATGTCCTTCAGCCTGCAAAGCTTGTTACTTTTTGTGGGAAGCTGCTGCAACAAATTGACTTAGTATCTCTTTGTCTGAATTTAATTTTTTTAAAAAAGACTCATTCATTTATTTGAAAGTCAGAGTTCTATGTATATATAAAGAGGTCTTCCATCTGCTGGTTCACTCCCTAAGTGGCTGCAATGGCCAGGGCTAAGCCAGGCCAAAGCCAGGCGTCAGGTGCTTCATCCAGATCTCCCACATGGATGGCAGGGGTCTAAGTACCTGAGCCGTCTTCCTCTGCTTTTCCCAGGCCATTAGCAGGGAGCTGGATTGGAAGTGGAGCAGCTGGGACTCACACCATTGCCCATAGGGATGCTGGTGTTGCAGGTGGCAGCTTTACCCACTGCACTACAACACTAGACACTCTATTTAGTTTTTGGAGAATATTTTGCTGAGTATAGAATTCCATATAAACACACACACACCTCAGTTGGAAAGTATTTTCTCCTTCAAGCTTCTATACGTCTTTTTTTTTTTTTTTAATTTATTAATTTGAAAGGCAGGGCAGCAGAGAGGCAGAGGCAGAGGCAGAGGGAGGGAGGGAGGGAGAGAGAGAGAGAGAGAGAGAGAGAGAGAAAGAAAGAGAGGTCTTCTATCTGCTGGTTCACTCCCCAAATGGCCCCAACAGCCGGAGCTGAGCCGATCCGAAGCCAGGAGCCAGGAGCTTCTTCCAGGTCTCCCATGTGGGTGGATCAGAAGTGGAGTAGCTGGGACTTTAACTGGCGCCCATACGGGATGCCTGCATCACAGGCAGCAGTTTTTCCTGCTAGGCCACAGCACCGGCTCCCTGGAGGGCTCAGTGGGGACCTTGGCTGTGCTCTGCCTTTTGTCTCCCTCCTGGCTGGTTGGAAACGCTTTCCCTTTGGCTTGCACCATTTTACTGGGCTGTTCTGGGAAGTGACATTCTTCCTGTTTCCCATTTATGGTGCTGCTTCAGCCTGTGGTTGGGTGATTTTTTTTTTTTAAAGATTTATTTATTTATGTGAAAGGTAGAGTTACAGAGAGGCAGAGAGAGAGGGAGAGAGAAAGAGAGAGGTCTCCATCTGCTGGTTCACTTCCCAAATGGCTGCAATGGCTGGAGCTGGGCTGATCTGGAGTCAGGACCAGGAGTTTCTTCTGGGTCTCCCACATGGGTGCAGGGGCCCAAGGACTTGGGCAGAGGGCTGGATGGGAAGTGGAGCAGCCGGGACTTGAACCATCACCCATATGGGATGCCGGCACTGCAGGCAGTGGCTTTACCCGCTGCACCACAGCACTGGCCCCAGTTTGGTGATTTCGATTATGTCACTGGACACTGGTTCTGCACAGCTCTCCTCTCCTCTCCTTCGGGGGCTCCAGTTGGAGTACTTTTCAGTGTTTCCGCGGAGACCCAGGTTAGGCTCTGCTCGGAGCTTTCCCTCTCAGCTTCTCTCGGGACGACCTCTGCTGACCTGCCTCAGCTCAGTCTTTGTCCTGTCGGCTGCGCAGCCACCGCCAAACTCGATCCCGTTGTTGTGTTTGCCATCGTTTCTCGAGGATTCTCCATCCGTCCAGGTCTCTGGTCAAAGTGTCCACTTGTCTCTTCTTTCGGACATCTTGGCTCTCGGCCCCGATACTCCTCACGTTACCTCTGAAAGTGTGAGTGGTCCGTGTGCTGGCCTCAATGCAGCTGTACACTGGGTGCCATACAGCTGGCCACAGGCCCACCGGACAGGGGGTCTGAGTCTTGTGTTCTGCATAGTGACAGGAGGTCACAGAGAGGGGGAGTGAGAGCGAGAAAGAGAGAAATGGAAAGAGGAAGAAAGATCTTTTATCTGCTGGTTTACTACCCAGATGTCTGAGCCAGACTGAAATCAGGAGCCAGGAACTCCATCCGGGTCTCCCACATGGCCTCCCTTGGGCTGTCCCCTGCCCCTTCCCCAGGGCATTAGCAGGAAGCTGGTTTGGAGGTGGAGTAGTGGGACTCACATGGGCACTGTGACATGGGGTGCTGGTGTCACAAGTGGCGGCTTAACCCATTGCAACACAGTGCCCACCCCAAGGAGTCGGAGTCCTCTGGTGGAGTGCCAGTGGTGGCATGGCATCCTGAGAGGGGTGCTATGTCCTGGAAGAGGCCCCCAGGGCCATCTTGGAGCACACCATGTAGACATGTCACACCCCCACTCGCGCACACCTTGGAGCACACCATGTAGACACGTCACACCCCCACTTGCGCACACCTTGGAGCACACCATGTAGACACATCACACCCCCACTCATGCATAGAGGACAGCAGGTGAGATTGTAGCCGTCTATGGTTCTGAGAGGGAAATTGGACTGGGAGAGCAGGCTGCTGATCATGTAGAGCAGCAGTATTTTATTTATATATATATATATATATATATGTATATATATATATATATATATACACATCACACCCCCACTCATGCATAGAGGACAGCAGGTGAGATTGTAGCCGTCTATGGTTCTGAGAGGGAAATTGGACTGGGAGAGCAGGCTGCTGATCATGTAGAGCAGCAGTATTTTATATATATATATATATATATATATATATATATATATATAGTATTTTTTATATATATATATAAATTTTTGACAGGTAGAGTTATAGACAGTGAGAGAGAGAGAGACAGAGAGAAAGGTCTTCTTTCTGTTGGTTCACTCCCCAAATGGCCACAATGGCCTGAGCTTCCTCGATCCGGAGCCAGGAGCCAGGAGCTTCTTTCGGGTCTCCCAGGGGGTGCAGGGCCCCAAGGACTTGGGCCGTCTTCTGCTGCTTTCCCAGGCCACAGCAGAGAGCTGGATTGGAAGAGGAGCAGCCGGGACTAGAACTGGTGCCCATGTGGGATGCCGGCACTGCAGGCAGAAGACTACTCTGCTGTGGCACGGCGCTGGCCCCCGAGGAGCAGTATTGATTTCTGTTGCTTATTACTTCTTCTTATGTAAAGATGATAATGAAAAATGATGAACGTATTGGAATCCATCTCTGCAGCTCTGTCAAAACTGAGGAACAGCTGAAGAGTCCAGTGAGGAGAGCGCATGTCACCATGGAGTGGGCAGTGTCCTTCTCTCAGTAACCAGAAGACGATGTCACTTACGATCCTCACAGCATCTTAGGTCCTGTGGGAAAGTGGCATCTGTTTTACAGGACTGTAGCTGCACCTTAAAGAAAACAGTATGTGTGTATTTGAAAGGCAAGGTGGGAGAAGGGGAGTGGGGAGATGTCTTCCATCTGCTGCTTCTCTCCCCGAATGGCCCCAAAAGCTGGGGCTGGGCCAGGCTGAAGCCGACAGACAGGAACTCCATCTGGGTCTCCCACCTGTGCAACAGGAGCTTAGGGCCCTTTAGGCATCACCTGCTGCTTCCCAGGTACGCTAGTAGGGAGCTGGAGCAGAAATGGAGTAGCTAGGACTTGGACTGGTGCTCTGATGTGGACGGCGGCTTAACCTGCTGCGCCGCACTGCCTGCCCCAGTCTCACTGCTTGCCCCGTAGGCACCAGCAGCAGTCCTTAGCCCTGCTAATTGGGTTCACAAATCCACAGTCAAAACAACAGATCTAGAGGGGCACCAGAGTCTGCTCTGTTCTCAGTTTTACATATTTCATGTCTTCTTAAATCTCTCAAAGAGCACCCTCTCTTCTTTTATTTAATATGCTATTCTGTGAGCCTTTTTTCCAGGCAATTTTTAGATGTCATTTACATGCAGTAAATCGCACAGATCTTAAGGATTTAGCTTGATGAGTTTTGACAGTGGCGTGGTCTTGTTTAATCACTACTCAGAGCAAGATAGGGAACATTTTGATCCCTTGAATTCTCTCGCACCCTTTTCCTGTCGGTTCTTCCTGGCTGAGGGCAACCATCTTCCGCCTTCTGTCGACGTCGTGGGGCCGTTTTGTCTTTGTTTGTGGTCGTACACAAATGATGGCACGCTGGCTGCTTTCGCTCTGCGGAGTGTTGGGGGAGCCGTCCGTCTTGTGTGTGCCGGGGGCTGGCTGCCTTGACTGCTGAGCCGTCTGGTTGCGTGGCTGCGCCAGCATCTGCTCACCCTGCCGCAGGTGTTGGCCACTGTGTGGGTGTGTGACTGCAGGCCGGGGAGTGCGTGTTTCGGTGTTGTCTTGCAGGCAGCCCTACGCTGACAAAAATGACAAAAACCATCGGTTTCTCTGCGCAGTCAGGCAGTCTGCAGAGCAGTCTTGTTTGCAGTTTTCACCAGGTGCTCTGGGGACTTGAAAACATAAATATTGGGGGCCGGCGCCGCGGCTCACTTGACTAATCCTCTGCCCGCGGCGCCGGCACACCGGGTTCTAGTCCCAGTTGGGGCGCCGGGTTCTGTCCCGGTTGCCCCTCTTCCAGGCCAGCTCTCTGCTGTGGCCCGGGAGTGCAGTGGAGGATGGCCCAAGTGCTTGGGCCCTGCACCCCATGGGAGACCAGGAGAAGCACCTGGCTCCTGCCATCGGATCAGCGCGGTGCGCCGGCCGCAGCGGCCATTGGAGGGTGAACCAACAGTAAAGGAAGACCTTTCTCTCTGTCTCTCTCTCTCTCACTGTCTAACTCTGCCTGTCAAAAAAAAAAAAAAACATAAATATTGGGGTGTCTGGTTCCCTGACATCCTCTTGCCTCACGTAGCACTCGTGCTGTGATGGAGCAGGGACGCAGCCACATCCACGTTGTCTTGTTGTAGAAGCAGGTGTGTGGGGCTCGGGTGATCATCCTGTAAACCACTTCACCCATAGCAGGCCTGACAAGTCCAAGGGGGCTCGCACCTTCAGAACCACATCTGGCCCTGCCCTGATCACGGCCCTGTGTCTTCCCAAGGACACTGTGCTGGCTGGGCCGTGTCGCCCCTCTTCTGTGGGGTGGTCGTACGTGTGTGCATGTGTGGACCATGGCTCTTGCACCGTCTCCCTGAACTTGTGTGCTGTGTAGCGCCGTGCCACGTCAGTGTTGGGGTTGATCGTGGCTGCTGAGTCCAAGGTGTGCCTGTTCCCTGATGACAACAGAGGGCAGGCCCAGGTGGGAGGGCCCTTGTGTGGGACTCCTTCCAGGGCTGTGCCTGGGGGCCTTCCTGGGAGTGGAGTGGGAGCAGGTGGCTGGGGCAGGGGCAGTGTCTGCTGGGGGCGCCCCCTGCAGGCTACACCCCTGCCTGCAGCATCCTGCGGAGAGTGAGCTCCCCAGGGCCTGGCTCCTTGGCTTCTGAGAGGGCGTGCGAGGCCGCCTGCCCTCGGTGAGCCCCAGCTGCCTTCTGTGCCCAGCACCAGCACGTCTAGTGTGGTTGGGTCGTTCCCATTCTGCACAGCAGAAATGAAGCCTGAGACCGCCGTGCGCACGCCCGGGACTGGTTTTTTGCTCCAGCACTGGTTTCGCCTTTTGGGGACCCTGAGCTGCTGCCCCTGTTCCCGAGCTCCCCCACTCCTAGCCACTGTCCTGAGCGCAGCAGTGGCAGAACCCTTGTCCTCCTGAGGTTGGGAGGTGCCGCTCTCGGCTGGGGAGCTCGGCGGTCGGCGTCGCTGTCTGCGGTGGTGTGGGCCGCTCCCGCTCTGCGTGACACACAGTCCCAGGGTTCCTCTGCTTCAGAGGACCTGGCGTTTTTTTCCAAGGTGAAATGACTTTTATATGTTCTGTGTCCAGAATGGGGGTCAGGTCTTCATCTGCATTTCTCTTCAAAAGGCACAAAAAAGTTGTGGTTTTCCCCCTGAGTTCTTTAGAACTAGATTTTTTTTTCTGTCTGTGTTTTTTCCTATTTCTCTCTCTTTTCTTCCTGCTTTTTCTCTATCAATTAAAATATTTGAAAGAAAATTACTGAAGTTGTAAGGCAACGAAGTTATCCGCTTCTGCCTCTGTGGACTGAGGGTGAGTGGCCCTGCTGTGTCTGCCCGGGGTCTGTGCAGACCGCTGTCCCCCCACGTCCTGCCCCTGCCCGGGGTCTGTGCAGGCTGCTGTCCCCCACGTCCTGTCCCTGCCCGGGGTCTGTGCAGGCCGCTGTCCCCCCACGTCCTGTCCCTGCCCGGGGCCTGTGCAGGCTGCTGTCCCCCCACATCCTGCCCCTGCCCGGGGTCTGTGCGGGCCGCTGTCCCCCACGTCCTGCCCCTGCCCGGGGTCTGTGCAGACTGCTGTCCCCCACGTCCTGCCCCTGCCCGGGGCCTGTGCGGGCCGCTGTCCCCCCACGTCCTGCCCCTGCCCGGGGTCTGTGCGGGCCGCTGTCCCCCCACGTCCTGCCCCTGCCCGGGGTCTGTGCGGGCCGCTGTCCCCCACGTCCTGCCCCTGCCCGGGGTCTGTGCAGGCTGCTGTCCCCCCACGTCCTGCCCCTGCCCGGGGCCTGTGCGGGCCGCTGTCCCCCCACGTCCTGCCCCTGCCCGGGGTCTGTGCGGGCCGCTGTCCCCCACGTCCTGCCCCTGCCCGGGGTCTGTGCAGACTGCTGTCCCCCACGTCCTGCCCCTGCCCGGGGCCTGTGCGGGCCGCTGTCCCCCACGTCCTGCCCCTGCCCGGGGTCTGTGCGGGCCGCTGTCCCCCCACGTCCTGCCCCTGCCCGGGGTCTGTGCGGGCCGCTGTCCCCCCACGTCCTGCCCCTGCCCGGGGTCTGTGCAGACTGCTGTCCCCCACGTCCTGCCCCTGCCCGGGGTCTGTGCAGGCTGCTGTCCCCCCACGTCCTGCCCCTGCCCGGGGTCTGTGCGGGCCGCTGTCCCCCCACGTCCTGCCCCTGCCCGGGGCCTGTGCAGGCCGCTGTCCCCCCACATCCTGCCCCTGCCCGGGGTCTGTGCGGGCCGCTGTCCCCCCACGTCCTGCCCGGGGTCTGTGCGGGCCGCTGTCCCCCCACGTCCTGCCCGGGGTCTGTGCGGGCCGCTGTCCCCCCATGTCCTGCCCCTGCCCGGGGCCTGTGCAGGCTGCTGTCCTCCCCATGTTCTGATAAAGTGGTCTGGGCTGCTCCACATCAAAGCCTGAGGTGCTTCCTGGGGAGAGCGAGTGAGGTGTTAGAAGCTAATTGAACACACTGCCTAATTATTGGTGTCACATCCTTGTTTCTTTTTAGAAATTTCTCCTTTGAAAATGGTATAAAATATCGAGAACTTTCGGAAAATCTCACTGGGATCTAAGGAAGAAGTCTTTCTTGTGCAAGACTTATCTCTCTTGGTTTTCTACAAGAGAGAAATAACTGGAGTTGGGAGGAATAGCTTTTTCCCAGCAACCCCCAAACCATCCACCACCCCTCTTCCCAGCCCATTTGCACCTGAGCACCCTGGACCAGCGCAGTTCCCCTCAGCCCCCTGGCGGGCTTGTGGCTGCGGGGAGGCCCTCGGGGAGGGGTGTGTGCTCTGTGGCTTTCAGTGCAATCCCAGTCTGCCAGTTGGCGCTTCCTAAGAAATGGCCTCCTGTGCAGTTGCCAAAATAAACCATTTCCGTGGTTCTCTGTCCCTCCCTGCTGGGAGGGTGGGAAGACTGTTGGCCCCTCTCCTTCATCTGGCCTGCGGGCCCCGAAAGATGGGGATAAGAAGAGGTGTGGGACAGACCACTCAGATCAGAAGCCTTGGCGTGACTGCTGAGTGTGGCTGTGCTAAGTCCAATCACGACGCTGCTCAAAATGCAGGAGGGCCGAGGATGGAAGTGAGCCCACCTGGGTCAGTGAGTATGGGCACCTTGCTAGTTGCTGTGGGCAGAAAAGGAAGAAGTACTTCCTGCTAGCAAAGAACTCCCACTCTTGAGAGGGAAAATGGGCATTGACTCACACACACCTTCATGCAGCAGGTGTCCATCAGGTGTGTGCTGCGCTTCAGCCTCTGCGAGCAGACGTGGTCCCTGTCACTGGGGATGCCCGGCAGCGCGCCACCCAGGAGACCACGAGAAGTGCCCGAGTCAGTGCAGTGCAGGGGCCGGTGCTGCTGCATAGCGGGTCAGCCTTCCGCCTGTGGCGCCGACATACCATACGGGCACTGGTTCATGTCTCAGGTGCTCCTCTTCCAGTGCAGTTCTCTGCTGTGGCCTCAGAAAGCAGCAGAAGATGGCCCAAGTGCTTGGGCCCCTGGAGGAAGCTCCTGGCTCCTGGCTTTGGATCGGCTCAGCTCTGGCCATTGCAGCCATTTGGGAAGTGAACCAGCAGATGGAAGACCTCTCTCTCTCTGTCCCTCTCACTGTCTGTAAATCTATATCCAATAAATAAAAATCTTTAAATCACTGCCGTGGCCAAGCCCTGCCTCCCCTGCCAGGCCAGCAGCACTGACTTGAGTGCACTGCAGGTCGGGGCAGCAGCTGCTGGGCGTCCACTGCCGTCTGGTCAGGACGCTGCTGAGTTTGAGCACACATTTTCTTTTTTTTTTTTTTTTAAATTTATTATGTATTTATTTATTTGAAAGACAGAATTACAGAGAGAGGTAGGGCAAGAGAAAGAGAGAGAGAGAGAGAGAGAGAGAGGGAGGGAGGGAGGTCGGTCTTCCATCCTCTGGTTCACTCCCCAGATGGCTGCAATGGCCAGAGCTGCACCAATCTGAAGCCAGGAGCCAGGAGCTTCTTCTGGGTCTCCCACATGGGTGCTGGGGCCCAAGGACTTGGGCCATCTTCTACTGCTTTCCCCACAGCAGAGAGCTGGATCAGAAGTGGAACAGCCGGGACTTCAACCAGTGCCGATATGGGATGCCGGCACTTCAGGCATAACCCACTGTGCCACAGTGCCAGCCCCTTCTTTTTATTTTTTAAGATTTGTTTACTTATTTGCAAGACAGAGTTACAGAGGGAGAGACAGAGAGGTCTTCCATCCCCTGGTTCCCTCCCCAGATGGCCTCACAAACCAGGGCTGGGCCAGGCTGAAGCCAGGAGCAGGGAGCTTCTTCCAGGTCTCTGTCAGTGGCAAGGGCCCAGGTACTTGGGTCATCTGCTGCTTTCCCAGGCACATTAACAGGGAGCTGGCTCAGAAGTGGGGCAGCCGGGACTTGAACCAGTGCCCACACGGGATGCCACTGCCACAGGTGGCACCTTGCCACAGCGCAAGCCCTTGGGAAGATAGATGCTGTCAGCCCCATGGACCTGCGCGGCCAGCGCTCACCAGATTCTGCTCCCACTGTGCATGCACGCCGGTCTTCTGTGCCATGTCGCCTCCTGGTCTGCAGGGAGACGAGGCCACAGCAAGTCAGAAGAGTTGCTAGATGTGGAGAGTCAGGAGGTGGGTCCCTGAGCGGGCCATGCTGAGCCAGGAACGGAGGAGGTCAGGGTCGGGCCAACTGGCTGAGGTGCAGGTAGGACATGTGGGGGGTGGGCTAAGGGCTCCCACAGGGCAACTCTGAACAAGGAATGGGTGCTTGACTAGGTATGGCGAGGATCGGACCACCTTCCCACTGACAAATGCAGTGCACACTCATGGCATTTTCTTTCTCTCTAGTATTTATTTATGTATTTGAGAGGCAGAGAGAGATCAATTTTCCACCTGCTGGTTCACTCCCCAGATGGCCACAGTGGCCAGAGCTGAGCCGATCCAAAGCCAGGAGCCAGCAGTTTCTTCCGCAGGTACCCAAGGACTTGGCTCATCCTTTGCTGCTTTCCCAGGCCGTAGCAGGGAGGTAGATGGAGAGTGGAGCAGCCGTACTCGAGCTGGCGCCCACACAGATGCTGGCACTGCAGGCAGTGGCTTTACCTGCTACGCTGCAGCGCTGGCCCCCTCATGCCGTTTTCAAGGCTTGTTTCTCTTAGCTGGGATGAACAGAGCTGATCGTTAACCATGTTTTCTCCCGTTGTGGAGATGCGTGTGGGAGTTCTGTGGCTCCGCGAGCGAGCCCTTCCTTGTGTGGCCTGCACCCTCTTTACCCATGGCCTTTGCTTGGTGCCGTATCTTGGGGCCAAGGTCACAAGCCATCGACAGGCGAGAGAAGATTTTAACATTCGTGCAGGTTCCAGGGGGCAGACATGGAGGCTCCTGCATCTGCTTTATGCCAGTAGCAGAGGTGGTTTGGAAGGATTTTCATGACGAGCAGTGCGGTCAGGCCTGTGTACGTGCGTGCGTGGTGCGGTCAGGCCTGTGCACCTGCGTGCGTGGTGCGGTCAGGCCTGTGCACCTGCGTGCGTGGTGCGGTCAGGCCTGTGTACCTGCGTGCGTGGTGCGGTCAGGCCTGTGCACCTGCGTGCGTGGTGCGGTCAGGCCTGTGCATCTGCGTGCCTGGTGCGGTCAGGCCTGTGCATCTGCGTGCGTGGTGCGGTCAGGCCTGTGTACCTGCGTGCGTGGTGCGGTCAGGCCTGTGCACCTGCGTGCGTGGTGCGGTCAGGCCTGTGTACCTGCGTGCGTGGTGCGGTCAGGCCTGTGTACCTGTGTGCCTGGTGTGGTCAGGCCTGTGTACCTGTGTGCGTGGAACCAGTCAGCCAGCAGCTGTGCATTCTGCCCATTCCCACCTGAGACCCCTTCCTAAACACGTCAGCCTTTCTACACAGTCACTTCAGTGGGGAAATCCTCAAGGGTCTGCCATTTTGCCGACAACAGAAACGCCTCGACCAGAGCGACCTTCAGGAATCTGGAACCAGGGGGACCCATTCCTTTGCAGCTTCTGGGTTCACCCCTTCCTCTGCACTCCCAACCCTTGGGCTAATCCAAGGTCTTTATCCTTAGACCCGCTTTCTGCTCATCTTGCCTGTGCGATTTCTGAACCTGCTTAGTGTTCTGTCCACCCAGGGCCCAGCTGCGGCACTTGCTGCGGCTCGATGTGTTCTGTTTGTTCTCTCTTCTCTGCAGCACCTCCTGCCTCTGCCAAGCTGTAGCATTTCTGTGTTTACTGCGGTCAGTGTCTCTCCCCGGCAGGCTCTACGCTCTAGGAGGGCGGCATTTGCTGCCAGTTGCGCTGTGGAGGTACCCTCAGCTCCTGGGCAGTGCTCTCTGTGTGCACTGTCCATCTGTAAACAGCAGGCAGCTGCGGATGGAAGGGCGCCCCCTGCCCCTCCTCTGGCCTCACTCCCTTGTCTCGCCTTGGTTTCCGTTGCTTCTCTGCCAGCAGAGCAGGTTCTGCTCAGTGGGGAGCGCAGGAGACAGACTGCGAACTTGGACTTAGCCTTGCTTGACTCCTGTTGGCCGTGGGAGAGGGGAGCCATGAACACTGCCCAGTGTTTCCCCTTCTGCTTTGCTGTCTCCCGAATCTCTGTTTTCCCTTTTCTTCCATTTTTCTGAGCCAGGTCACGTGCTGCCTTCTATAGGCTCTCCTCTGACCACCAGCCCCAGGTGCCAGGCCCCTTGGGGTCTTGGGGGCTGGTGCCGCCCTCCCTGTCTCTGCCCAGCCTGGCTGCATTTTTACAGGAGTCCCTGGCTGTGGCTGCTTCTCTCGTCCCTCCCAGTGCACAGCGGGAAACTTCTAATGAGTCTTCATAATCAAATTTAAGGGAGAGGAAGAGGGGAGGGGGAGGAGCGGGGGGGGGGGGGGGGGAAGTCCTGCAGAGGCGTGGCGGGATCAGACGAGAGGGGAGGGGGAGGAGGGGGGGGGCCCTGCAGAGGCGTGGCGGGATCAGACGCTCTGCAGCTACTGGATTCTCCTGATGCTCCTTTGCCCTCCTTGCCGGTAGCACGGGTAGAATCCTGCAGCTCCAGTCATGTTAAATAGATTGGGATTCTTCTAAAAAAGAAACTTCAGAAATGAGGTGGTGAACAGAGCCTGCTAATGTAAGGAGCTATTCTCAAAAATCCTCCCTAGAATGTGAGAATGGAAGCTTTGCACGAGCCGTGGAAGTGAGAGCTCACCCAGACAGCGACCTGCTCTTCAGGCTGACCAGTTACTTTGCTGGGGCGTCAGTCACCCCACTGGCCTGTGGAGTTGCGTTCTGGTCTTTGAGGTCAGCGTGAATGGCGGCGAGGAGCACTGTGGGGTCCGAAGCGCCTATGCAGAGGACAGCCCGCGTCCTGCCTTGGTCCACGCTTAACTTCCGACGTGCAGGAGGGCGGCTGGGTCCTGCCTGGGTCCACGCTTAACTTCCGACGTGCAGGAGGGCGGCTGGGTCCTGCCTGGGTTCACGCTTAACTTCCTACGTGCAGGAGGGCGGCTGGGTCCTGCCTTGGTCTACACTTAACTTCCGACGTGCAGGAGGGCGGCCCGGGTCCTGCCTTGGTCTACACTTAACTTCCGACGTGCAGGAGGGCGGCTGGGTCCTGCCTTGGTCTACACTTAACTTCCGACGTGCAGGAGGGCGGCTGGGTCCTGCCTTGGTCTACACTTAACTTCCTACGTGCAGGAGGGCGGCCCGGGTCCTGCCTTGGTCTACACTTAACTTCCAACGTGCAGGAGGGCGGCTGGGTCCTGCCTGGGTCCACGCTTAACTTCCGATGTGCAGGAGGGCGGCCCGAGTCCTGCCTAGGTCCACACTTAACTTCCTACGTGCAGGAGGGCGGCCCGAGTCCTGCCTGGGTCCACACTTAACTTCCGACGTGCAGGAGGGCGGCTGGGTCCTGCCTGGGTCCACGCTTAACTTCCTACGTGCAGGAGGGCGGCTGGGTCCTGCCTGGGTCCACGCTTAACTTCCTACGTGCAGGAGGGCGGCTGGGTCCTGCCTGGGTCCACGCTTAACTTCCGACGTGCAGGAGGGCGGCTGGGTCCTGCCTGGGTCCACGCTTAACTTCCTACGTGCAGGAGGGCGGCTGGGTCCTGCCTGGGTCCATGCTTAACTTCCGACGTGCAGGAGGGCGGCTGGGTCCTGCCTTGGTCTACACTTAACTTCCTACGTGCAGGAGGGCGGCTGGGTCCTGCCTGGGTCCACGCTTAATTTCCGACGTGCAGGAGGGCGGCTGGGTCCTGCCTGGGTCCACGCTTAACTTCCGACGTGCAGGAGGGCGGCTGGGTCCTGCCTTGGTCTACACTTAACTTCCGACGTGCAGGAGGGCGGCTGGGTCCTGCCTTGGTCTACACTTAACTTCCGACGTGCAGGAGGGCGGCTGGGTCCTGCCTTGGTCTACGCTTAACTTCCGACGTGCAGGAGGGCGGCTGGGTCCTGCCTGGGTCCACGCTTAACTTCCGACGTGCAGGAGGGCGGCTGGGTCCTGCCTGGGTCCACACTTAACTTCCTACGTGCAGGAGGGCGGCTGGGTCCTGCCTGGGTCCACGCTTAACTTCAGAGCCTCTGCAGCACCAAGTCCTTGGCTGGATTCCAGCAATTCTGTCATGTCTTGAACCCATGGCCTCTTTTAAAAATACGCTCATTTGTAGATTGATTTATCTTTTTTATTTTAAGGGCCAGGCATCACAAAAATAGTGTTTTGAGCTGATCCCTGCTAACCTCGAAGTCTGTTTCAGATTCAGACACGGAAGCGCGAGAGTGGCCCTGATGCTTCCCCTGTGTCACGTGAGGGCTGTTACGCTCACTGTGTGAGGATTCGGTGTGGCTGAGAGTTACAGGGGAAATGACAGTGCTCTAGCGTGGCAGGGTCCCCGAATTCTTCCAGGTTTGCCCTTCTGTGTGGGGCCTCTGTTCCCTTGGTTACCTCATCGTCCAGAATGGCAATTAGAGCTCCAGCCGCTGCTTAGGTAAGGTCAATTCTTTGAAGAATTTTTTCCCCCTTGTCAATGGCTAACATTAGAAACTTTGTTTATTTAATTTATTTGAAAGGCAGAGAGAGAGAGAGTGTGTGTGTGAGTTAGCTCTCCATTGCTGAGTCACTTCCCATATGCCTATAATGGCTGGGGTTGGGCCAGGCCAAAGTCAGGAACTGGGAACTCGGTCTGGTCTCTCTGTGGGTAGCAGGTGCTGGGCTGGCACATGGACTCACGTGTCCCGAGCCGTGTCTTAACCTCCACACCAAATGCTTGCCCCCAACAATATTTCTTGAAAGTTGCAACTGGCGACGATTGTGCCTAGTGAAATAAGCCAGACCAAAAAGAAAAATATGTGTTTTCTCTGATTTGTGGTAGCTAACATACAGAATAGAAAAACTCCTCATGTGTCTGAGCGAAACTGACATGGTGGGATTTGATTCTTGTCTGTAGCCCCGTCTGTTCCTGCGGAAGTCTCTGCTCCTTACCTGTCGAGCTCTTTGTTTGGAGGGACAGTGAGTCTGAGTGTGAAGTCAGTTCACAGTGAGTGAGCGCACAAAAGCCAAGACAGAGGAGGATCCCAGAGGGAGGAGAGTATCGTCGCGTTCCTGGAGTCGTGTCTGTGGGACACCTGGAGTCTATTCTCTGTATTAATAAATAAATTAACAGAAAAGAAGGTACAGTTAACCCTGGGAATGCCCAGGGCCCCTGGCTCAAATAAGAACTGGGATTTTATGGTCCAGGAGTGGCTATGGGGAAGCCAGCCGGAGCCGGCACCAGCCTGCTGGCACAGGCTCTTGAGTGTGTGCTGATCCTTCTGAGCTGGGTCTGGGTGCGCAGCCTCCTGAGGGGTGGGCCAGCGCCACCAGGGCTGGGAGAGACTGCGTTCCCTGCTAACCTGAGCTAGAGCGGTGGGGACCAGTGGCGCTTTGAATTGGACCCAATCCGCGGGCTGTGGGTGGGGGCAGCCAGGCTCCAAGGAGTGCGGGAGATGTGGCGACTCAGCGGCTCGCCTTCGTCTGCTGCTGCGTGCGCAGCCCAGCACCTTTGAAAGCCCTGGCTGTGCTGCCGAGGGGACCTTGGCTTTATGCACTCTGTGGCGTCACGTTATTTACCGTCTGTGGTCAACTCGCATTTGTCTGTAACTTGGGGGGTTACCTTGAGTCTCGACTTTACTTATTATGGAAGTAGCTTGTTGAGAGGCTCCTGGAGGCTCCTGGGTCAGGTGCACAGATCCCAGCTTGCCTAGAGTGGTGGTCATGTGGGGCCCATGTGTGGCACCTGTGGCTGCGCTCACCTGCATACTGGGACAAGTGCAGTGTGCCGACCATGAGCCTGGGCCAGGCTGACCGCCGCTCTGCAGCCGTGGGGCTTCCTGCCCAGGCTCAGGTGGTGCTGTGAGGTGAGGATGACGCCGCCCAGGCTCAGGTGGCGCTGTGAGGTGAGGATGACGGTGCAGCTCGTCTCCGAGGGCGGCTGCCGGCATTCGGGGGGCCGCGTGTGAAGCGCTCGCCC
Organism: Lepus europaeus; assembly: GCF_033115175.1. Taxonomy (NCBI): domain Eukaryota; kingdom Metazoa; phylum Chordata; class Mammalia; order Lagomorpha; family Leporidae; genus Lepus; species Lepus europaeus. The sequence goes on along the minus strand of NC_084844.1, from coordinate 1,724,992 downwards.
TCCCTGCTGTGTTTGTGTTCATGTCCTTCCCGTGTTGTAACAGCCATCATTTGTCTCCGTCGATGCGCGCTTAGATTTCCCCCTGGATTCAGAAAGAGTTGTTAAAAAATAAAATCGTGTTTAGGTTATAAACAAAGAGCAAATCTGAAATTCGAAGTTTTCAAGACTTCAGATTTTATAATTTGGAGCCAAAACTTACTTGCCAGAAACACCGGGCTTGGATGACATGAGGCTATTTATAGACTCTTCCGAAGTTCACCTCGTGTGCCTGTTCACAGGTGTGCCTACAGGAACCTTTGTGTTTCCACTCACCACTCCTGTCTTCCTAAAATGCCAGGGCCTCCTGGCCCGAGGGTGTTGGGAGGGTCTGCAGCCCCGCAGGGCTCTGCCTTCTCAGAGGCGGGGCAGGTGGGCGCCGCGGGTGGACAGTCTCCTTACCCTGTGACCACTTCAGGACTGGATTCTCTGCTGCTTTTGGGAGTAATGAGGGGCATCCTGCCTTCTTCCTTTAATTTCCCAGTGTACCTGACATGCTTGGTTGGCTTCAGATTTGTCACCACAGGTGCGTTCATGATTCTGAGACTCACAATGACGACAGCAAGTGGCAGTTCTTAAATCAGGTTCACCCAGAACTGAGGTCGACTCTGGGAGTGGTTAGTCAGTGGTCCTGTGTCCTACCGCTGCTTTGTGAGGACAGGTGCATGGGAATGGACTCTGGTTAAACTTGACACTGGCCTAGGAGAATGAGGCACTGTGTAAAAGTCACTGGAAGATGACCAGCAGCTCTCCTGGTCCCACAGGGAGGACCCTGGGTGTGTCACCACCTGCAGCTGGCCTCACAGCTCAGAGGCTGGGGACTGGCCGTGGTGCTCCGCACATCCCTGGGGGAGCAGGTCGGGGTTGGGAAGGGCAGCAAGGGAGCAGTGGGAACTCTGTCACGCAGGCCAAATGCAGAGCAGCGATATGGACGGGCATCACTCTTCATCCTGCCTGTGGCCGTTGGAACTGTGGGTCCCGCCTGGGCGACTCCTGTGGCCTCCAGCGTGGTTCCTTTGTGTCCTGAGAAGAACAGAGGCCCCAGGAGGTGCAGGTCTTGTTGCCTGTTGGGACAGAGCATGGGTCAGACCTCCCGGCTCCTGGGCGGTGGTCTGGTCTTGATAATCAGATTCAGGCAGCTGTTGAAAACCCGAATGCGCAGACTTGGCCTCCACCCTGGCTGTCGGGAGCCAGGTGCTCCACGGGATGCCTGCTTCTGGTCGTTTACTGCGATGGGAGCTTGTGTTGATAGAAGACGAGCGTTTTGTCTCCTTGCAGGAGGTGCACCTCTTTCCTTCACTTTATTGTCCGCCTTTCGCGTTGTGCTCTTGGGCGCTGAGGAGCCCTGTGCTTCTGAAGCTGCCGTACCTCTTCTCGCAGCCAGATGTGCGGTGACGAAGGGGTGGCCTACAAGAGCCTGGTGCCTCAAGACCCGGCTCCCAGGCTGCGCTCCGGGGACTGCGGATTTCCATTCAGAGGGTTTGGCCTTCCTGACACGTCTCAGTGGCTTCTCGCTGGCCACGGAACACAGTCCAGACTCTTCAAGTGGGTTGAAAGTCACTTTTGATCTGGGCCCGCTCTCGGCCCCAGCCGACTTCAGCGCTGCCGCGCGCACGACCTCTCCCCCAGCTGCTGGGGGGCTTCTTTGCTCCGCCCCAGAACGGTGCTCCTGCCGCAGTCTCGTCTTTGATGTGCTCTCCTGGGAAGCTGTGCCCGAGTCTGTACTCCTGACCACCTTAATAAACCCCAGGAGAGGGCCTCCCTCTTGTTCCCCGTGGATGCTCCTTCTGCCCTGGAGGTATTGTTCTCTCAGCTGCCGTGCTCCTGTCTTGGTGTCCCGTGGTTCATTAGTCACGGGCAGTCGGCGAAGTGGCAGTGTCCTGTGTTCCTGCTTCCCAGCGTCTCCTCCAGTGCAGTACAGAACCAGACGCCGCCTCTCAGCGTAAGGCCGCACGTGCCTGAACCTGGAAGGAAGTAAGAAGAGGAAACCCACACCGTTGGCGCAGCGTCCCTAACCCGCTGCCAGCCTCGTGGGAGCCGGCCGAGGGCCGCACTGGTGACGAGAGGAGGGGGCCCTGCAGGGCCTGGGCTGGTGAGAGCCAGGGCCTGGATCGCTCAGCCCAGCGTGGGCTTGAAGCAGGTGAAGGCGGTGTGCAGCAGAGCCGAGTGCGGGTCCCACGCAGGGCCCTCGGGGCTGGGTGATGGTCTGAGAGGAAGCGGCCAGAAAGGAGGGAGAGGGCCCTTGGTGTGTGGGTCATGAAGGGAAGGAGACTCAGAAGGGGAAAAGTAGTAATAAAAGAACCAGAATCCTGGGGCTCACACAGCCCAGGCAGGGCCGGCCTCCTGTGCCAGGCAGGCTTGCTGGGACAGAGCCACACCCGTCCACGTACAGAGGCATGCTGTCTGCCGCGTCTGCACCTCAATGGAACCTTAGTTAAGAACCTGCAAAACTATCTGGGTTCAACTTAAAAAACACTTCTGAAAACCACAGAAGTTGAATCGGTGGTCAGCCACCCACTGCTGAGTGTGGTGGCCTGGGCTTCATAAATGCTTCGGTTCCCCTGAAACTTAGAGCATCCCGCAGCCCCAGTGGAAATCCAGTGTGGGAAAGACATGCAGGCACGCAGGCCAGGGAGCACCAGAAAAACACGAACCAGGAGGAGTGACCAGCCTGCCAGACGCCGAAACACAGTGCAGCTCCCGGACTCCAAACTGCGTGGTGCCGGCTCGCCAAGAGGCCGCCGACTTCGGAGAGTTAACATCCTAGAAAACAGGCCAAAGTACTTATGGGACGTTAGCATGTCATTAACATGGCCTCAGTGGAGGCAAAGATGGACTTTAATAAAGTTTTTAAAAGATTTATTTATTTGAAAGGCAAGACTAGAGAGAGAGAGAGCGCGCGCGAGCTTCCATGTGCTGGTTCACTCCCCAAATGGCACAAAAGCCAGTGCAGGGCCAGGCCGATGCCAGGAGCCAGGAGCTTCTTTTGGGTCTTTCCATGCAGGTGCAGGGGCCCAAGGACTTGGACCATCTTCCGTTGCTTTCCCAGATGCATTAGCAGGGAGCTGGGTCAGAATTGGCGCAGCAGGCACCCCAGCTGGCTCTCATAAGGGATGCTGGAGTTGCAGGCTGTGGCTAACCTGCTACAGCACCACGTCAGCCCCGAAAGACGGAGCTTCCAAGTAAATGGTGCTGCGACAACTGGGCGGCCATTTGGAAGAAGTAAAATTAGATCCACACCTCGTGCTTTATAGAATAAGCTAGACGTGGATGAAGATGCTGAATGAATTGTGAGATCCGGCACAGACGCCAGAAGAATCCAGGTGAACTGTCTGGCACAAGGCTTCCTGGCTACAGAGTGGGAGGAGATGCTGTGTATGCCACAGCACAGGGCCAGTGCCGGCTGCTCAGCATCAAGTGGTCAAGAAGTGGTAAAAGGAAAGATATGACTGGACAACTTACACTCACACGAAAGCTATGGAAATGGTACTTAAAGTATAAAATGTGGCTGCTCCTAACAAGAACTGCAGACGTGACACGGCATGGGACGGCCGTCTTCACTTACCAGGTGCCGCACACGCTGCTGGCGAGGCTGTGGGGTGGCACCGCCTTCTGCAGGCAGGTTGAGGACCCGGCTGTGCAGTCACGCGTTCACTGCTTGGCCTGGCAGCCGGCCCTGAGGACACTCCTCCGAAGTACTGCAGGACGCAGGCGCCGCAGCCTCGGCGGGAGTCTCTGACAGACGCTGGGATTAGTCTTGGGAGAGATGTTGGGAATGATGTTGAGAAACGTGACAGTCAAATAGTTTGAATTTTCTTCCCTAAAGATGCTTCTAAATTATAACGGGATAAATAGTAACTTGTTCAGTTAGAAACCTGGCCAATTCCCCCTTAAGTCGTCAAAATTATCCTCAGCAGTAGCGTAATACTCTGCGCTTTCGGGGCGGACTCCAAGGAGACGCAGCAGTCTGAGACCTCCTGTCCGACAATTGAGGGGAGCCCAGACAGGAGCCGGCCGCAGACCAGCTGGCTGCTGAGTGTCACAGAGCGGAGGAGGCTGGGAGGCTGGGAGGCTGGACATCTGGACACCGTGGCCAGTCCTGTGTGGATTCAGGCAGGAATGCCAGCCTGGTCGTGGACGGTCCTGTGTGGACTCCGGGAGGAAGTGCCCGCCTGGTCGTGGACGGTCCTGTGTGGACTCCGGGAGGAAGTGCCCACCTGGTCGTGGACGGTCCTGTGTGGACTCCGGGAGGAAGTGCCCGCCTGGTCGTGGACGGTCCTGTGTGGATTCAGGCAGGAAGTGCCCGCCTGGTCGTGGACGGTCCTGTGTGGACTCCGGGAGGAAGTGCCCGCCTGGTCGTGGACGGTCCTGTGTGGACTCCGGGAGGAAGTGCCCACCTGGTCGTGGACGGTCCTGTGTGGACTCCGGGAGGAAGTGCCCGCCTGGTCGTGGACGGTCCTGTGTGGATTCAGGCAGGAAGTGCCCGCCTGGTCGTGGACGGTCCTGTGTGGACTCCGGGAGGAAGTGCCCGCCTGGTCGTGGACGGTCCTGTGTGGATTCAGGCAGGAAGTGCCAGCCTGGTCGTGGACGGTCCTGTGTGGACTCCGGGAGGAAGTGCCAGCCTGGTCGTGGACGGTCCTGTGTGGATTCAGGCAGGAAGTGCCCGCCTGGTCGTGGACGGTCCTGTGTGGACTCCGGGAGGAAGTGCCAGCCTGGTCGTGGACGGTCCTGTGTGGACTCCGGGAGGAAGTGCCCGCCTGGTCGTGGACGGTCCTGTGTGGACTCCGGGAGGAAGTGCCAGCCTGGTCGTGGACGGTCCTGTGTGGACTCCGGGAGGAAGTGCCCGCCTGGTTGTGGACGGTCCTGAGTGGACTCCGGAAGGAAGTGCCCGCCTGGTCGTGGACGGTCCTGTGTGGATTCAGGCAGGAAGTGCCCGCCTGGTCGTGGACGGTCCTGTGTGGACTCCGGGAGGAAGTGCCCGCCTGGTCGTGGACGGTCCTGTGTGGATTCAGGCAGGAAGTGCCCGCCTGGTCGTGGACGGTCCTGTGTGGACTCCGGGAGGAAGTGCCCGCCTGGTTGTGGACGGTCCTGAGTGGACTCCGGGAGGAAGTGCCAGCCTGGTCGTGGACGGTCCTGTGTGGATTCAGGCAGGAAGTGCCCGCCTGGTCGTGGACGGTCCTGTGTGGACTCCGGGAGGAAGTGCCCGCCTGGTCGTGGACGGTCCTGTGTGGACTCCGGGAGGAAGTGCCCGCCTGGTCGTGGACGGTCCTGTGTGGACTCCGGGAGGAGGTGCCAGCCTGGTCGTGGACGGTCCTGTGTGGACTCCGGGAGGAAGTGCCCGCCTGGTTGTGGACGGTCCTGAGTGGACTCCGGAAGGAAGTGCCCGCCTGGTCGTGGACGGTCCTGTGTGGACTCCGGGAGGAAGTGCCCGCCTGGTCGTGGACGGTCCTGTGTGGACTCCGGGAGGAAGTGCCCGCCTGGTCGTGGACGGTCCTGTGTGGATTCAGGCAGGAAGTGCCCGCCTGGTCGTGGACGGTCCTGTGTGGACTCCGGGAGGAAGTGCCCGCCTGGTTGTGGACGGTCCTGAGTGGACTCCGGGAGGAAGTGCCAGCCTGGTCGTGGACGGTCCTGTGTGGACTCCGGGAGGAAGTGCCCGCCTGGTCGTGGACGGTCCTGTGTGGATTCAGGCAGGAAGTGCCAGCCTGGTCGTGGACGGTCCTGTGTGGACTCCGGGAGGAAGTGCCCGCCTGGTTGTGGACGGTCCTGAGTGGACTCCGGAAGGAAGTGCCCGCCTGGTCGTGGACGGTCCTGTGTGGACTCCGGGAGGAAGTGCCCGCCTGGTCGTGGACGGTCCTGTGTGGACTCCGGGAGGAAGTGCCCGCCTGGTCGTGGACGGTCCTGTGTGGATTCAGGCAGGAAGTGCCCGCCTGGTCGTGGACGGTCCTGTGTGGACTCCGGGAGGAAGTGCCCGCCTGGTTGTGGACGGTCCTGAGTGGACTCCGGGAGGAAGTGCCAGCCTGGTCGTGGACGGTCCTGTGTGGACTCCGGGAGGAAGTGCCCGCCTGGTCGTGGACGGTCCTGTGTGGATTCAGGCAGGAAGTGCCAGCCTGGTCGTGGACGGTCCTGTGTGGATTCAGGCAGGAAGTGCCCGCCTGGTCGTGGACGGTCCTGTGTGGACTCCGGGAGGAAGTGCCCGCCTGGTCGTGGACGGTCCTGTGTGGACTCCGGGAGGAAGTGCCCGCCTGGTCGTGGACGGTCCTGTGTGGACTCCGGGAGGAAGTGCCAGCCTGGTCGTGGACGGTCCTGTGTGGACTCCGGGAGGAAGTGCCCGCCTGGTTGTGGACGGTCCTGAGTGGACTCCGGAAGGAAGTGCCCGCCTGGTCGTGGACGGTCCTGTGTGGACTCCGGGAGGAAGTGCCCGCCTGGTCGTGGACGGTCCTGTGTGGACTCTGGGAGGAAGTGCCCGCCTGGTCGTGGACGGTCCTGTGTGGACTCCGGGAGGAAGTGCCCGCCTGGCCGTGGACAGTCCTGTGTGGACTCCGGGCAGGAAGTGCCCACCTGGTCGTGGACGGTCCTGTGTGGACTCCGGGAGGAAGTGCCAGCCTGGTCGTGGACGGTCCTGTGTGGATTCAGGCAGGAAGTGCCCGCCTGGTCGTGGACGGTCCTGTGTGGATTCAGGCAGGAAGTGCCCGCCTGGTCGTGGACGGTCCGTGGGTGTTCCTGTGTGGATTCAGGCAGGAAGTGCCAGCTTGCTGGTGGGGGTGGGATTCCCTGAGGTCTGCAGAGGTGTTGACCGTTTAGTGCCACTGGAGATGTCCTAGTTTCGATGATTGTTCTGTTGCTGCTGTTAGGGGACCTGGGCAAAAGGTAGGAATTTTGTACTAGTTTCACAGTGTTTCCGAGTATCTAAAATTATTTCATAATAAGAAGAAAGAAACAAAGAAGCAGGGGTAGGGGACTCTGGCTCTTGGCTCCAGCTTCCTGCCAGTGTAGACGCTTGGAGGCAGCACTTGGCTCTAGTGACCAGGTTCCTGCCACCGACACGGGAGACCTGGCTGGTGCTGTGGGCTCCTGGCTTCAGCCCTGCCCAGCCCTGGCTTTGCAGGAAGGTGGGAACTGTGTCTCACCCTGACTCTTCCTCTCAAGTCAATAAACAAGATAAACATCTTTAAGAAGAAAAAGAAGTAGGAGTGACGTCTGCCGTGTCCTACACAGTGCCCGGCACATGCTGGATTCTCATTGCTGTCTTCTGCCTCCAGACACACACAGGCAGCACACACCACGCTCCACACACAAGCATACACACACAGGCAGCATACACACACTGCGGACACACATATTCTAGACACACTCAACGTACACACACTGCGGACACACACGCTCCAGACGCACATGTTCTAGACACACACTCAACATACACACACTGCGGACACACATGTTCTAGACACACACTCAACGTACACACACTGCGGACACACACGCTCCAGATGCACATGTTCTAGACACACACTGCGGACACACACGCTCCAGACACACATGTTCTAGACACACACTCAACGTACACACACTGCGGACACACACTGCGGACGCACATGTTCTAGACACACACTCAACGTACACACACTGCGGACACACACGCTCCAGACGCACATGTTCTAGACACACACTCAACATACACACACTGTGGACACACACTGCGGACGCACATGTTCTAGACACACACTCAACGTACACACACTGCAGACACACATGCCCCAGCACACACAGGCAGCATACACACACAACAGACACACACACGCTCCAGACACACATGTTCTAGACACACACTCAACGTACACACACTGCAGACACACACTGCAGACACACACGCTCCAGACGCACATGTTCTAGACACACACACTCAACATACACACACTGTGGACACACACTGCGGACGCACATGTTCTAGACACACACTCAACGTACACACACTGCAGACACACATGCCCCAGCACACACAGGCAGCATACACACACAACAGACACACACATGCTCCAGACACACATGTTCTAGACACACACTCAACGTACACACACTGCGGACACACACTGCGGACGCACATGTTCTAGACACACACTCAACGTACACACACTGCGGACACACACGCTCCAGACGCACATGTTCTAGACACACACTCAACATACACACACTGTGGACACACTCTGCGGACGCACATGTTCTAGACACACACTCAACGTACACACACTGCAGACACACATGCCCCAGCACACACAGGCAGCATACACACACAACAGACACACACACGCTCCAGACACACATGTTCTAGACACACACTCAACGTACACACACTGCAGACACACACTGCAGACACACACGCTCCAGACGCACATGTTCTAGACACACACACTCAACATACACACACCGCAGACACACACGAACCAGCGGAAGACACACATGTTCTAGACACACACTTGACATACATGCACTGTAGACACACATGCTCCAGACACACATGTTCTAGACACACACCGCAGACATGCTCCAGCAGAAGACACACATGCCCCAGACACACACCACACACACGCTCTAACAGAAGACACACATGCCCCAGACACACTCAACATGCACACAACGCAGACACACACGCTCCAGACATGCACACACCAGACACATGCGTTCCCTACAGATAACGTGGTCCAGACACACACGCTATTTTGGGTTAACGGCTGGGATCCCAGAACCATGGATTTGGATCACCGTCGACCTGGGATGGCGTTGGCCTCCTGACTCCTCCCTCTCGTGGACCGGAGCCTTTGGAGACGTTTTCTGTGGCACTGCAGCCCTGTGCCCCCTCCTCCCAGGCCGGTGGTTTGCTGCTGAGTCTGGCGCGGGCCGTTCCTCTCTCAGTTCACGGACGCGCCTCTGTGTTTGCTGGTCCTGCACGGTGCCCTTATCGTGCCGCGTGGTGGTTAGACATCCCGTGGATCACCAGCGGGCAGGAGCAGGCGCTCACTCTCCCCAAGGGCAGGGTCCTGGCCCCGCGCTGCTCACTGTGTACTCCCCACTCGTGGACAGGTTTAAGGGTGGTGGTTGATGGTTTCATTGTGAGTTTTTCTTCTTTTTTAGTAGATGCTTTTCTAGACCCACCTCGAATGCACGCAGAATTAAGGATTTTTTCTCTTCATTTCTCTTAATTTCTGAGCCTCCTTTCATTATGGTGAGAAAGGCAGACCGTGGAGAAGTGAGTCATGAATCGCTTGGAAGCACCAGGAATGGACGGGCCTGGGTCTGGAGCCTGCGCAGCCGCGGCAGGTGGAGCTCCGGCAGCGCCCCCTCCTCACGTGTGTGAGTGTGTGTAGCCGTGTCAGGTGGAGCTCCGGCAGCGCCCCCTCCTCACGTGTGTGAGTGTGTGTAGCCGTGTCAGGTGGAGCTCCGGCAGTGCCCCCTCCTCACATGTGTGAGTGTGTGTAGCCGCGGCAGGTGGAGCTCCAGCAGCGCCCCCTCCTCACGTGTGTGAGTGTGCACAGCCGTGGCAGGTGAAGCTCCGGCAGCGCCCCCTCCTCACGTGTGTGAGTGTGTGTAGCCGTGGCAGGTGGAGCTCTGGCAGTGCCCCCTCCTCACGTGTGTGAGTGTGTGTAGCCGTGGCAGGTGGAGCTCCGGCAGTACCCCCGCCTCACATGTGTGAGTGCGCAGCTGCGGCAGGTGGAGCTCCGGCAGCGCCCCCTCCTCACGTGTGTGTGTGTGTAGCCGTGGCAGGCGGAGCTCCGGCAGCGCCCCCTCCTCACGTGTGTGAGTGTGTGTAGCCGTGGCAGGTGGAGCTCCGGCAGCGCCCCCTCCTCACGTGTGTGAGTGTGTGTAGCCGTGGCAGGTGGAGCTCCGGCAGCGCCCCCTCCTCACGTGTGTGAGTGTGTGTAGCCGTGGCAGGTGGGGCTCCGGCAGCGCCCCCTCCTCACGTGTGTGAGTGTGTGTAGCCGTGGCAGGTGGGGCTCCGGCAGCGCCCCCTCCTCACACTGGCCGCTTGCACGAGCCTGCCCTTCCTGTGTGCAGAGTGTATGCCCCAGCACCCTCGGACTCCTGGACCTCTGCCTGGTTCAAAACAGTTTTTTGAGTCCCTTGGGAGTCTGCTGATTGTGCCCTTGGTGAATGACCAGAAGCACCAGTGGGGTTCCGGTCCCAGCTCCCACTCAGCACCCCTGGGGGACGGCTCCTCTGCTCTGAGTCGGGATCTTGGCAGTGCCCCGTGACTTCCTAAGGCGGCCCTCGCACAGTACTTCAGCAGGCCGTGGGTGAGCACCTCCCCTGCCTTGCCTAGCAGTGTTTGACCGACTCGGCTTGGCCTCAGCTGACTGACCGTGAGGTCTGTAGAGGAATGTGCCATGCGGTGGCTCCCAGGTGGATTTCGGTTGAAATCCAACAGGACCGTAGTTCCCATGTTTTGGATAAATTGTTAGGTTGATCAGTGAATAGCAGTGCCATGCTGTGTGCTGTACCCCAGAGGATTAATTACTGACATGAAAAGTGTGGTTCCCTGTGAGCGTGGTCTCGCTGAGCCACACATCCATGTGCAGGATCCTGTGTCGCGCACACGTGCTGAGATCCTGTTGGCCCCTGGCCTTCGCCGGTTCCGCCCTCCTGTAAACCCAGCCAGTGGACTGGAAACGGGCTTTCCCTGTGTCCGGCTGGCATTCTGTTTCTGCCACGATTTCCGCATCACTGTGGCGCCGTAGGAAGGACAGGAGAGATGACTGGGCGCCGCTCACTTTCAGAGCCACGTGGGCCGGGTGGCTGGTCAGCGGTGATGCAGAGGTGGCTTGGAGGGCCCTGTATTCTAGCACCTGTCGCGTGTTCTGCAGGCACCTGTTAGCGTCAGTCAGTAAGAGGCGGTCTCTGAACACTTGCGGTGGAGTAATTCGTTTTATTTTTCGCTTGAGATCAGTGGCTCCGTAGGAAAGGTGTGTCGCTCAGAGCTGCCCCGACGGCCTGCAGTGCTCTGTCGTCTGGGCCCGAGGCTTCACGCTGCTCAGGCGCCGTCTCTCAGCGTTTCGCACCTCCCTGCCAGGGCGTGTGCTTTTCATATTCACTTTCTCAACACCAGTGTTTTCCCCAGGCAGTGGGACGCGGCGGGTCATCCCTGCTCAGACACCATCAGAGAGCCACTGGTACCCGGGGCCGAAGGCCAGCAGCGTGCCGTGTTGTGAGCAGATTCTGTGTGTGTGGCATTCCAGTTATGGCGACCAACACATAGACGTGTGTGACTACCTGTGTGTGTTTGAACTCGTTTTGTTGACTGTTGGTTAAGTAGATAATACAGGGAAAAAAGGTGATTATGGTCTTGGATTCTGTGAACAATGAGGGAGAGGGAATTTGCCTACGTAGTGTCAGTAACTGAAAGTGCCGTGTCTGCTGGGAGGAGCCCATCAGTCACCGAGAACTGGGCAGTAGGCACAGAGATGGGTCAACATCCAGTGCCCAGAACCGAGAGTCCCTTAAGTGGCCGAGGCCCAGGCGTGGTCAGGGTTCTTGGGAGGAAGAGCTCACCCTGGATTGCCTGGGTGACCACAGGTCTCCATGTAAGCAGGGAGCAGAGGAGCTCTGCGTGTGACGTGAACATGGAGGTGTCGCTGGAAGGGACGTGGCCACAAGCCAAGGGCACTGCAGTGGCCAGCAGCCACCAAAGGAGAGGTATGAGCTTTCTCTCAGAGCCCCCAGAGGGCGTGTGCTCCTTCAATATACTGACTTTGGATTCTAGGCTGAACAGTTAGAGAATCAGTTTCTGTTGTGAGCCCCCAGGTTGGTTGGAGCTGCTGTAGCCCCGGACCGGGCGCCCTTGGTCGATCCGCCTGGCTTCCTGGAGAGCTCGGCTCCAAGTCTGCCCTCTGTACAGCCTGTGGATCTGCTGATAAAAGCCACTGCTTATGTGGTGACCTGTGGAAGAAAAACAGGATTTTGGATCCCTCTGTGTTCTCAGTTTGAACCATAATTCTCTCCTTCCACCTTTGCTAGCAGGTCCTTGGGGCTCGTCACCCTCGGACCTGCCACCGTGGAGGGCGGCTGACCGCTGGAAGGTGTTTCTGGGCGAGCTCCATTAGGACAGCCCAGCCGGCTTCACCATGTGTGTTGGCACAGCTGAGCTGTTAACTGCAGGGGCGTGGTTTTAAATTTAGGAGTTGAGAAATTTGTTGTCCAGAATCAGCTTCCTTTATTGGGTTTTCCGAATCTGTGCCTGCTCTGGTATTCCCTGTCTGTGCCCTCACCATCTTCCTAGCGCTGTGGGGGTGGCCCCAGTGTCTCCCACATTCCAGCCACTCTTAAGTCCTGTGGCTTCCCCTCCTAAATCCATCTCCCTCTGTTTGACCCTGGCCTGTCAGTGGGTTCAGCCTTCCTCACCTGTCATCCGGGTTACTGACATAGCTCTGCTCCCTGCAGCCCCTCCCACGCAGGCTCTGCACCCCGGACAGCTCACTCTGCCCTGAGGGTTGCCTGGACACTGTGGGAAAGTTTAGATTCTTGCTTGAAGAAGAATGGTTACTCTTTGCACACCGTTCATTCGTTTGTTCATTTTTCATATGGAAAACAAATTTCCCACAGCCCTCTGTGCACCAGGACGTCTCGGGGCTGGGCTGGGCCTGACAGGGCCGTGGGCGCAGTTAGGAATCGAGGGCCCTTGCAGAGCCCTGGTGGCCTGCTTCTTCAGCTGCGCTGTCAAGGAGACAGCAGCAGGAGACCCGCGCCGCGCTGGCCTGTCTCGCCGTGGACTGTGTGCACCGGCACACAGTACAGAGCCAAGCAGGCCCTCCGAAGGCTCGTCTGTGCTGCAGGCAGTGCGTGGGGTGGACACAGTCTTACGTGTGCCAGTAGATGACAACGGTTGAGAAAAATGCCTCTGTGTATTTTGAAATTAATGAATTTGACCTTCTTTGAAAGGCCGAGAGGGAGAGAAGGGGCAGAGCTTCCGTCTGCTGGTCTATTCCCTGATAACTGCAGTAGCTGGGCTGGGCCAGGCCACAGCCAGGAGCCCGGGGTTCAGCGCGGGCTGCCCACGAGGGCGGCAGGGAGCCCTCCTGCACCGTCACCTGCTGCCCTGAGTGACTGCATTAACAGGTGGCTGGAGCCGGGGTGCAGCTGGGCTCGACCCTGGGCACTCTGGAATATGCGTGTCCCAAGCAGTGTCTTAACCACGGGTGTGTGTGGTTCTTAACCTGGGGATACTGTAGATTTGTCTTGAAGACACACCATTAACAACAGAAACCGCCTGAACAAGATGCATTCATTTGTAACTGCAAAAGGTTAGAAGCCGTTTTAACGCGTAGCAGACACCAGACTGCTCTCCACGGGGCAAGGCCCAGTGCCTGACACGGCTGAGTCCCAGGTCACACTGTCCTGGGAAAAGCAGAGTACAAGGAGCGCTGCCTTGTATGCGAAAAAGACCAGGAAGAAAGAAGAGAAGCACACATCTCCATGTTTTTAAAGACAACTCGCAGGGCAGATGGACGCGGTGCTCCGTAACTGCACATAGTTCGCACTCTGCACTTGTGGAGCCCGTCGGTATTTTGCATACTCAGAAAAAAAGAAACAAACAACTGAGAACTGAGTTGCCGACATCAGGAACACCACCAAAGAGCGTGGGCCGGAGCTGGGCCCTGTGCGCGCCTCAGCCGTGAGCAGCGGAGCATCCCTGGTGCAATGCCGGCTTTCCTGCAGGGGCCGGGGTGGTGGCTCCGGAACAGCGTGCTGTGTGCCGTGGGCCCAGGCGTGGAGCCAGCAGAGTGAGGCCAGTGCGAGTGGACCATGGTGGCTGCCCCGAGGCAGGCCCGGGCTTCCAGCCCCGTCTGCAGCAGGAGGGCCGGGAAGGTGTCCACAGGCTAGGCCTCGCACGTGAGGCCGCTGGGCCTCGTGCCAGAGTGTGAGGAAGTGCTCCAGACCGCAGCCAGTGCGGCACAGCGGGGAGCCCGAAGCAGTACGGACACCCAGATCCCGGCTGTCTGCAGACGACCTGAGGATTTCGATTTTAGAGCGATGAGTGTGAAGAGCAAGGCTGCCCTGAAGCTTATTGAGAGCAACAGGCCTGCCGTCCACTGGTTCACTTCCCGAATGCCTGTCACGGGCAGCTGGGATTGGGAGCTGAGTCCAGGTTTCCGGTGTTGGTGGCAGGACTTCAGTAATCGAAGCCATTACCTGCCACTTTCCATGGTCTACACTGGCAGGAACCTGGGGTCTGGAGCTGGAGCCAGCAGTCAAACCCAGGCACTCTAGTGTGGGCTGCGGGTGTCTTAGCCGCCAGGCCAAATACGCACTCCTCACAGTGTGAGGGTTCTAACACGTTTTATTTATTCTTATGTTTTTGAAAGGAAGAATGATGGGGGAGGGGGGAGACAGACATTGAGATTGAGATCTTCCATCCCCTGACTCATTCCTCAAATGCCCACAGTAGTCGGGGGGGGGGGGGGTTGGCCAAAGCCAGGAGCCCAGAACTCAGTGCTGGTCTCCCATGTCGGGGGGGGGGTTGGCCAAAGCCGGGAGCCCAGGACTCAGTGCTGGTCTCCCATGTCGGGGGGTGGGGGGGTTGGCCAAAGCCAGGAGCCCAGAACTCAGTGCTGGTCTCCCATGTCCGGGGGGGGGGGGGCAAAGCCAGGAGCCCAGGACTCAGTGCTGGTCTCCCATGTCGGGGGGTGGGGGGAGAGGCCAAAGCCAGGAGCCCAGGACTCAGTGCTGGTCTCCCATGTCAGGGGGGGGGGGGGGGGCAAAGCCAGGAGCCCAGGACTCAGTGCTGGTCTCCCATGTCGGGGGGGGGGGGCAAAGCCAGGAGCCCAGGACTCAGTGCTGGTCTCCCATGTCGGGGGGGGGGGGCAAAGCCAGGAGCCCAGGACTCAGTGCTGGTCTCCCATGTCGGGGGGGGGGGGGGGGCAAAGCCAGGAGCCCAGGACTCAGTGCTGGTCTCCCATGTCGGGGAGCGGGGGTTGGCCAAAGCCAGGAGCCCAGAACTCAGTGCTGGTCTCCCATGTCGGGGGGGGGGGGGCAAGGCCGGGAGCCCAGGACTCAGTGCTGGTCTCCCATGTCGGGGGGGGGGGGGGGCAAGGCCGGGAGCCCAGGACTCAGTGCTGGTCTCCCATGTGGTAACAGGGACCCAAGTGTTTGAGCCATACGTGCTGCCTTCCGGGGTGTGTATTAGCAGGAAGCTGTAGCTGAAGCAGAGCAAGGCCTGGAAGCAGGACCCCGAGAGCCGATGTGGGTGCTATTGCTGTGCCTAATGCCGGCCCTCCCAGTGTGGTTTAAATTTACATTGTTTTTGCTGTAAGTGAAGGAGAATGCTTTTGTGTGTTTAAGAGCTAGTTCCTTATCTTTTGCTCTGAATGATCTGTTCATGCCTTTCACTGTTTGCTGATAGCGTCACTTTTGTTCACAAGCTCCTTGTGCCGGACTGCTCCTGGCTATGGGGCTCCTTCCAGCTGGTTAGCCGCCACGTGTAATGCCGGTGTCCCATATGAGCACCAGTTCAGGTCCTGGCTATTCCACTTCTGATCTAGCTACCGGCAAAAATGTACCTGGGAAAGCAGTGGAAGATGGCCCAAGCATTTGGGTCTCTGGCGCCCACTTCGGAGGCCCTGATGGGGTTCCTGGCTTTGACTTGGCCCAGAATTAGCCATGGTGGCCATATGGGGCACTGAACCAGCAGGTGGAAGATCTCTCTGTGATGCTGCCTTTCAAATACATCTTTTTTATTTAAAGCTCCAGCCATTCTGAGAGCAGAATACAGAGGTTCCAGTAAGGGCCACATCTCTCCTCGCTGTCAGACTCTCCTGGGATGCTGACGGAGGTTTCTAGGGAGGTCAAGGTATGATCTGGGCAACCGTCTGCCAGAGGTTTCTCAGAGGGGACCCAGCCCTCCCGTGCCTCTCCATCCCCCCGACCCTCCAGGAGACTCTGTGATTCGAGCTGGCTGCAGCGAGCAGGCGTTTGGTATCACGGCTGTGACACCCGAGTCTCACGTTGGAGTGCCTGAGTTGGACTCCCTGATCCAGCACTTGGCTCCCAGCAGCTTCCCATCAGAGCAGTGTCTGCCACCCACACGGGTTGTGTTTCCAGCTTCCGATTCCAGCCCCGGCCTCTGCCAACCCCTAGGTATAGGTATTTGAGAATTGAACCAGTGATGGCAGCATCCTCTGACTGTGTGTGTGTCTCTGCCTCTCAAATAACACTAATAATAATTTAAAAAACATTTCTGCAGGTAGATAAGATATTCTATATTATGCAGAAATATAAAACGAACCAGATGTAGTCATGATTACAGAGTGCCTCCCATGCACAGATGTGGTCATGGTTACAGAGTGTCTCCTGTCACAGATGTGGTCATGGTTACAGTGTCTCCTGTCACAGATGTGGTCATGGTTACAGAATGTCTCCTGTCACAGATGTGGTCATGGTTACAGTGTCTCCTGTCACAGATGTGGTCATGGTTACAGAGTGTCTCCTGTCACAGATGTGGTCATGGTTACAGAGTGTCTCCTGTCACAGATGTGGTCATGGTTACAGTGTCTCCTGTCACAGATGTGGTCATGGTTACAGAGTGTCTCCTGTCACAGATGTGGTCATGGTTACAGTGTCTCCTGTCACAGATGTGGTCATGGTTACAGAGTGTCTCCTGTCACAGATGTGGTCATGGTTACAGAGTGTCTCCTGTCACAGATGTGGTCATGGTTACAGAGTGTCTGCTGTCACAGATGTGGTCATGGTTACAGAGTGTCTCCTGTCACAGATGTGGTCATGGTTACAGAGTGTCTCCTGTCACAGATGTGGTCATGGTTACAGAGTGTCTCCTGTCACAGATGTGGTCATGGTTACAGAGTGTCTCCTGTCACAGATGTGGTCATGGTTACAGTGTCTCCTGTCACAGATGTGGTCATGGTTACAGAGTGTCTCCTGTCACAGATGTGGTCATGGTTACAGTGTCTCCTGTCACAGATGTGGTCATGGTTACAGAGTGTCTCCTGTCACAGATGTGGTCATGGTTACAGAGTGTCTCCTGTCACAGATGTGGTCATGGTTACAGAGTGTCTCCTGTCACAGATGTGGTCATGGTTACAGAGTGTCTCCTGTCACAGATGTGGTCATGGTTACAGAGTGTCTGCTGTCACAGATGTGGTCATGGTTACAGAGTGTCTCCTGTCACAGATGTGGTCATGGTTACAGTGTCTCCTGTCACAGATGTGGTCATGGTTACAGAGTGTCTCCTGTCACAGATGTGGTCATGGTTACAGAGTGTCTCCTGTCACAGATGTGGTCATGGTTACAGTGTCTCCTGTCACAGATGTGGTCATGGTTACAGAGTGTCTCCTGTCACAGATGTGGTCATGGTTACAGTGTCTCCTGTCACAGATGTGGTCATGGTTACAGAGTGTCTCCTGTCACAGATGTGGTCATGGTTACAGAGTGTCTCCTGTCACAGATGTAGTCATGGTTACAGAGTGTCTCCTGTCACAGATGTGGTCATGGTTACAGTGTCTCCTGTCACAGATGTGGTCATGGTTACAGTGTCTCCTGTCACAGATGTGGTCATGGTTACAGGGTGTCTCCTGTCACAGATGTAGTCATGGTTACAGGGTGTCTCCTGTCACAGATGTGGTCATGGTTACAGAGTGTCTCCTGTCACAGATGTAGTCATGGTTACAGAGTGCCTCCTGTGTCCCCAGATGGAGCTTGCACGACATGATCAGCTCATTTAACCCTCACAGCAGCCCTAAGGTAGACGCAGTCTTATTCCCAGGTCACAGGGTGGGAGCCTGAGACTTCCTGTCTGTGTCTAGCTTAGTCACACCCTCATAATATAGCCAAGCTTTGCACCATAACGAGGAGGCAGTGCCTCATCGGTGCTCTCTCGTGAGCCGCTTCTGTCTGCTCAATTCAGATTTCTCTGCAGTGGATTAATGTCTGGAAAGTGTTCCTCCCGTGAAGGTTGGGAAGGAAGAAAGATTCTCTACTCATGGGGTCACGTGTCTCAAACACTCTGCCAAATAGAAAGAGGTGCTTGCTTGGCTTTTACAAAATTAGATTTATGAGAGAATAAGTGGTTAGGTCCCCAGCCTAGCCATGTGATTCCTGAGCTCTTGGGCCCTTAAATGTAATTTGTTGTAAATCTCGAGTGAGATTTATTTTAATGGGAAGCCCTAAAAGCAGAGACTGGGAGGGTTAAAGTCACACAGCTTATTGGATCTATCAATTCTACTTAGAACTCTTTTGTGTTTTCTATCCTGTAACCGAGGAGTGGAATCCGTCTGTCTGTGTCTTCCATAAGGGCAGAGCAGCCGGTGCTGGGCGTCCTGCTGCCTGAGCCCTCTGCTGGCCCCCCCGCAGGCTCTGTTTCTGCAGGTGAGGGTGCTGGCCAAGCCTTGCAGGCAGCGTCTGGCTGACCTCTCTGCCAGGCTTCCGATCCCCACAGTCTGGTTCATGTTTGGCCTTTGTTAATCTTCATCCTGGTTTGTTCTCTGGGTCCCTCCTCCCAGCGTCCCCGTCCTTCAGATTGTCATTCTCACTGTGGGCGGGGCCTGAGTGTGCTGCTCATGGCTGGCAGAAGTAGCTGCCCGTGCGGCTCCCTGTGCTCCGTGGGTCTCGTTTCCTGAGTCACACGCTGGGGTCTTCGTTGCACGATGGGGTCTCATTGCAGTGATTTGCTGGTCTCTACTCTTCCCCGCCCTGCACTCTCACGCAGTGTGCACTTAGTGGCCCTGTCCTTGTGCCATGGCACAGCCACAGAGTCAAAGCCAAGAAAAAAGGAAGTGAGAAGGGCCCACACAGCGTATGCTGGTCATTTCTGGCTGCCACCTCTTTTAGGCCTCCAGGGTTAAGCTTTAAACTGTGCAGTGAAGTGAGAGGGCAGTGAGCCGTGGGAGCTCTA
The DNA here is from genome assembly GCF_033115175.1 of Lepus europaeus. Lineage (NCBI taxonomy): Eukaryota > Metazoa > Chordata > Mammalia > Lagomorpha > Leporidae > Lepus > Lepus europaeus. The sequence goes on along the minus strand of NC_084844.1, from coordinate 1,706,067 downwards.
ATGGGCTGACGGGGTGTGCCTGTGTCTTCAGTTCACCACCACACTCATTGCAGTGGCTGTGCCGGGCCTTTGTCTCCAAGGGCATGGCCGACTTAGTGGCCTGGTGCTTCCCGAAGCTTCCCCACCCACTCACACCTGGCAGCCAGTTCCTTCTCCGGCCCCACGCCCAGAGCTTTGCCAGGGTGACTGTGTTGTCATTCTTGGTTGTGCCTTTGGCGCTAAACACTGTGTATCTGAGAGTTTTAAGTTTGTGGAAAATTACAGATGCTTTAGGGCTTTAGGATGTTGCTGGCATAGAGCCGGTGGCACCCATTCGCGCTCTCCATGAAGTAGCCATTAGCCCGCGTGAGTCGATGTGTTCGGTGCCTCAGGAGATGCTGAGGTCGGTGGAGGTATCCTCTGTGAGCCACTGCTGCCTGTGGAGTTGGTGCTGGGAGCGGCACAGAATGACAGGGAGGGGCTGGCGCGTGGTGCAGCGGGTACCGCTGCCTGTGGCGCCAGAATCCCTTATGGGTGCTGGTTCGAGTCCCGGCTGCTCCACTTCCGATCCAGCTCTCTGCTGTGGCCTGGGAAAGCAGTAGAGGATGGCCCAAGTGCTTGGGTCCTTGCAACCATGTGGGAGACCTGGAAGAAGCTGCTCGCTCCTGGCTTCAGATAGGCGCAGCTCCGGCTGTTGTAGCCATCTGGGGAGCGAACCCGTGGATGGAAGACCTCTCTCTCTCTCTCTCTCTCCCCCTTTCCTTCTCTCTATATATAACTCTTTCAAATAAATAAATAAATCTTTAAAAGAAAATGCCAGAGAAGCTGCTGCAAGCGCGAGGGGCCCTCAGGAGAGTGGGGACACTGGCCTGTGTTTCGCGGCATCTACCGCAGGTGGCAGGGGTGCTGTAGGGAGGGGTGGGGCTGGCAGCAAAGCGGGGAGAGGAGCCGAGGAAGCCGTGAGGCCTGGAGGAGGCAGTGGATCAGCTGGGGGCTTTTCCTCCCTGGTGACCTCGTGCCTGCGACATCAGGTCCGTAGCTGTGTTGACCGGGTGCCGGGACCGTTCAGAGTGTTTGGTGTTACCTCGGGCCTCACAGCGGCGCAGAAGCGTGCGGCCGACAAGAGCCGGATGCCGCCTTGCACTGTCACGCTGCCTTTTCTTTCCGCACCGTCACATGGCAGGTGTGTGTGACGGCTGAGGTCAGTCCTGGGTGAATTTCTCTCCTATGACAGAATGGCTGCCATGCCTCCCATGATCACATCCTAACGGTTGTTTTCAAGGGAGAAAGGAAGAGGAGACTGCTCCAGAGGCCCTTTGGTTGATACCCAGGGGGCTTCCAGCCTCTCTAGTGCTGCGTGAGCCGGAGGAGGGGCTGTTCCTGTCATTGAAACGCTGTGTCTCCGGGGCTGTGGCAGGTGTGGGCTCTGGTGCTCGGCTGCTCAGGGCTGCTGCCCGGCTCACAGGCCCTCTGCTCCCATCTTAGCCCTAGGGGGCAGGGCAGCCACCCAGGGTGGGGACTTTTTTCCACTTTACACAAAAGCACCTGGGGGGGGGGGAGGCGGGCCCTGGGGCGTCCTGTTGTGCGCAGCAGCAGGGACTTGCGTTCTGATGGATTGCAAGTTCATCAGTGTCAGGAGGCTGCTCAGATTCTGCAGTGGACAGAGGACTTCAAGTGTTTGCCATCAGAGGGTTTCTTGTGCCTGGAGATGTCTGCAGCTTTCCGGGGGTGATGGGGTCACCTCCTGAGGCCAGCACGGGGGAGGCGAGTCCGCAGAGGAACCAGCTCACCGCTAGGTCGCTCCTGGGGGAGATGCATCTGCATCACCGAGTCTGTGTGATGAATGATTTAGTCACTCACAGAAGCTATGAGCTCCCCTGTGGGGAGGACTTCCTGCCTGGAGTGGGAGTCAACTCCTCCGCCCCCCGCCCCCGCCCTGTCTTCCCCGAAGCCATTGCAGGCGCTCTGCCCCACTAATGCCATCAGAGGAGGTGGTGTGGCCAGGAGCGCTTTCTGTCTGCAGGTTACCCCGTTAGGAGGGGTTTACCGCCAAGTACAGGTCACAGGGCGATGGGCGCGGTGCAGTCCCAGCTGACCCGCGGTGACAGTCAGAAGTGTGATTGGAGACAAGTGTCCGGGGTGACAGGGGGCTCATTGGCTTTGCACCGTTATCGCCCCTTCTGTGTGCACTGGTGACGCTGGAGAGGGTTTTTGAGATCTGCCCGTGGCACCAGGTGTGGTCATCTTGCAGGGGACGGGTGTGTCCGTCTTTGCTAACACACAGGTGGGCTCTGTCCCTGCCAGGCAGCTTCTCGACATGTGTGCGTCCTGGGGACGCGCTTCCTGCCAGCAAACCTGAGTGCGGTGGACAAACTGCCGCCTTGACCGTTTACTTTTTGTGTGAACGCATCCTGCAGGGCTTCTGTTAATCATGGAATGCTGTGTGCTTCTTTGTTTTTGTGGCTTAGCTTTGTTGGTTTTAAACGTCTTGTGGAAAGTTCCAGCGCTCGCCCCTCCCCCGTCACCAGCTCCTTTGCAGCCTTCTCCTGTGAGGGGCTTCACCGCCTTCACCGGAGGCCGCGGTGAGAGCCGAGCGCATTTTCCTTGACAGGTTTGGGGATCCACATGCACAGGGTTTCTGTTAGTATTTCCACGAACTTTTTGAAGACTCTTGTCTGCTGCCGTCCACTTCACTGGCTTATTTTGTAGCAAATTCCAAGCACCATGTAGTCTCATCTATAAATATCTCTGTGTGTCTCTAAAGAGAAACATGACTGGTGAACAGGTGCAGGCCTGCATGGGCACGCGGACGCCTTTATTTAAATCAGGACACAGGAGGTGACTGGTTGTGACTGATTGCTCTGCTAATCCAAAGAACCGATCTGGAAGTCCATCCCACCGCAGCCTGCTCTGTGCCTCTGTCTGTCTGTCTCTGCCTGCAGTTTGCTGGCCGAAGAAGTCAGGCTGAATGTGTGGACTGCCCCGCCCACTCTGTGGGAAGCCGCTCTGGCCTCTGAATTTCCTGTGCCTGTAGATGTGACCAGAGGCCTGACCACATTGCGGCCCAGCGGGCGTTCCTGAGTGGGGCTGTCTGGGTTTGGGGCTATTGAGGATCCCAGCCTGACTCTGATCATCAGAGGCTGCACAGAGGGCGCCACGGTGCTCCTGTTCCCCACGTGTGTGTTAGCTGATGGTGTGGTGGTGATCCTGTTCCCCACGTGGGTGTTAGCTGATGGCATGATAGTGATCCTGTTCCCCACGTGGGTGTTAGCTGATGGTGTGGTGGTGATCCTGTTCCCCACGTGGGTGTTAGCTGATGGCATGGTGGTGATCGTGTTGTCCCCACGTGTGTGTTAGCTGATGGTGTGGTGGTGATCCTGTTCCCCACGTGGGTGTTAGCTGATGGCATGGTGGTGATCCTGTTCCCCACGTGGGTGTTAGCTGATGGCATGGTGGTGATCGTGTTGTCCCCACGTGTGTGTTAGCTGATGGCGTGGGGGTTATTGTGTTGTGTGTGCATTAGCTGATGGCATGGGAGTGATCCTGTTCCCCACATGTGTGTTAGCTGATGGTGTGGTAGTGATCATGTTGTTCCACATGTGTGTGTTAGCTGATGGCATGGTGGTGTTTATGTTGTTCCACACATGTATGTTAGCTGATGGCGTGGTTATGATCCTGTTCCCCACATGTATGTTAGCTGATGGCGTGGTGGTGTTTGTGTTGTTCCACACATGTGTTAGCTGATAGCATGATAGTGATCATGTTGTTCCCCACGTGTGTTAGCTGATGGCGTGGTAGTGTTTGTGTTGTTCCACACGTGTATGTTGGCTGATGGTGTGGGGTGGTCCTGTCGTTCCCCACATGTGTGTTAGCTGATGGCGTGGGGTAGTCCTGTCGTTCCCCACATGTGTGTTAGCTGATGGCATGGGGTGGTCCTGTCGTTCCCCACATGTGTGTTAGCTGATGGCATGGGGTGGTCCTGTCGTTCCCACACATGTGTGTTAGCTGATGGCATGGGGTGGTCCTGTCGTTCCCTGTGTTTGCTAGCTGGGCTGTGTCCATAAAAAGAAACGTCCTTCCTCAGTTATCTGGAGAGTTTGAGGTACAGTTCTTGTAGCAGAATCAGGATCAGTACGTATCTACCTTCCAAGTGCCAAGGGGGCTTTCCCCAGAGACAAGGATGGGGGGTGCGTGGGTTAGAGTCCTGCTGCTCACTCTGTATGCCTCTGGCCAGGAGCGCCGCGCCGTGCTGGCCCCTTGGTCTTTTCTGGTGTGGGCTCCATCCCATCAGAACACCCCGTGCTCACTTTGTACATTTTCTGCCGAAGGCCTGGAACCAGCCTGGCTCTCGGGGTGGGGGTGGAGTCCTGATTTCTTCCAGTGGAAAGTGGTGCGTAGAGACTTTAATCTGGGTCCCAGGAGTGCTCAGAGCTCACACGCAGTCCGTGGGTGTGTTTGGCAGACTGAGTCCGTTACGGGCCCCTAGTGATGGCGGCTCGGGGTTCTGACCTAACCTCGGGCTTGTGCAGTGTCTGCGTTCTCCTCGGTCTTCAGAGGGCGCGCGGACCCGACTCAGTTACCCGTTTCCTTCTTCCTGAGCCGCACACCACTGCGGTGTCTTTTGGAAAACTGCAGCGAGGTGCTTGGGGCACAGACACGGCTAGCCCGCTGTGCCCGTGTCCACCTCTCTGCTCTCAAGGGTTGTTCTTAGCAGCGTTAATTCTGCTGCTGTTCTGTGGGATCCTTTGTGCACCCGAAGTTAACGACGCAACGCCAGGGATGTTGGAAGCAGGGGCACTCGTGTGCGCTCCGCACCGTTTCCTCCTTCCTCGTGTAGGACTGTCGGCATCTTGCTGAGCGTCCGCACACAGAAGTACACGTGCCCAGACCCATGTGTGTTCACGGACCCGCAGAAGCACGCGTGCCCAGACCCATGTGTGTTCACGGACACGCAGAAGCACGCGTGCCCAGACCCATGTGTGTTCACGGACACGCAGAAGCACGCGTGCCCAGACCCATGTGTGTTCACGGACACGCAGAAGCACGCGTGCCCAGACCCATGTGTGTTCACGGACACGCAGCAGCACGCGTGCCCAGACCCATGTGTGTTCACGGACACGCAGCAGCACGCGTGCCCTGACCCATGTGTGTTCACGGACACGCAGCAGCACGCGTGCCCTGACCCATGTGTGTTCACGGACACGCAGCAGCACGCGTGCCCTGACCCATGTGTGTTCACGGACACGCAGCAGCACGCGTGCCCAGACCCATGTGTGTTCACGGACACGCAGCAGCACGCGTGCCCTGACCCATGTGTGTTCACGGACACGCAGCAGCACGCGTGCCCTGACCCATGTGTGTTCACGGACACGCAGCAGCACGCGTGCCCTGACCCATGTGTGTTCACGGACACGCAGAAGCACGCGTGCCCAGACCCATGTGTGTTCACGGACACGCAGAAGCACGCGTGCCCAGACCCATGTGTGTTCATGGACACACATTGGCTCCTCTTTATGCAAACATATGAGGCTACTTTGAAAATTTCATGGAGGGGCAGCGAGCCAGCCGCCACACGGGGCACTTGCATCCCAGTGCCTGGTTGGAGTCCGGGCTCCTCCACTCCTAATTCTCGCTGCTAATGTGTATCCTGAGAGGCAGTCGATAATGGCTTAGGCACCTGCCGCCCATGTGGGAGACCTTTGGCCTGACCCAGCCTTGGCTGTGTGGGCATGTAGGCAGTGACCAGTGGGTGGAAGATCTCACTGTCTCTCTCTGTTGCTCTCACACTCTCGTCACTCTGTCTTTCAAATAAATAAAAACAGTTCATGGAAAAAATAGAACGAAGGGAGTGTGCATTTTTAAAGTACACTTGTATTATACATATTTTTCTTTTCTTTTTTTTTTTTTAAAGTTATTTATAAGGGCCAGCGCTGTGGCACAGCAGGTAAAGCTGCCACCTGCAATGTCATATGGGCACTGGTTCGAGTCCCAGCTGCTCCACTTCCAATCCAGCTCTCTGCTATGGCTTGGGAAAGCAGCAGAAGATGGCCCAAGTCCTTGGGTCCTTGTACCCGCTTGGGAAGACCCGGAGAAAGCTCCTGGCTCCCGGCTTCGGATCGGCGCAGCTCCGGGTGTTGTGGCCAATTGCGGAGTGAACCAACGGATGGAAGACCTCTCTCTCTCTCTCTCTCTCTCTCTCTCTCTCTCTTTCTCTCTTTCTGCCTCTCCTCTCTCTGTGTGACTGTGATTTTCAAATAAAAAATAAAAAAGATTTATTTATATATTTGAAAGGCAGAGTTACAGAGAGGCAGAGGTACAGAGGCAGAGAGAGAGGTCCTCCATCCACTGGTTCACTCCCCAAAAGGCCGCAACAGTTGGAGCTATGGCAATCTGAAGCCAGGAGCTTCTTCCAGGTCTCCCATGTGGGTGCAGGGGCCCAGGGACTTGGACCATCTTCCAGTGCTTTCCCAGGCCATAGCAGAGAGTGGGACCAGAAGAAGAGCATCCAGGACTCGAGCCAGCACCCATATGGGATACCGGCACTGTGGGTGGCAGCTTTACCTGCTACTCCGCAGTGCCAGCCCGTATTATACATGTTTTTCTCCACCTTGCTTGCTTTGGCAGTATTAGGTTAGAATCCTGTATCCTCATTAGAATCAAAAGTTTCTCAAAGGCAGCACTGTTGACGTTTGAGCCCGGCAATCTGTTTTGTGACGATGGTGTCTCCATGGAGTGTGGGGAGCGTTGGCTGTTCAGTTCCTCCAGCCTTTCCCCTTTAGGTGCCAAGAGGCCCCCCTGCCTCCCAGCTTGACCACCGAGACATTGCTAAGTCCCGGGGAGCAGATGGCTCCCGGCTGGGATCAGCATTTCTTGTGCCCACCAGTGGGGCTCCCAGCAGGTTTGTGGAGACTGCAGGAGCCCCGGTGTTCATAGGGGTTAGATCCCTTCCAGAAGCTAAAAACCTGTGTTTGGACCTTGAATAACAAACCAGCCAGTCTAGTTCTCTTCTGCCCATTTGCAAATTAAGGAAGAAATGAGAAATTTTTATTGAATAATACATAAAGACAAAAGAGGCAATGGTCTACAAATTTCTTTTCTTTTTTTTTTTTTAAAGATTTATTTATTTGAGATGCAGAGTTACAGACAGAGAGAAAGGTCTTCCATCTGCTGGTTCACCCCCAAAATGGTCGCAATGGCAGCGGAGGTGGGCCTATCTGAAACAAGAAGCCAGGAGCTTCTTCCAGGTCTCCCATGTGGTTACAGGGGCCCAAGCAGTTGACCATCTTCTACTGCTTTCCCAGTCCATTAACTGGGAGCTGGAATGGAAGTGGAGCAGCTGGACATGAGCTGGCACCTATGTGGGATGCCGGTGCTGCAGGTGGAAGCTTAGCCTACTTTGCCACAGCGCTGGCCCCTACGAATTTCTTGTAAAACCGCTCTTACTGGGAAGATCCATGTGTTCAGTCACCTTGACCTTCTAGTTCCTGTGTGTCAGCATTTGTAGTTTCTGCCCACAGTGTGTGTGGACGTGCACCACACAGAGACCCCCTCCCCCATTGAGCGTGCCCAGTGTGCCGCAGGTGCTCCACCCTCCACACAGGTGGAAAGCCGGCTGTGTTTTTGGGTGGCAGCGGGAGGAAGCCTGGCACGTTGCCCAGGGCTAGTGGGACGATGAGAACTGCGTGCCAGGAAACAAGCAGGTGAGCGGGAGCCTGGGGCAGGGTCTCCGTTGACGTCAGCGCAGAGGCGGGGGTGCCTGAGGGGAGGCCAGGGCGGCCGCGGCAGCCTGCAGCTCGTGCCATCTCTCTCCCGAGCTCTTGGCTCCATACGAAGCTGGGCTGCCCTGTCAGACAACATCTCAGTCGGATAAAAAATTAGACATCGCTTTGAAGTGTAAATAAACAGGGACCTCGGGAAAGCTGCTGTGAGGCTGAGGTGGGGCTCACAGGTCGGTCCTGGCCTCTGTCCTCTGGCGCTGCAGCTCTTGGTTTGCTGCTGCGGTGCCTGGACGCCTCCTCTGGGCTCCGTGCAGGGTGGATGCCGTGGGACAGGGCAGAAGGCGGCAGCTGCCTCCTCCCCAAGAATCCCCCAGGCAGATGGCTTCCCGTGAGCCACCTCTTCCCGGGACCCTGGGCCCCTGGGCCCCTGGGGTGGGGGCGCAGGTTATGTTTCTGAACACTGCTTTGCTGGCCGGGTTGGGCAGAGGGGGGCCTTGTGCTGGATGCTACTCATTGTTTGTGTTAAAGATGGGATGTCCCTGGGGCCGGGGCTGTGGCAGGGGAGCAGGTAAAGCCGCCGCTGCAGTGCCGGCATCCCACATGGGCACCGGTTCAAGTCCTGGCTGTTCCACTTCTGATCCAGCTCTCTGCTATGGCCTGGGAAAGCAGTGGAAGATGGCACAGTCCTTGGGCTCCTGCACCCGTATGGGAGACCCGGAAGAAGCTCCTGGCTCCTGGCTTCAGATTGGCGCAGCTCTGGCCATTGTAGCCAACTGGGGAGTGAACCAGTGGGTGGAAGGCCTCTCTCTCTCTCTCTCTCTCTCTCTGCCTCTCGTTCTTTCTGTGTGACTCTGACTTTCAAATAAATAAATAAGTCTTTAAAAGATGGGCTGTCCCTGTCCAGCACATAATTTCTCACTGCTGATCCATGGGACTGCTGGGAGAGAGCTGCCCTCCCAGGGTGTCTCCCCGGGCCCCAGCAGCGGGGCAGGGCAGGCCTGTGTCCTGGTGCCAGACCTGGTGCCTTCCCTTCCGTGCAGCCTGTAAGTGGCTGGTGGTCGCCTTCTGTCCCTGCAGGCAGGTGAGTGAGTACCAAGAGCTCAGGCAATGAGCAGCTGCTGAGCAGGGCTGGGGGTGGCCCAGCCTTCACCTGAGGCCCCGGGCGTTGGTTGGAGAGCATGTGGCAGAAGTTGGCAGCAATATGTGATGTGGGTTTATTATGATCCGCAAGTGCACTGCAGTGTGGAGGCGGCCTCTCCCACTTGGGTGGGGCTGGGCTGTTCCTTGGGGAAGGGCCCACCCAGCATGTGGACAGCCAGGTTGGAGCAAGAGGGGCCATAAGCACATTGGCACCGCCAGAGAGATGTGGCTCTGGTCCCTGCTCCCTGCTAGCCCCAGTTTGCAAAAAACCTGAGAAAGCTCCTGGTTCTCTTACTGTTATCAGGGTAGTGAGTAGGAAACCATGGAGTCGAGCCAGGCCATCTTTGGAGGGTCTCTGCGTGAGCCAGCTGTGTGACCTGATCGGGGTTCCTCACCCTCTCTGTGCCTCTTCTTGTCGTTAGGCAGCAGAGACGGGAGCTCGTTTGGTGTGGTGCTGCCCACTGAGAGCCAGGGTGCTGCTCCCCTCCCGCGTCTTCTCTGAGGGCACCCTAACATGCATTTCCGCCTGTCACCCCCATGGCCACACACGTAGGCAGGGTCAGTGTCTGTGCTATTTGAGAGAGGAGTAAACTGTGGCTGGCTTGGACGGTCACCTCCCCAGTGGAGTGGCTGGCGAGTCTGATGTGGCCTCTTCCCGACGTCTTCCATCTGGGGCACCAGGGAGGGTGGGCAGGCATGGGACCCACCGCGTGGTTCCTCTGCAGCTCACCTCATGTGTTGAGGGCGGTGAAGGACACAGCGGAACCTGCATGCCAGGGGCCCAGACCAAGAGCTGCCCAGTGGTGCGGAGGGTACCTCCGGGAGCTCCTCCCCACGCAGTCATTGAAGCTGGCACGCAGCCGATGGCGTCCGGCATCTGGTCTGTGTGTGTCCTGAGGCTCCGGAGTCCTGGGAAGAGGTCCTGGAGCCAGGTGGATGTGCGGTGACTTCTGTTTGTCGGCTTCCTCCAATGGTCACCTCTTATTTCTGAGAGTCGTGCTCATCGGGCCCTACCCACTCAGGACCAGCATCTCTGAGGGTCACCAAAAGCAAGGGAAGAACAGAGAGCCGCCAGCAGGGGGCGGGAGAGGGCCTGGGGCGCTCCCCGTGCTTAGCTTTCTGGTTTTGATTTGTCTGAGGTCCGTCTCTCTGAGTTTGCAGGGAACACTGTCCACGTCTTAGCTGACACTGTCGCTGTCACCAGTGTGACTCAGAGCAGAGCGTGGCTGGGGCTCAGCCTTGCTGCTGCACGCGTCCCCTTGGGTGGGGTCGACGCACAGGCAGGTGCACAGCAGAACCCGGGAGTCAGTGTGGCGGTTGTTTTGTTTTGTGTTTTTATTCAGGGACTGAGGAGGGGAACCGGTCTTATAATGTCGACATCAGGGGAAAAAATACACAAAGCCGCATCTGACAGACACATGTAGAGAGAAGATAGTGGGCAGCAGGCTGGAGACGGGCTGTGCCTCGCGGCAGCTGTCCCACATCCGTCTGATACAGATGGGCTCCGTGTTGGGACCGACAGACGGCGCTGGGGTAGTGCTGCTCCCTCCGGTCAGCTGAAGGCGGACGCGTCCTTACCAGTGAGTGTGTGTGGTTCAGGCCCGGCCTCGGCCCGCCCTGTGGGTCAGGTCTGTGTGTCTCAGACAGGTTCAGAGGGCCTCAGGGGGGCTCTTTCCTCAGTGGCCTGGGGCTGTGCAAGGCGGTGTGCGGTGTGCAGAGCCCGAGGACCTCCACGCGAGGGCCGTGCTCAGCAGTGGCTCAGGGCAGGGAGAAGCTGGCAGAGGAGTTGCCTGTGCAAAGGCACGGAGCCGTGAGCAAGCGTCCAGGGCCCGTGACCCACCCCAGAGGCAGTGGACACAGCAGGCTTGTTCTAGGCGGCCATGGTGTGAGAACGAGGTCTCCGGCAGGACAAAGACTCCGGGGAAGCCTGCAGGTAGCTGGGTGTTGACCTCCATGAAGGCTGCGGCGGCCCAGCCATGTCTGAGGGCGTGACAGGGAGTGAAGAGAAGCGGCAGGGCGTTCTGTGGAACCCTGGTCCTGGCCCTGGTCCTGGCCCTGGCCCTGGCCCTGGCCCTGGCCCTGGCCCTGGTCCTGGCCCTGGTCCTGGTCCTGGTCCTGGCCCTGGCCCTGGCCCTGGTCCTGGCTCTGGTCCTGGCTCTGGTCCTGGCCCCGGTCCTGGTCCTAGTCCTGGTCCTGGTCCTGGCCTTGGTCCTGGCCCCAGTCCTGGTCCTAGTCCTGGCCCTGGTCCTGGCTCTGGCCCTGGCCCTGGCCCTGGTCCTGGCCCTGGTCCTGGTCCTGGTCCTGGTCCTGGCTCTGGTCCTGGCCCCAGTCCTGGTCCTGGCCCTGGCTCTGGTCCTGGTCCTGGCTCTGGTCCTGGTCCTGGTCCTGGTCCTGGTCCTGGCTCTGGTCCTGGTCCTGGTCCTGGCTCTGGTCCTGGTCCTAGTCCTGGTCCTGGTCCTGGCTCTGGTCCTGGCCCCGGTCCTGGTCCTAGTCCTGGTCCTGGTCCTGGCCCTGGCTCTGGTCCTGGTCCTGGCTCTGGTCCTGGTCCTGGTCCTGGTCCTGGTCCTGGCTCTGGTCCTGGTCCTGGTCCTGGCCCTGGCTCTGGTCCTGGTCCTGGCTCTGGTCCTGGTCCTGGTCCTGGTCCTGGTCCTGGTCCTGGCTCTGGTCCTGGTCCTGGTCCTGGTCCTGGCTCTGGTCCTGGTCCTGGCCTTGGTCCTGGCCCCAGTCCTGGTCCTAGTCCTGGCCCTGGTCCTGGCCCCAGTCCTGGTCCTAGTCCTGGCCCTGGTCCTGGCCCCAGTCCTGGTCCTAATCCTGGCCCTGGCCCCAGTCCTGGTCCTGGTCCACAACAGTGTCTGCAGTGTGCAGGTGCAGGAAGGAGGTGGCAGGACACAAGGTGGCTGCCCTGGGCGTGACAGGAGGCGGAGTTTGCGGTTTCTGGTTTGTGTGGCTGAGTGCAGGGAGACTGGTGAGTGAGGGGAGGGCCCGTGCTGAGTCCTGCTGTAGGCTGGCTCTAGGACCGCACGGGAGAAGCCCCAGTGTGGGAGGAGGAGGCCCCGTCCGAGGCCTGAGGGCAATGGTGGAGCAGGGGAGGCGGGAGACCGTGCTGGAGGCCGGACCGTCCCGTCCTCTGAGCTGGGCCGTGCACACCTGCCTGGCTCTCACAGGGCAGCGGTGAAGACGAGCAGCTTGGCGGTGGTGAGGCAAGTGCCAGGAAACAGAAAGCTGCCCTCTCCGAGGATTCCTGAGCCGCCTTCCCCTGGGAGGGTGTGGGCCTCTGCGCGGGATGCAGCGCTGGCCGTGGTCTCACAGGCTGGTCCTGCAGCCGGAGAGCAGGCCGGGTGTGGACAGGTATCAGCAGCGACGCTCCGTGGGACGTACCTCACGCCCAGCGCGGCCCCTGACTGGTCAGACAGCTTGTGGTCCTGTCACCTTGTAGCTTTCACGTTCTCCTCCTTCCTCCGGACTTCGCAAAGAGTCCTGCGGACACTGCCAGGTTCCTGTAGAATGTCCTGCGTGCTTCGCCACTTCCGTGGAGGAGAGAAAGTGTCTTCTCGTTGCCGTGCGCAGCCATCAGCCTGCAGAGAGCGGCATGTTCTCCCAGGCAGAGTTGATCTGCTCTGCTTCTGCCTCGTCCCCAGGAGGCTTCCCCGGAGGAGGAAGCCCAGACGGGCCGGGCGCCGCCTTCCCTGCAGCGGCCACCCCTCCCTTGTTTGGAGCAGCAGATCGGTTTGTCCGGGCAGTGGACTGTCTGCCTAGGGCACTTGGCATTGTGTCAGAAGGCCTGCTTCGTTGCTAACCCAGCAAAGTGAAATTAAAAACAATCTTAAAAAAAAAAAACCCTATATGATGGCTCTCTGGAGACACCCATCAAGCGGTGTGAACTCTAACAGGGAGCATTTACTCTTCATTGCTCGTGATTTCCTGCACAGGTAGTGATTGCTGCAGACTGTGCGCTTACCCCAGAACGCCCCAGCGAGCAGGAAGGTCGTGTCTGCCTTCCGGGCTTTACTCCAGGCGGGGGGGGGTGGGGGGGGGGAGGGACTGCGGAGTACAGGAGCAGCACAGGGGAGAGGGCTGGGGAGCTGTGGCCAGGTCTCCTCCCCCGGGTGGGGAGGGCACCGAGAAGGAGCTCCAGACAGGGGACACGCAGCCTGGTAGCTGAGGGGTGAGCAGCCAGGTCCAGGCACAGCTTAGGTCTGTGCAGAGGCGAGGTGGGGAGAGGGTTTTGGGCAGAGGCTACAGGGAGGTGGGAACGCCGAGGAGCCACAGGCTTTCAGTCTGGGGGTCTGGTCATGCACACACGGTCTGGAGCTTGAGTGTCGGGGAGAAGCAAGTGGGGACATCAAGGCTCGAAGATCAGTCGGGAAGTTACTGCGTTAACTCAAGAAGAGGTGGTAATGGTGTGCATGGCGGTGACGGGGTTGGAGATGGTGGTGAGCAGTGTGATGGTGGTGATGGTGGTCTTAGAGATGGCTGTGATGGTGAGCAGTGTGGTGATGGTGGTGGTGGCTTGGCCTGGTAGTGGTAGTGGGGAGGCACAGAGGTGTTTAATAAAGATTTAACAGGTCGACTCAGTGAGAGCAAGTGACTGAGGAGATGTGCAGGGGGCGAAGGGATGGAACGTGTGCAGATGATTCTTGGGTTCTAGTTGTCCAGCTGCGTAGATGGGGCCATCATTCATTTGGAGAGAAGAGGAAGGGGACCAAGTTTGGGAGGGAAGATGCATTGGGCAGACCGCCCACCACCTGGGAGTCTGGTCCAGAACCTCAGATAGGGCGTTCACAAATGGGACCAAATACTGCAATGTCTCCATGTCCTCCGTGGTACTGTGAGGTTGCCCTGATAATGGGAATGTGGGCAGAGGGGAAAGGGTGTATCAGAATCTCTTCCCACATAGATCGTCGGGTTCTTTCCATATAAAGTGCAAGGTAACATCTTACACTTCTTGTTTGGCTGGCTGGCTTTTTGTTTGTTTGTTTGGACTTTGCTTTACTTGGTTCACTTTCTTTTTTTTTTTTTCTTCTTTTTTTTTTTTTCTTCTTTTTTTTTTTGACAGGCAGAGTGGACAGTGAGAGAGAGAGACAGAGAGAAAGGTCCTCCCTTTCCGTTGGCTCTCCACCCAGTGGCTGCTGCGGCCGGCGCACTGTGGCCAGCGTACTGCACTGATCTGAAGCCAGGAGCCAGGTGCTTATCCTGGTCTCCCATGGGGCGCAGGGCCCAAGCACTTGGGCCATCCTCCACTGCACTCCCGGGCCACAGCAGAGAGCTGGACAGGAAGAGGAGCGACCGGGACAGAATCCGGCGCCCCGACCGGGACCAGAACCCGGTGTGCCGGCGCCACAGGCAGAGGATTAGCCTGTTAAGCTGCGGCGCAGGCCTTAGTTCACTTTCTACTCTAACACCCCCGAGGGGGAGGGGCAAATAAGAGCCCTCAGAAGCCAGGCTTCCTAGAAACACTGGACAAGGGGCCGGTGCTGTGGCATAGTGGGTAAAGCCACGGCCTGCAGCACGGGCATCCCATGTGGGTACTAGGTCGAGTCCTGGCTGCTCTACTTCCAGTTCAGCTCTCTGCTGTGGTCTGGGAAAGCAGTAGAAGACGGCCCAAGTCCTTGGGCCACTGCATCCATGTGGGAGATCCAGAAGAAGCTCCTGGCTCCTGGCTTCAGATCAGCGCAGCTCTGGCTATTGCGGCCATCTGGGGAGTGAACCAGCGGATGGAGGACCTCTCTCTCTCACTGCCTTTGCCTCTCTGTAACTCTGCCTTTCAAATAAACAAATAAACCTTTAAAAAAAATGCTAGACAGTCCTCTCTGCTGGCTTCCCCCAGAAACCTTTCCTACTTGGTTAGGAGAGAATGGGGTGAGCTTCTCCAGGCCCCAGACCTGGGGCAGAACCCGTCGAATCCTTACACTGAGTGGTGCTCCTGGCCAGTTCTGAGAGATCTCCCGGGCATTTCGGTTTTCTGGGTCTCCGTTGACCTGTTGTCTGTGGCGGCAGAGCTGGGAGGATGGCGTCCAGCTTTGCGTACTCACACGCACAGCAGGGGAGGATCAGTAACTGTGTCCTTGTATGCGAGTTTCTCCCCACTGAGCAGAGCCCTGAGCTCCTCTTCCCCGCGTGGCCCTGGCTCTGCCCCAGGCGTGCAGCCGTGGTTCGAGCTGCGTCAGAAGAGTCAGAGAAGGGCCCCAGGCTGCACAGAGCAGGGGCCTGGTCCCCTGGGTCTCCCCTGACATCCATGCTTGTGTGAGGAGAAGCCTGGAAGCCCTGAGCTGCACCCCAGGACGGAAACCTGACACGGTTGCCCTTGTGGGCGCTGTTAGCCTGGGAGGACACCAGGCACCTGAGAGGGAGCTGAGCTGGGAGCCACACAAGCCTCGGTGAAGCCCAGGGCAGGTTTTTTCTCTTCTCCTGTCACGGCCCCTCGGCTCCCAGGCTCCAGGCAATCCCGAGATGCGGCTTTTTAGGAACGCGCCCAGCACAACAGGCAGCGTCGTTTTACGCCCCAGCGAGAACGGCCGTAAGTCTCCCCGTGACGAGATGCCTCTCCTGTCGCCCGCAGCCTGAAGCCATTATGCCTGGCATTCTGGTTTTGAAACAAAGCTTAACGTGGTGTGGTGACATTTAATTTAGTGTTTCTCATTTCAGAGCCTTTGAGGATATCCATTAATTCCCACAAAGCCCCAGGAGGCGTGCTCTCAATGTCTGTAGCACCCTTCGTGTCGCTCAGCTGTGAGCCCTGTCCATGCCATGGCAAGACGCGTCTGAGTCGTCTTGACCATGGCCTTGTGCAGGGTTGGAGAGCAGCACTACTGCGGGAGCCTGCCTCAGGACCAGACAGTTTTCAGTGGAGCTGTGACGGCACCAGCCCCAGTTCGGTACCCGTGTAGGGGCGTGGAGGGATGTACAGATGGGAGCAGAGAAGACCTCCGGGCAGGGTGGCTGCACAGAGCCCATGGGAGAGCCCACGGGGAATGGGGTTGCTCGTTCTTGTTGGGGGCGCCACGTCTTTACGTCCGTTTTTCCCCACCACTCTGCTAAGCACACGATCGCGTCTAGCCTGCCTGTGCAACGGGCCTAGGAGTCTGCAGGGGACAGGGCTTGGCTGTGCTCGACGAGAGGCAGGCGCCCTCCGTCTCCAGGCAGATCTGGGAGGAGGGGTCAGAGGCTGGAATCCCAGGGCGTGTGGGCTTCGCGTGGCCCAGGTGCCCCACTCCCCACCCCCCACCCACCGTGCTTCTCGGGAGCCTGCGGGAGCCAGAAGGTGATGCCTGACAGTTCTCGGGCTGTGGCCACGGCTCAGAGTGGGAGTGGCAGTGAGTTGGCCGTGGTCGCTCTTGTGCCTCCTGGCACCACACTTTGTAGGCAGTAAAGTCCTTTGGGTGAGGACTGAGTGTTCACACACAGGGTTATTTGCCGCTTTCTTCATGCTGTCTGATTGAAGTGGCGGTGGGCTGAGTCACTGAAGGTGGGTCAGTGTCTTCCTAACCCACGGCGGAGAGGTAGACTCGAGAGAGTGCATGGCTGGGAGCAGGAGGTTGTCGCCCATGTGCCATCCGGCACGGGCCTGGCCTCCTCTAGCCTTCCCGCTCCCTGTTCCGGCAGTCTCTGTGATGGAAAGCAAAGGTAGACCTGCTGGTGCGTGACTGCCAGGCCCCGAGTGCCCTCTGGTGCCCAGGCAGGAGGCCCCTTCCGCCCTGGCCTTTCTTCCTGACAGATTTATTTGATTTTAGTTGCGGGGAGGTCTCACGGCAGAACTTCTGCCCCACGGTAGAAACACGGTGGTTGGGGAGAGCGTTTGGCAGTGCTGCTGTCTGTGCACCGAGACGGGGACTCCAGGGCCCAGGGCCCGCCTCGGAGGGGTGGCTCCTGGAGACAGCTGGAGTGCCATTGAACCCACTGAGCTGGGCGCTCCCGAGCGCTTCCCCTGTTACTGCTCTTGGGAGTAAATGAAAATGCTTCCCGTCCGCTGCTCACAGAGAAAATGAACAGCGAACTCGGATCTCCTTTGAGTCCTACCTCTGCGTCTTTGCTGTTCCTGGACGAGCCGCCTCCACGCACTCCTGGAGTGAGAAAACACGCGCGGCTTCCTGGGCCTCCGCGCCCACATCCCAGGGGCCTCAGCGCTGTAGCTCCTCTCCTCTTGGCCTGGGGTTCCGTGGATTGCGCTGGTGCTAAGATGTGCTTTCAGTCCTCTGGCTGCTCCTGCCCACTCAGCCGCGGAGCAGTTTGAGAGCACTTGTATTAAAAATGCATAGGTACTGGGGCTGGCGCCGTGGCGCAGCAGGCAAAGCTGCCGCCTGCAGCACCAGCATCCCGTGTGAGCGCCAGTTGGAGTCTGGGCTGCTCCATTTCCAGTTCAGGTCTCTGCTATGGCCTGGGAAAGCAGTGGATGATAGCCCCAGTCTTTGGGCCCCTGCACCTGCATGGGAGACCTGGAGAAAGCTCCTGGCTCCCGGCTTCTGATGGGCCCAGCTCCAGCCGTTGCTGCCATTTGGGGAGTGAACCAGTGGATGGAAGACTTCTCCCTCCCTGCCTCCGCATCTCTCTAACTCTTTCAAATAAATAAATAAATACTTATGAAAAAGTATAGGTATTTATTTTAATGGACATAAAGTCCCAGATCAAAACATGTAGCAGAATAGCATGCGGCTTGCTGCTGAGTTTGGCCATCATAGCCGCTGTGGCTCAGAGGAAAGCGGATCCTGGTGGGCACAGGTGGTAGCACATGCACGAGGTGTTCTGGCTAGGGGCTGGCTTAGCGGGGCCCCCAGGTGTTTACTGGGTGTCTGTGTTGGGAGCGGAAGGCTCGAGAGAGAGGAGGCAGCAGCTGCTGTGCAGGTCTGACACCACGTCCTCGGCTGTCCCGTCCCCCCTGCCCGCTGGGAGGTGCTGTCTGGCTGCCCTGCTTCGGCCCCTCCCCGCCACAGTGTTCTTCCTGGCCTGGGGGTAGGCTGGGGGCAGGGGCAGGGACAGGCAGCCAGAGCCGTGACATCTGAATGAAACGCCTCCTTCTTTGCCCCCAGAACTGTTGTCCTCTGGTTTGATGGGAGTAAGCGGGACGCAGGTGTCAGGTAGAGGGCTGCTGACCGGCGTTTCAGGGCTCCCCGCTCACCCGCGGCTGCGAGCTTCTCCGGCGTCCTGTGTGGTGTGGTGACGTTTACTCCCGTCCTCCCATGACAGACGGGACTTCATCACCTGGGTCTGTTTACTGATCATGGTGACTGTCACTAGCAGTCTGCTGGTACTCAGCAGTGAGCTGTAAAGCTAGAGAGAGGACCTACAAATCGTGCCTTGTTCTGAAAGACACGGGCTGAGCTGACCATGAACTCGAGACGCCGCCAGTCTCCTCTGTGGCGCTGTTGTGTTTGGCATGTGGTGCCCTGGCCCTAAGGGAGGAGACACTGAGAAGGGAGACCGCTTTGCCAGCTCAGGCACAGCCCAAGCTGTCCGGCACAGCACTTGTTGGTTTGTGGTTCCACACTGGGCGTTGCTTCTAGGTACAGAAACCCAGAGAACCTGGGCAGGCTTTCACAGCCTTCGTGTTCATCCATCTGCTGAGGACGTCTGAGGGTGTCCAGGACCCTGTGTTGTCGTGGACTGTCGTTTTCCTCAGAATAGTTAGATGGTTAGGGGCCCAATACTGCCCATGTGCGCAGACAAACCTCACTGGCTACTCTTCGTGTCGCCCAGAAGGGTAGCGTGGGCAGGTTGGCGTCGCCGGCCCGCTGTGCTTCTCCGGAGGGCATCCCGTGCTGGTCCTAGGACCTCGTCGCGTGCAGCTCTTGCCCAGCTTTCCTGCTGCTCTCCCTGTCCCCTCCTGCGACGCCGTGGCCGGGCTTGCTTGCTTTTTAGAGTAAAGTTGAAAAGTTTGTCAAAGTGTGACATACACATTACTTTCTAAAAATCAAAACACAACCCCTGCATACAGACAACGCTTCTGGCTTTTTTTCTCCTCAATAGGCATGGCCATATTTTTGAAGGATCTATTTTAATGCTTTTTATTGATTTGCCCATTTGGGGGCATTTTTGTCAACTTCCTGGCGCGGCTTTAAGTGCTCTGGTACTGGTCACTTGGACTCCAGCATGCGGTGTGTTTGCACGTCTGTTCTCTTGGTTCCTCTCCATTTGGGAATTCATGTTGAAGGTTCTTTGTAACCAAACAAGGAGAAGTGAAAATGCAGTGGGGAGACTCTGCTGATGAGCCCCATGGTCCCGCCACGTGCCTCAGTGTCCTCGCCGCACGGCGCTGGCCTGCCCTCTGCCAGTGAAGCCAGTGTTCACGACGTCTTGTCTGTGTGAGCCGTGTGCGTGGGGGTCTGTGCTCAGACACCCCAGAGGGCTGCCAGGGCTCGGCCCCAGTTCCTGGCCTGGCTCTTCTTACACATTGGCTTCTCCACGGGGACCTCAGCAGCAGCATCACCTGCACGGTAGCTCCCTGGCTGTGTATTGAGAATGCTCCGAGCTTGTGAGTTACCCGAGGAGGACTGGCGTTTGGGCGGTGCCGACGCGGCCTCCCCACACAGAAAGCGCCTTCCCGTCTTCTCCAGTCCGCCGTGCTCCGAGTTTTGTACATTTCATGCTTGGCTTACTCCTATCTGCTGGATTTTCTCCGTTGCTTTGTGGTTTTTTTGAGCTGCTGTCCTGTTTATTGTCTGCATCTGTAAAGGTCGCTGACTTCACACTCAGCCCCAGGTCTAGAGAGGGACCTGCGCGGTGACTGCCGGTCAGAGCATTCCACTTTGCAGCCTTACAAGTTTTTTTCCTAATTTTGTTACAAAATATTTATTTGTTTGAGAGGAAGAGTTACAGACAGAAAAAGAGAGAAGCAGGGCTTCTTCCATCTGTTGGCTCACTGCTCAGATGGCTACAACGGCTGGAGTTGGGTCGATCTGAAGCCAGGAGCCAGGTCGATCTGAAGCCAGGAGCCAGGACCTTCCTGCGGGTCTCCCACGCGGGTGCAGGGGCCCAAGCATTTGGACCATCTTCCATTGTTTTCCCAGGCCATAAGCAGGGAGCTGGATCTGAAGTGGAGCAGCCGGGAAATGAACCGGTGCCCGTATGGGATGCCGGCGCTGCAGCAGAGGCTCAGCCCACTGCACCACAGTGCCAGTCCCCTGTCATCTTCCCATGCTTTTGTGCGGCCACTGCGCACACTGCAAGCCTTCATTGGAGCAGATTGTTTCTCTTCCGTGTTCCAGGTGTTTTCAAAAGAATTCTGTGCTCTGAGAAACACTTTTTTTTTTTTTTTTAAGAGGAAGGGTTGTTGTTATTTTTTAAATTTCATTTCATTTGAGGGGCAGATGGAGATCTCATTCACTCCCTGAATGCCTGCAGCAGGCAGGACTGGGTCAGGCTGAAGCCAGCCACTTGAGCCCCACCGGCTGCCTCCCAGGTCCATCCCGCTGGTCCCCGCGGGGCCGGGGCTCTTCTCAAGCACGGGCTCTTCCTTCGCTTGAGGGGGAAGTGAAAACGGGAGAGAGCGGGGCCTGGACCTAGGCACTCGACACAGGATGTGTGTGTCCCATGAGACATCGTATTTTAATGTAATGTTTACTTCTGATCTACTTGAATGTGCCTCGTGGGTGGCCCAGGCGCTTGGCCCGTCACCTGTCTCCTGCTGCCTAGGGTGCGCGTCAGCAGGAAGCTGATCGGAGTGGAGAAACAGGACGCGAGCCAGCACACGGGTGAGATGCGAGTGTCTCGCCCGATGGTGTTGCCTGCCCCTCAGGAGGCACTCGTCACTGTGTCATGGTGGTGGTGGCGTTGGCCTCAGCGTCACCCGGTGACAGCCCTTCCTTGCTCTTCCTAAGTGTGCGTTTCTGCAGCGTCCTGTGAGAGGCGGGGTCGTGTCCGGGGCGGCACGGCCGTCAGGTGCAACCCTGGGGAAGCACGGAGCCCGTGATCAGCGTTTCCTTTCTGCTCTCCGCAGGCCCGGTACAAGCAGAGCCTGGACCCGACGGTGGACGAGGTCAAGAAGCTGTGCACGTCTCTGCGCCGCAACGCCAAGGAGGAGCGGGTCCTCTTCCACTACAACGGCCACGGGGTGCCCAGGCCCACGGTGAACGGCGAGGTCTGGGTCTTCAACAAGGTGGGCTGCCCCTCAGTCTGGGTGGTCAGCGGCAGGGCCCGCCCACCCGCAGCTGCTGTTGAGCCACGTCCAGCAGGCTCTGCCTGGGAGCCTGGGCCCGCCGCCTGGTGGGGAGATCTGGCTCGAAGCAGAGATCTGGAGGCATGAGGAGGGGCCCCGCTGCAGACATGTCCGTGGTGCACCGAGTAGCGAGTCCAGGGCTGCTTGCGCCGCTCTTGTTCCCGCTAAGGCCGGGAGCTGCTCGAGGCCCTCTGAGGAAAGCCCTCGAGAATCTGCCTTCCGCTTTGACGGTTGCAGCATCCCTCAGTTTTGTTAGAATTTGCTTTAGAGAATCAGTGGGTTTTTTTTTTTAGACAGGAAAATGATTTAAGCATTCGAAAGAGCTGATTCCCAGCCCCTCTGCAGGCACAGCCTTGGCCCTCTCCCCGGCCTGGGTTGGAACTGCCCACCTCTTGTTGTTCCTAAAGCAGACACGATGACCGTGTGGGAGGCGGCTCCTCCTGCCGTCTGTGTGTCTCAGCCTGCGGGTGCTCTCGCCACGCTCCGAGAGCGCAGTCCCCAGAGGCCTGCGGCGCCCCCGCCCCCCACATGTTGGAGAAGCAGGCTGGAGTCGCGCTTGTGCGCGTCAGGACTGTGGACACAGGAAGAGCTTCCTGGGCCTGTGTGGTCCTGGGGAGAGAACCTTCTCGTGTTGTCCTGAGCATGCAGAGAGGGACCTACAAAGAACATAGCAAGCTCCCGTTTCCCCAGTGAGCGCTCGGTGGTCGTCCCCTGTCCCGGTTCCCCTCAGAGGACCTGCACAGGCCGCCGGCAGGGCAGCCGGTCGGAGAGGCCCGAGGAAGGCGCCGAGTCCTTGCGCAGCAGTGGGAGGGAGCGAGGAGCTGAGGTGGAGGAGCCCAGTCTGCCTCCGGTGGTGCCCTTTCTCACATGTGCGGACCTAGCTGCCAGCTCTGTTTTCATCGTCTTTGTTAACGTTAACGACCGAACAGATAACTTAGCTAATGAAGCGTGCCGGAGCGGGCTGTCGGCCGGAGCGGGCTGTCGGCCGGAGCGGGCTGTCGGAGGGAGCGGGCTGTCGGAGGGAGCGGGCTGTCGGCCGGAGCGGGCTGTCGGCCGGAGTGGGCTGTCGGAGGGAGCGGGCTGTCGGCCGGAGCGGGCTGTCGGAGGGAGCGGGCTGTCGGAGGGAGCGGGCTGTCGGCCGGAGCGGGCTGCTGTCGGCCGGAGTGGGCTGTCGGCGGGAGCGGGCTGTCGGCGGGAGCGGGCTGTCGGCCGGAGCGGGCTGTCGGCTGGAGCGGGCTGTCGGCCGGAGCGGGCTGTCGGCGGGAGCGGGCTGTCGGAGGGTTGCCTTACCAGCTCAGAGTTCAGAAGGCTGCCTCTGGACTGTCTCATGGTCTGATTTAATGCCTTTGTTTCTTCGTGAGTTTAGTTCAGACTGGTTGAACAAAGCCAGCTGGAACTTTCTGCGACTTGTGGAGACAGCCTTGACATACAGACATGGCTGGAGGCCGGAACGAGAGGGAAGGCTGCGTCGTGCTAGCCCTGGCCCGTGAGAGAGCTGCTGGCTGTGGGGCGACAGAACAGACCAGACAGCAGCACTAGGACAGCCAGAGGTGTGCACGCAGCTGCCCACCAGAGACAGCTGCGGCAAGCGATCCGTGTGCCCGGCTAGAGGTCTCAATTTCCGTGTTTTAGTAGTTGATAAATTGGAACTGATACTCAGGCACATAATTAAAACCTTTCTCCCAGGGTGGGCGCTTGGCCTAGTGGCGCATACACAGTGAGCACAGCTATATCCCACGTTGGAGGGCCTGGGTCCGTACGCAGCTTCTGCTAGCGCAGGCCCTAGGAGGCAGTGGGGGTGGCTGACACTTGGGTCTCTGCCACCCATGTGGGAGATGTAAATTGAGTTTCTGGCTCTGGCTTCAGTATAGCCTGCCTAGCCCCAGCCGTGCAGGCTTCTGGGAGTGAACCAGCGGATCTGAGCTCCCTGGCTGCCTCTCGGATCAAAACACACACACACACGCACGTGCACACACGCGCACACATGCATACACACGCATGTGCACATGCACATGCACACACACACAAAACCAGACAACTTTCTCACAAAGAAAACTCGAGGCCTAGTATATTTACTTCTAGTAAAAAACAAATCAGTGTTAATTGAAAAGATCTGAACAGTACTGTCACCCTAAATTCACTTATTTTTTTTTTTTTTAAGATTTGTTTTATGTATTTGAAAGGCAGTTACAGAGGAAGAGACAGAGGGAGAGAGAGAGGTCTTCCATCACCTGCTGGTTCAAATGGCTGCGATGGCCAGAGCTGGGCCAGACCGAAGCAGGAGCCAGGAGCTTCCTCCAGGTCTCCCACGTGGGTGCAGGGGTCCAAGCACTTGGGCCATCCTCCACTGCTTTCCCAGACCACAGTAGAGAGCTGGATTGGAAGTGGAGCAGCTGGGACTCAAACCAGCACCCATATGGGATGCCGGCACTGCAGGTGGCAGCTTTGCCCCCACTGTGCCACAGTGGTGTGCACCCCCCGCCCCATTCAGATTTCTAAAATAAACTACCCAGTAGCTGCAGAACAGCGTTCACCACATCCTGGGCCATAAAAATGCCTCAAAGTGTGAAGGTTTGAGCTCGTGCTGTATGTTCCCTGAACGCGAAGTTTGAAATCATGGCATGCCTGGAGAAGCCTCAAATATTTGTAAGTGAAATAATACATGCATCAAAGAGGAAATCATAGGGAAAATAATTCAAAATAGATGATAAAATATGGCTTATTAAAGCGTGTAGGATACAGCCAAAACAGTACTTATATGGAATTGTATAGTTTTATTAATTCACTGTCTAAAAAGAAAGTAAGCTTCAGAATCAAAACCTGTTTTTCTTTCGTAAGAATATAGAAAATGATGAGCCAGATAATCTCAAAGTAAGCAGAAGGAAACAATAGAGAGCAGAAATCAGGGTGGGCGCCGCGGCTCACTAGGCTAATCCTCCGCCTTGCGGCGCCAGCACACCGGGGTCTAGTCCCGGTCGGGGCGCCGGATTCTGTCCCGGTTGCCCCTCTTCCAGGCCAGCTCTCTGCTGTGGCCAGGGAGTGCAGTGGAGGGTGGCCCAAGTGCTTGGGCCCTGCACCCCATGGGAGACCAGGAGAAGCACCTGGCTCCTGGTTTCAGATCAGCGCGGTGCGCCGGCCGCAGCGCGCCTACCGCGGCGGCCATTGGAGGGTGAACCAACGGCAAAAGGAAGACCTTTCTCTGTCTCTCTCTCACTGTCCACTCTTCCTGTCAAAAAAAAAAAAAAAAAAAAGAAAGAAAGAAAGAAAGAAATCAGTGCACTAGAGGACAGCAGGAGGGACAGTTAATGTCGCGCAAGGTGGTTCTTTGGGAGGTCGGGAAGCGGCACACCTCAGCACGGCAGGTGACGGAGGCGGGAGAGGAGCTAAGCCTTGATGCCTGTGGGGAGGAGGGGCAGCACCACCTGGTCTACGGGTGTGGAAAAGGTGAGGGAATGTGGTGCTTGTGCCGAGGCGTAGTGGGTAAAGCCTCAGCCTGCGGTGCCGGCGTCCCACATGGGGACTGGTTTGAGTCCCGGCTGCTCTACTTCCGATCCAGCCCCTTGCTATGGCCTGGGAAGGCAGTAGAAGGTGGCCCAAGACCTTGGGCCCCGCATCCACATGGGAGACCTGGAAAAAGCTGGCTCCTGGCTTCAGATCAGCGCAGCTCCAGCTGCTGTGACCATTTAGGAAGTGAACCAGCGGAGGAGGATCTCTCTCTCTCTCTCTCTCTCTCTCTCTCTCTGCTTCTGTTTCTCTCTGCTTCTGTCTCTCTGTAACTCTGCCTTTCAAATAAATAAATAAATCTTTTTAAAAAAAACTTTACAAAGAATTTTTTTCTGAAGATTTATTTTATTTGAGTTGCAGAGAGAGAAAGTCTTCCATCTGCTGGTTCACTCCCTAAATGGTCCCAATGGCTGGAGTTGAGCTTCCTTTGGGTCTCCCATGTGGGTACAGGAGCCAAAGGACTTGGGCCATCTTCCACTGCTTTCCCAGGTACCCCAGCAGGGAAACGGATCGGAAGTGGAATAGCCAGGACTTGAACCGGCGCCCATGTGGGATGCCAGTGCCACAGGTCAGGCCACAGCACCGGCCACTATGATTAAGAATTTTACACCAATAAGTTTAGCGATTATACTAAATGAACAGATTCCTTAAAAATAGAACTTTCCAAAGCTGACCTTAAATGAAATAAAACCTGAATAGCCCTATACTTACCGAAATCCGATGCATAGTGAAAACCCTTCTCACCAGGGTTGGTGTAGTGGTGTAGTGGGTAAAGGAAGACAAACCAGGCTTTTAATCCCCATGAGCCAAGGACTTCTCTCCTGCTCACCCTTGCGTGCCCAGCTCTGAGTGCACGCTGGTGGACAGGTGAAGGGATGTTTTCCTTCCAGGCCGTCTCAGGGGCCAGTGTCCTGGCTGCCGTGTGCCCTGCTCTCCTCTTCCTCCCTGACCTGGCCCTCGGTCATGGGTCCCCACCGACGTGCTGGCTCCCTGGAGCAGGGCTGGTCTGTCTGTGAGCTGCTGAGTCTGCGGGCGCACCGGCCATCCTGTTTGTCTGTCTGCTCGTCCATTTCCTCTCTTCTCACCTGCCGCCTCCAGGCTGGGTGCCCGGGGCACCTGTTCGTCCTTGTAGTCCCCTTGCTGAACCTTTTCTACCATCTGGGTCTCCCACTTGGGTGCAGGGCCCCAAGCATTGGGACCATCTTCCCCGGCCTCAGGTGCATCAGGAGGGAGCTGGGTCTGAAGGCAGCAGCTCGGACTGGAGCTGGCGCTGTTGGGGTCCTGCTGTCACCGGCCGCTCTGGCTTCTCAGCGGAGAAAGTTCCTCCCGCTGCACCCCTTTTCCTTGGCTCTTCTTTGCCCGTGCAGCCAGGCACTGCCGTGCGCGTCCCTGTCGCTCCAGCCTGTGAGCTCTGTCTGCGAAGGCTGAGGTCTCTCCCCCTACCTCGCTGTATTGAGCATGGAGCTGCAGTCTTGTGTGGTTTTGCATTTTTGGTTTCATATGGTTTTTAGCTCTCCAGCAGTGTCCCTGACCTCTCACCCTCTTTCAGAAATGTCATCAAAGGCCACACTGAAGGTGTCTCACACAGCTCTGTTGCCCTCTGGACGTAGAACAGGGCCGTGAAATCTCTGGCAAGCTGTTCCCCTGTGGTGAGGAGTTAGGTGTCCTGCTGGGAGGACGATTGGTGTCGCAGCATGGTGTATCACGGCAGGTGGAGAACATCTGGCACAGGGAGCGGGATTGGCGCCCAGCTTGGCTCTGGTGAGCAGGTGCAGTCCACGGAGGCCTCCGTTCAGGGAGCGCACAGCCAGTATGTCAGTGTGGGAGGTCTTGGCGTGGTGCCCTCAGAGAGACTGGGGTTAGGAACTCTGCATGGTGTGTGGCAGAGACCAGAGCTGGACGCCATCCTCCCAGCTCTGCCGCCACAGACAACAGGTCAGCTTGGACCCAGAAAACCGAAATGCCTGAACTGGCCAGGAGCACCAAACTCAGTGTAAGGATTCGACGGGTTCTGCCCCAGATCTGGGGCCTGGAGAAGCTCACCCCATTCTCTCCTAACCAAGTAGGAAGGGTTTCTGGGGAAGGCCAGGAGAGAGGACTGCCAGCATTTCTTTTCTTTCTTTTTTTAAAGAAAGATTTATTTATTTATTTGAAAGGCAGAGTTATAGAGAGGCAGAGGCAGAGGCAGAGAGAGATCTCCCATGTGCTGGTTCACTCCCCAAATGGCCGCAATGGCAGGAGCTGCGCCGATCCGGAGCCAGGAGCCAGGAACTTCCTCTGGGTCTCCCATGTGAGTACAGGGGCCCAAACACTTGGACCATCCTCCACTGCTTTCCCAGACCACAGCAGAGAGTTGGATGGGAAGAGGAGCAACCAGGACTCAAACCCGCGCCCATATGGGATGGCGGCACTGCAGGTGGCAGCTTTACCTGCTACGCCACAGCACCGGCCCCATCAATGCCTCTTTATTTTGATAAAATATGCATTTAATTACAGGAAGATGGGCATGAAGATTTTTATGCCTGTTACAGAAAAATATCCTCGTGATTTTTAAAAAGCAGGATTTACGCCAGACCATGTCTGTCATTTGCTAAAACTGTCACAGTATCCGTGTGGGGTACACTGCACTTCCCTGGAAGCGTGACCTTGATTTCCGAGATTCCCAGTGTGAGAGAGAGTAGTCCTTCCTCCTCCATCCACTGGTTCACTCTCCAGATGGTCACGATGGCTGGAGCTGTGCCCATCCGAAGCCAGGAGCCAGGAGCTTCTTCTGGGTCTCCCACATGGGTGCAGGGGCCCAAGCACATGGGCCGTCTTCTGCTGCTTTCCCAGGCCACAGTAGAGAGCTGGATCGGAAGAGGAGCAGCCGGGACATGAACCAGTGCCCATAAGGGATGCTGGCACTTCAGGCCAGGGTTTTAACCTGCTGCACCACAGCACCGGCCCCAGTATTTTAGTTTTTTAAAAATACCATTTCCTTGCCTCTAAGAGATACAGAACCACTGAGTCGTATTCATTGATTTCTCAGACGTTGGGGCCCCGTTCTCTGTCCCAGCGTGCATCCCAGGCTGTCGCGCTCGGTGTGCCGTGTCTGATGTGGGTGGCTGTGCTGAGAGTCCCTGGGTGGACAGTGCAGTGTGGTCTGCACCAGAAAGAGCCCCCTGTAGCCAGACCCTGGGAGCAGGCTGGAGGCTACTGTAGGTGCATTTGTACAAATGTAGAAAAAGAACAGGTCAAGCTGGGTTGTTCTGTTCCTTCCCTTCCGGCGCCTGTCCTGCTGGGTGGTAGTGACCCCTCATCATGGTCAGATGCACACAGCACAGGGCGTGGAAGCTACGGATTTGGTGCAGGAATGTTCTTTCTCCAGTGTTCTTCAACTTCCTTTTTTTTTTTTTAAAGATCTACTTATTTACTTGAAAGAGTTAGAGAGAGATCTTCCATCGGCTGGTTCGCTCCCCAAAAGGCCACAGTGGCTGAGGCATTAGCTTCATGCAGATCTCCTTCGTGGGTGCAGGGACCCCAGCACTTGGTCTATCCTCTGCTGCTTTCCCAGGCCATTAGCAGGGAGCTGGAGCAGCCAGGACTTGAACCTGTGCCACGGCGCTAGCCCTGCCTTCCTTTTCTGAACTTAATTTGCTTGAACACCCTTCTGTGTTAGTCTTTTTAACTTTTAGATTTTTTTAAATAGATGTGTCAGAAGCTCCATGGTAACTGTCGGCTTAAGTGGCCGCCACCTCAGTGTGTGTGGCTGACCCTTGGCGCTCATCCCTGAGCGCGTCCCAGCATCAGAGCCGAGTCCCCTCCCAGACCTGCCGCTGGTTCTCTCCATTGTCTCCCTGCGATGACAGTGACGTCTCTTGATCGCCTGTTTGCTTTTGAGTCGGCCTCATGTTCATACCATTTATGTTTAATCTCCTGTTCACGTCCTCTGTCCACTGTCATTTGTGGTGGTGGTGGGGTCATTTTTAGTGGACACGGAGTTTGTATGCCAGGAAATAAGCCTTGGTCTGCATCAGTTTTCCCCCGTTTGTGATCTAACTTTATTTCCTTTATTTTTTATTTTACTTTATTTTAGATTTTTAGCCATACAGAAGTTTAAAACTTTACATGGACAAAATTTATCACTGTCTTTTTCCATCTAGATTTTGAGGTTTTGGAACTATTTGGAAAGTTTTCATCATGCCATAATTATTTTTAAAATATGCACATATAGGGAATTCTAAACATTAAGCTTTTCTTGAACCATTACGCATTTTGCACATAAAAAAGTGCACATCGCTTACCTGTGACCCAGCCTGAGAACCACAGGTGCCAGGTGAGCTCGGTCCTGTTTGCTCCCTCCCAGGCCGACTCTCCCCCTCTGGTCAGTGGTCCCTGCTGGCTGGAATTCGGCGTTTGCCACCTCTGGTAGTGCTGTGTGCTGTGCACAGGGACATGGGCTTGCCAGCGAGCCTCAGGAGTCGGGCGCTAGTGGAGGTGCCATTCGGCGTCCCTATGCAGTTTGCTTTCTCATTTCCAAGTTACATTTGTGGTTATGGCGGCCCTGGTTCCTGGAGCCCAGGGTTACTCTCTCCCTGCTGGCTGGGGCTGGTGTGGGATTCATTTTGGTGTTTAGGAGTTTCTTCCAGTGTGTGACACGCCCATCTGAGGACACGCTGACGGCACGCGTCCAGGCGCACCCAGTGCGCGGCCGTGTTTTGACGTTGATGACTAAGGTGGTGGGTGTTTAAACATATTTTAGTCATGCATCTCATTTTAAATGTTATTTAATTACGCTTTATCTCATAGTGCATTTGTTACAGTGTTGTAGGAATCGCTGTGTAAGAGGGAAGGCGCCTTTTGTTTCTGAGCTCGTTGGCTCATCGGGAGTGGTTGCTGCTACTGAAGAGAGGGAGGGGTCCCGGATGTGAGTGTGCTGTGTGTCCTGGACGAGAGCCTGCGGCCCTGGGCCTGGATGGTCTGTACTCTTGGGGTACCCTGCCCATCCACACTCACCTTCCCTGACCTTTCCCCTTGAGCCAGCAGTGGTCAATTTGGTGGTTTAAAAAGATGACCTTACCAGATACGTAGTCTGCCCAGCAATTACATTGTTCAGTTTTGCCTGTTTTTGAGTTTCATACAAATGTTTTCAAATCGGCTGCATCTATCTTTTAAAATTTGTTGTGGGCCGGCGCTGTGGTGCAGCGGGTTAAAACCCTGGCTGAGGGTCCGGCAATCCCATATGGGCGCCAGTTCTAGTCCCGGCTGCTTCTCTTCCGATTCAGCTCTCTGCTATGGCCTGGGAAAGCGATGGAAGGTGGCCCGGGTGCTTGGGCCCCTGCACCCACGTGGGAGACCTGGAAGAGGCTCCTGGCTCCTGGCTTGGGATCGGCACAGCCCTAGCCAGCAGATGGAGGACCTCTCTCTGTCTCTACCTCTCTCTGTAACTCTGTCTTTCAAAATAAAGAGAAATCTTAAAATAAATAAATAAATGAAATTTGTTGTATACATTTCCAAATCCGTTGTGCTGCTGTCCAGTGCTTTAATCAATTCACTGTCGTGTGGTTGCGACATGGCCTGTTCTTTACTCATGGACTGTGGCTTTGTTTTCTTTATCTTTTCATTTTATTTGTATTATAAAGAATTCTTCTACAAACTTTTTTTTTCTTTTTTGCATAACAGCTTATGAATCGAAGAAGATACGGAAGAGGGGCAGAAGCGTGTGTGGCCTGCGCAGGCCGTGAAGCGTGGTCAGGCTGGTGTTGGGATGCAGTGCACTAAGCTTCCTCTTGGGGTGCTTCGAGTGCCTGCATCCCATGGCACAGCGCTTCTTCGAGGGCCAGCCACTCTGCTTCCCATCCGCCTTCCAGCTGGTGCATCCTAAGGAGGCAGCTTGGGCCCCTGCCACTTACATGGGAAGCCCACATGGAGTTCCGGGGTCCTGGCTTTGGCCTGGCCCTGTGCCTGGAATTGGGGTGCCTGATGCCCATGGTTCTTGTTGCTGATGATAGCAGCCCTGAGCACTTGGTGGGCGTGGCCAGCCGTGGTCTCTCTCTTCTCCAGCACGTGGTGGGCAGGGCGTCTGTGGGTCCAGCATGTGGTGGACGTGGCGTCTGTGGGTCCCTCTCTCCAGCACGTGGTGGACGTGGCGTCCATGTGGACTTGTGAGCCTGCTGCACTTTTGGGTGACAGTCCAGGGCCCTCAGTGTTTATGTTGTGGCTCTGGCCACGGAGAGCTCTTGGGTGGGTTCTGGTGCCCGATCTGCCCTCACTTGCACCTTTGAATTTTAAGGTGTTTTGACTCAAAACATCCCACATTCAAGAGATCCTGAAAAAGTTCATGGAAATGCATATTGTGAAGAAACTGAATGAATTTAAAAAATATTTTCCACCAAAATAAACTTACCTTTTAATCTCATTTCTCTATGAACTTTTTGAAGCAGGATCCTGTATCTCCTTGTCACTCCTTGAATTCTCCCTGTGACACCATTTTTTTAAAAAAAGATTTATTTATTTATTATTTGAAAAGCAGAGTTATAGAGAGAGAGAAGGAGAGAGAGAGGAGAGAGAGAGAGAGGAGAGACAGAGAAGGAGAGACAGAGAGAGAGGAGAGAGGTCTTCCATCCGCTGACTCACTCTCCAAATGGCTGCA
Source organism: Lepus europaeus (assembly GCF_033115175.1). Classification (NCBI taxonomy): domain Eukaryota; kingdom Metazoa; phylum Chordata; class Mammalia; order Lagomorpha; family Leporidae; genus Lepus; species Lepus europaeus. The sequence continues at coordinate 1,674,947 of NC_084844.1, read as the reverse complement.
ATGGCTGGGACTAGGCCAGGCTGAAGCCAGGAGTCAGAAGCTTCCTCTGGGTCTCCCATGTGGGTGCTGAGGCCCAAGGACTTGTCCCATCCTCCTCTGCTTTCTCAGACACATTAGCCGGGAGCTGGGCTAGAAATGCAGTTACCTGGGACTTGAACCAGAGCCCATATGGGATGCTGGTGCTACAGGCCATGTCTTAACCACAGTGTCACAGTGCCAGCCCCATGACACTTTTTTTTTTTAAAAGATTCATTTTATTTATTTGAAAGAGTTAGAGGTCGAGCATGAGAGAGAGAGAGAGAGAGAGAGAGGTCTTCCATCTGCTCGTTCACTCCCCAAATGTCTGCAATGGCCACAGCTGAGCTGATCCGTAGCCGGGAGCTGGGAGCTTCTTCTGAGTGCAGGGGCCCAAGGACTTGGGCTATCGTCCACTGCTTTCCCAGGCCACAGCATCAGATCAGAAGTGGAGGCCGGCGCCGTGGCTCAACAGGCTAATCCTCCGCCTTGCGGCGCCGGCACACCGGGTTCTAGTCCCGGTCGGGGCACCGATCCTGTCCCGGTTGCCCCTCTTCCAGGCCAGCTCTCTGCTGTGGCCAGGGAGTGCAGTGGAGGATGGCCCAAGTGTTTGGGCTCTGCACCCCATGGGAGACCAGGAGAAGCACCTGGCTCCTGCCATCGGAACAGCGCGGTGCGCGGGCCGCAGCGCGCTACCGCGGCGGCCATTGGAGGGTGAACCAACGGCAAAGGAAGACCTTTCTCTCTGTCTCTCTCTCTCTCTCACTGTCCACTCTGCCTGTCAAAAATAAAAAAAAAAAAAAAAAAAAAAAGAAGTGGAGCAGCTGGGACTCAAACCGGCATCCATATGGGATGCCGGCGCCGCAGGCAGAGGATTAACCTACTGTGCCACAGTGCTGGCCCAAGATTTTATTTATTTATGTGAGTGGTGGCATTACAGAGAGAGAGAGAGAGAGATAGAGAGAAAGGTCTTCCATCCACTGGTTCACTCCCAAAACTGCTGCAGTGGTCAGAACTGGGCTGATCCGAAGCCAGGAGCCAGGAGCTTCCTCCAGGTCTCCCACGTGGGTGCAGAGACCCAAGTGCTTGGGTCATCTTCCACTCTTTCCCAGGCCACAGCAGAGAGCTGGATCAGAAGTGGAACAGCTGGGACTAGAGCTGGCACCCATAAGGGGTGCCGGCGCTGCAGGCAGAGAATTAACCTGCTGTGCTACAGTGTGGCCCAATCTGTGTGACACTTTCAAGGAGACAGAGGACTAGCGTTTTGGCTCAGTGGTATAACCGGTGAAGCTGCTGCATGCGATGCTGGCATCCCATATGGGCACCGGTTCAAGTCCCAGCTGCTCCACTTCTGATCCAGCTCTTTGCTATTGGCCTAGGGAAAGCAGTGGAAGATGGCCCAAGTATTTGGGCCCCTGACATTCACATGGGAGACCTGGGTGAAGCTCCTGGCTCCTGGCTTCAGCGTGGCTCAGCCCCGGCCATTGCAGCAGCTGGAGAGTTTTCTAGCAGATAGAAGATCTCTCTCTCTGTCTCTCTGTCTGTCTCTCTCTCTCTCTCTCTCTCTGTGTGTGTGTATGTGTGTGTGTGTGTAACTCTGACTTTCAAATAAATAAATAAATCTTAAAAAAACAAAAACAAAAACAAAAGCATGTTCCAGCTTCATCAGGTGTTTGCTGTGGAAACAGCTGTTCCTCCAGGTTCTGGGCGACGTTGAGACAGGTGCCCAGGAACCACGGTGTGGGCTCACGGTGGGCCATGCCATGCCCTCACACACCCATATGTGTTTGGGTGTCACAGGAGAGAAATGAGTGGGGTCAGAGACTCGGGGCTGGAATAGACTAAGGCGCTGCTTAGGTGAGGGCCTGAATCGGGAGCAGGCATAGCAGCCGTGTTTTGTTGCTGGAGGTGGTAGGTTAATCAGAGAGCCAGGGAAGGAAAGGCAGAGGACCACGAGCCCATGGGTAAAACATGACAAGTGGGCAAAGGGGAACGCAGGGCAGAGTGTGTTGGACTTGGCCAGCCCAAGGCTTGCAGCGTTTTCTGAGATGCGGGAGGGAGGGGAGAGTGGCGCTGGGCACGCACTGGTTGGTTCCTTCCTTGCCCCTTGCCTGCTGACTCTGAGGCTGGGCCGTGTCCTGCCAGTGTGGGGCTGGGCGCAGGCCTGGGGAGGTCACAAAAACTGCCTGCCCACTGCAGGGCCCTCCCCCATCCTGGAGGGTAGCTTGCTGGCAGCAGGCTGCGCCCCCTCTGCCCATGCTTTGGGCAGGGCCGTGTGTCTGAGGGAATTTCTGTTTTCTCGGTAGTTCCAAGGGTGACTTGAGCCCAGTCCCACAGCCACTCTTGGCACCATGAACCCACGAGCGGTGGTAACGGGATGCCCTGTGCACGGGTGCGCCAGGCGCTGCCTGTGGTTGTGCTGGCCTGGGTGAGGCACCTCCTCGCTCTGCCTGTTGCTTATCTGATGGGGTCTGTTAAAGCACGTGGGCTCCCCCGATGTTAATGTAACCTGACAGATAAGGAGATTTTAATGAATGAATGATCTAAAATGCATTTCTTTTTCTTTGTTTGAAATGAAAGCATGGCCTTGACGATGTTTTTAAGAGAAAGGGGAGATGTTTTGATTAGGAGAGCTCAGTGCTGTTAGCTTGGGGTGGATTGGAACCGGCCTGTTGTCCGAAGGCCCTCGTGTGCCAGCAGGGTCTGGGCAGCCGATGTTGTAGGAATTTTCCACGGGCAGAGACATGGCTGCTTGTAGCAGTCAGCTGTACCCCAGCTCTGCTTCCGCAGGCTGCTCCCTGCCGTTCCCGAGGCTCTGAATCCAGCCTGTGGTTGACAAGCCTCTCCCAGGGCCTTCCTGGACGGAGATGCAGCCCCTCAGCTCTCGGAGGCCAGTCTCCGCACTGAGGTTGGAGAGTTGATTTTGTATCCCCCAAGGGTCCTTCCAGCCTGTGGCGGTCTGACTGAAGTTGACAGACAGACTGTTGCCGTCTTACTGACACTGACAGACGCAGACTGTTGCTGTCTTGCTGAAGTTAACAGATGCAGGTAGTTCCTGTTGTCCCCACAGGCAGTGAGTGGTCCTCAACCAGGGAGGGTACCCCCAGTGTTCATATGGCACTAGAAACCTTTGTGATTGTCAGCGCTGGGCAAGGAGGAGCCACTGCTTCGGGCACCTAAGGGATGAAGCCCAGAGATGGTGCCGACCACAGCGCAGTGCCCGGGCCGCCCCACATAGTGCCAGCTGTCTGCAGCACTCAGATGGGGACGCACCACCAGGTTCCAGGGGCTGTGACCGACTCAGAGACCTGTTGGTGTGTTCCAGCCACTCCCAGGGGTGGACACTCCTGGTGGACACCATTGGCTGAAAATTCCCCTGTTGCTAAAGGCTTGACGCCAAGACCAATTTGGAATCCCAAGGCTCATTGCTGTGCAGCCTCTGGTCTAAGTGCTAGAAAACAGAGAAGTTCCCTGCCCCAGGGTGACAGAGAATGGAGGGAAAAATCATTGATAATTTTCCCAATGTTTCAGTACTTGATTATTTTAAAATGTTTATTTAATTTATTTGGAAGGCAAAGAGACAGGTCTCCCACCGGCTGGTTCATTTCCTTGCAGTGCCCACGACACCAGGGCTGGGCTAGACTGAAACCCGGAGCCATCGCCGCTACCCCCAGGCTGTGTGTTGGCGGGAACTGGGTCAGAAGCGGAGCCGAGGCAGGACTGGGGCCCGGCCACTGCATTATGGGATGTGGGAGTCTCACGGCGTCTACGCCGCTTCACCAGACACCCACCACACTTCATTATTTTAATGAATCACCAGTAATTGACTTTGTGTCTCAGAAATTTAAAAAATAAAATTTGATCTCAGCAGATGTAGAGAATAGATCCCAGCTCCGGAGGCAAGGCCACAGCGCGAGCGTCAGGGCAGGGTCGGCAGTGACTGTGGCCTTCTCTCCCGTAGCCACGACAGGTGCACGAGGGTGGTGCTGGGGAGTGGAGAGCTGCCCCCTCCCCGCCGTACCCAGGGCGCCTGTGGCTGTGTCTGAGCCTTTGCTGAAGCGTCTTCCCCTCACGGGTACGGGCAGTGCCGCACCTGCTCACGCTCTCTCCTGACAGTCTGTGTACATCCTGTCTTCCAGGAGAAGTGCTTTCTATTATGCATTTCCACAGAACAGAAGTTGTTGACAGTCGACTGTTGAGAGAGAAAGCGCGTGAGTGCCCATCCTCTCACCAGTGCCTCCAGCTGGGACTGAGGCTGGACTGGGACCTCAGTCTGCGTCCCCATGTGGGTGGCCGGGTCCTGGTGCTTGAGCCATCACCACTGCCCCTAGGATCTGCAGGGTTAGGAGCCAGAGCAGGATCTGAACCCAGGCCATCTTAATTGGCGTCTGAGCTAGGCCAAGGGGCCACTCCCAAAAACAAGTTTTGAGAGTGGCAGCCCCTCCAGGTTCTAGGCCCCTTAGCAGTTTGGTCTGTGTGAGCTGTCCATCCATCAGCACACGTGGACTGGTCCTCCCTGTGTGTGACAGGTGGCATTGGGAGGCTTGCACGTTAGAAAGTTGCACACCTGTGGTGTCTTCGCAGGTGGGCTGCATTCTCTGCCATGGGAGCTCGGTGCCCTCTGTAGCAGCCACGTGTGCAGCCTGCTTTGCCTTTTCATTCCTGTACATTGGGAGTGTAAGATTAGGTTAAGCTCACTCTACTTCTGGGATTGTTGTTGTTAATGTAAAGTAGAATTTGATTTGCCTTCATGTGACAGTCCACTGGGGCCTCGTGGGGCCCAGCCGCCTTCTCAACCCCACCATGGCCCAGCTGCATCCTCTGTGCGGTGTGGATGGAGCCCCTGCCCACGTCCCGCGGGGGAGCATGTGGGCAGTGCGTGGAATTTGGACACCTTAATCCCGATCCTGTACCCTTGGGAAGAACTTGGCTGTAGGGACAGACTTAGCTGCAGAGAGAACTGAGCGTTGGTGGAGAGGAGAGGGAAGAGGGCCCTAGACCAGCTGTCTCCATCCTTGTGGTGTCCAGCCAGCTCATGGGGACAACACTGTGTCCTGGTGCGCTCATCTGTACTGCAAATGCAGATTCCTCTACAGGGTGGACACCTAGAAGCAGCTGAGAGGAGTGTACAGGGGCCGGCGCTTTGGTGTAGTGGGTAAAGCTGCCACATGCAGTGCTGGCATCCCACGTGGGCGCTGGTTCAAGTCCCAGCTGCTCCACTTCTGATCCAGCTCCTGCTATGGCCTGCGAAAGCAGCAGAAGATGCCCAAGTGCTTGGATCCCTAAACCCGTGTGGGAGACCCAGAAGACGCTGCCAGCTCCTGGCTTCAGCACAGCTCTGGCTGTCGCAGCCATTTAGAGAGAGAACCAGTGGATGGGAGCTCGTTCGCTCACTCGCTCTCTCTCTCTTCTCTTTCTCTGCCTCTCTGTAACTCTGCCTTTCAAATAAATAAATCTTAAAAAGAAATAAATAAAAAAGAAAGGAATGTATACTCTGTGTTTTGTGAGTACTACCAAGCGGCCTTCCAGAAAAGCATCATTGGTTTTCATTCCCACCAACGATGAACGAGTTTGCTAGATGAGAATGGGTGGAGCCAGGCTAGGGAATGTCTGACCTGCAGGCCGTATGAGGCCGCAAAGTCGTCTGGTCTGGCCCTGCCAAGGCAGTGACAGGCAGGACTCAAGATTCAATAAATCTAAGGCAGGCTAATTTCTAAGTTGATAATTGTGTGTGGTCCATGGTTGATGTTGTAAATATCTAAATGGCCCGTGGCAGAGAAAAGTTCTCCTGTCTGATAGACAGTGGATGGATGGACAGACAGACAGGCTGGTAGGTAGATTCCCATTCTAATCAAGAGTGTGATGGGGCCAGCGTTGTGGTGTAGCAGGTAAAGCCACCACCTGTGTCACTTGCATCCCATGTGGGTGCTGGTTCAAGTCCCGCATGCTCCACTTCTGATCCGGCTCCTGGTAATGCTCCTGGAAAAGCAGCGGAAGTTGGGTACCTGCCACCCGCATGGGAGACCTGGAAGAAGCTCTCCCTGGCTGCTGGCTTTGGCCTGGCCCCGCTCCAGCCATTGTGGCTATTTGGGGAGTGAACCAGTGGATGGAAGATTCTCCCTCTCTTTCCTTCTCTCTCTCTGTAAATTCTGCTTTTCAAATAAATAAATATATCTTTTTTTAAAAAGTGTGAATCATTCATGTTTCCTCTCTGAGTTGCCTGTTACTGTCTTGTGTGTGTGTGTTGTTTTTTGTCTTGTTGATATGCAACTTATATACACAATCCTAATTACCCATTCTCTATTATAAATGTTGTGCCTACTCCTTTATAAAACCGGCAGTTGCTTGTGTTTTTACCAAAGTTATCTAATTTTTAGTTGCTGTTCGTGTCAGTCCTTGGGCTTCTGGGCCTTGTGACTTGTTTAAGGTCTTTCTGGCTCTGAGGTCAGCGAGACTCTATTCCACCTCACACTGAGGCTTCTGTTCCCGTCTGCTCTGTGTGCGTTGCGTCTCGATAGGGACCTCGGGTGCACAGCTCGTCTGGCGTCTCTCTCCTGATTTAAGTGACTCCTTCATCGCATTATGTATGCGTGTCTATTTCTGGGCTTTCTCTGGTCTTGATTTGTGTTTCTCCGCTCACTAATATCTTCCTGTAATTACCATAGATTTATAGTATATTTCATATCTGGTCGTGTGAGTCCCTGTTCATTTTTCTTTATTAAAATGTTTTCCTGTTGTTGTGCATTTCTCTTCCACACTAACTTTAGGAGCAGCCTGTCACATTCCATCCAAGGAAAAGCCCTGTGGGTATTTTGATTGGACCTGCATTGGCTTTATAGATTCGGTAAGGAAGAATCGACTTCTTTAGACTCCTTCAGTGAGAGTTTATCTAGGGAGAGCATTTCCAGGTGTCTCCTGCACAGCACAATGGTTATAAACACCCAGCACATGAGGACAGTTTGACAACACTAAGTGGCAGAGTGCCTGAGTATGGTGCGTGCCTGTGACCCAGACGCCGCAGCGTGCCTGTGTCGTCAGCGCTGTGCTGGCCATCCTGATGCCGGGTCCCCTGCCTGCGTCTGTGTTCTGTCTCGTCCTTTCTCCTGTTGCAGCCTGGCTGTTGCTGGGACAACAGTTTGATTTCTGCCAGAATCTCCCCACTGTCCCTTTACCTAGAGTCAGCTTGAGGGAGGGTTTTCACTGTTTCCCCAGTGAGATGAGGAATGTTTTCACCTTTATCACTCGTCACGGACGTCTGCTCAGGTGCAGAACTGCATGTTGTGTCCAGGGATCATTCGTGTATGGGTGGAGAAGTTTTCCAGGGCCAAACCCACTTGTACCCCGTAAGTGTGCTGCTCAGCGACATCGAGGGGATCACTTGCTTGTGTGTCTGTGTGCAATGAAGGGCGTGAGGGAGGCCTGCAGATAGAGCTCATCTGCTTTATAAATGAGCTGTGTTCTGGTGTGGCTGTAGAGAAGCCACAATGGGAACCGCACACATCTGCTTCCCGCCGGTCAGAGACAGCTGTGGAGCCCGGGGGGAAATCCCGTGGTGGGAGTGGAGAGCCGGCGGCCACGGAGGAGCTGTGCAGTAAGATGTCCTGTGCGCCGACGAGGAGTTTAGTTTGCCGTTGCTATGGCTTTGCGTACGTGGCCCCGGAGGACGGCTCCGCAGGCACCGGCCCTGTTTGCTGCAGCTTTGGCCTGTGAGTGTGCGTTAGCAGCCCGAGCTCTGAGCGCACAGGTGACACGCGTGCTCACTTTGTCTTCCAGAACTACACACAGTACATCCCGCTGTCCGTCTACGACCTGCAGACCTGGATGGGCAGCCCTTCCATCTTCGTCTACGACTGCTCCAACGCGGGCCTGGTCGTCAAGTCCTTCAAGCAGTTCGCACTGCAGCGGGAGCAGGAGCTGGAGGTGAGGACTCCGTGCCACAGCCTGGCTGCTGCGTGGCTTCTGTTTCGCTTTCTCCCTGGGGAGGGCGGTGCTAAGGGCGGGGCAGAGCTGCGGAGACGCTCCATACGTTCTACTCAGTGTGATGTGTAATCGGAATTGAATCAGCAATGGCATCGTCCCTGGGGTCTGTGGTGCTCCCGTGGTCTCCACGCAGAGCCACGTGATCAGTGGCGCTCCTGTGGTCTCCATGCAGAGCCACGTGATCGGTGGCACTCTTGTGGTCTCCACTCAGAGCCACGTGATCGGTGGCATTCCCATGGTCTCCACACAGAGCCACGTGATCGGTGGCGCTCCCGTGGTCTCCACACAGAGCCACGTGATCAGTGGCGCTCCTGTGGTCTCCATGCAGAGCCACGTGATCGGTGGCGCTCCCGTGGTCTCACACAGAGCCACGTGATCAGTGGCGCTCCCGTGGTCTCCACGCAGAGCCACGTGATCGGTTGCGCTCCCGTGGCCTCCACGCAGAGCCACGTGATCGGTGGCGTTCCCGTGGTCTCACACAGAGCCACGTGATCGGTGGCGCTCCTGTGGTCTCCACTCAGAGCCACAGGAGAGCAATGCATTCATCCGAGGAGATGTGCTCCCGTGTCTCCCTGCTGCTGGCATTTTGTAGCCGCCCAGTTTCTTTCTTGTGTGCGCACGTGTGTGTGAGGTAAGCTCTGAAGCAGAGTGGCACAGCATGGTGAAGCTCTGCCATTGCCGCTCCCGGTCAGGGGACGGGGAGAGCCTGAGTGCTGCTCTGATAATGCAGAGCCGTTTGATGTTTGATTAAACAGTGAATTCTAAAGAGAAACTGAAGAGGCAGTTTCAATTAAGAGGCCTCCATCCTGTGGCCTGCACGGGAGTGTCAGAGTCAGGGCTCCTGACTTCGACTGGCGGCAGTGCTGTGACCCGCGCTGGGGGCCGGCGGTGGTCCTGGTGGGCTTCCTGCAGCCTTGTTGAGTCTGTTCTGCACTGCCTTGTTACAGATTCCGCCTTCCGCCAGGGTAGCGTGGAGCAGGCGTCAGTGAAACTTCAAGTTGTGTTTGGCACAATTCAGAGTGTCCAATATTTTATCTTTGTGACTAATCCTCATGTGGAATGCTGCAGAGTGACCAGTAACAGCCTGACAGCCGCTGACCTTGAGAACGGAGCCGTGGCCGCGGCATGGCCAGCTGCTCCGCATTCTGCAGGAGTGGGAACGGCCAAGTTCTGTGTCGTCGGGTTCCCCCTGCCTTTAGGCGTGGCGTCCGGGAAGGGCCGAGGGACAGGTCTTCGAACAAGCACTGAGAGACAAGTAATAAATAGTCCCCAAAAAAGAAAAAGAAGTTTATGTTTAGGATAACGTAAATAAACAAGCCAGACAAGCCTTCCTGATGTCGTGTCCAGTTTAGCAGCAGTCGAGTGGTTGAGGGAGAGACTGCTCTGTCACCCTGGTAGTGAGAGCCCCTCTCCTCTGGGCACACGGCGGTCATTTCTGTCCTGTGCCTGGGGAGAACGGTTTCCTTCCAGCTCTGGGGGTGTCGGCAGGGCTGTGCCTGTTCTCTGAGTGTCACCCAAGACACTGCTCATTTTGTTAAGCGCAGCAGCGAAGACCCACATGCATCTTTTTTGGGGGAAATGTCTAATTGACTCATTCTTCAGGAAGGCGACCGAATGGAAACAAACGTTAGCTGGGCGGCAAACGCAGGCAGCGGGACACCACGCCGTATGTGTCATCATTAGCGCTGCCTTCTTTCTTTAATTACAGTGTGGCTCGGGCTCGTGTTTTCTGCTATACTTACTGTCTCTTGTTCAGTCTGTCTGTAGCATAAACAGCAAAAATGAAAACGATAACGCTGGCGCCCAGCTAGTACCCTATGCTGTATGTTGCTGCAGAAGTCCTACATGGCCTGCTAGGTGTATTCTTAGACTATTCTTTCCCTCTCTAAGGCTGGCCAGATTCTTTGTCATTTACAGTGTTTTAACTTCTCATTGTGTAAAATGTGAGCTGACAAGCTGGCAAGTACGCGGGTTGTGCCAGCGTTCAGAACGTGAAGAGAGCAAAAAGCGATTGCTGCCGTGCAGGGAGACGCCTGCTCAGATTAGAAAGCCTGCAGACACTGAACGTGAGCACAGTGAGCGACGTAACTGCAGAGCTGCTTCTGAGCCCTCACAGCCCTAGAGCGCAGGGCGCGTGAGCGACGTAACTGCAGAGCTGCTCTGAGCCCTCACAGCCCTAGCAGCGCAGGGCGCGTGAGCGACGTAACTGCAGAGCTGCTTCTGAGCCCTCTCGCTCCTAGCAGCGCAGGGCACGTGAGCGACGTAACTGCAGAGCTGCTCTGAGCCCTCACAGCCCTAGCAGCGCAGGGGGTGTGAGCGACGTAACTGCAGAGCTGCTCTGAGCCCTCACAGCCCTAGCAGTGCAGGGCGCGTGAGCGACGTAACTGCAGAGCTGCTCTGAGCCCTCACAGCCCTAGCAGCGCAGGGCGCGTGCGGGGCCCCAGGGTTGCGCACTGCACACATTCCTCTCCGCGGAACGCGGCCGGTGAGATTGAAGACAGCCTCGTGAGCACCCGGTAAATCAGCACGCGCAGCGCGGGGAAACGCACCCGTCACGCGGGAGCCCTCCTGGTATTTCTCACTGTAGCTATTGTGCGAAAAATGGGGTAAATGTTCAAGTCTCTCTGCTCAGTGTTTTCTTTTTCTTTTTTTTCATTTGTTTGTTTTTTTGTTTTTTGTTTTTGACAGTCAGAGTGGACAGCAAGAGAGAGAGACAGAGAGAAAGGTCTTCCTTTTCTGTTGGTTCACCCTCCAATGGCCGCTGTGGCCAGCGCGCTGCTGCCGGCGCACCGCGCTGATCCAAAGCCAGGAGCCAGGTGCTTCTCCTGGTCTCCCATGAAGGTGCAGGGCCCAAGCACTTGGGCCATCCTCCACTGCCTTCCCAGGCCACAGCAGAGAGCTGGACAGGAAGAAGAGCGACCGGGACTAGAACCTGGGGTGCCGGCACCACAGGCGGAGGATTAGCCTATTGAGCCGTGGCACTGGCCTCAGTGTTTTCTTAAAACATGTTTTTATTGTAAATTTTTTTTTTTAATTTTTTACAGGCAGAGTGGACAGTGAGAGAGAGACAGAGAGAAAGGTCTTCCTTTTGCCGTTGGTTCACCCTCCAATGGCCGCCGCGGTAGGCGCGCTGCGGCCGGCGCACCGCGCTGATCTGATGGCAGGAGCCAGGTGCTTCTCCTGGTCTCCCATGGGGTGCAGGGCCCAAGGACTTGGGCCATCCTCCACTGCACTCCCTGGCCACAGCAGAGAGCTGGCCTGGAAGAGGGGCAACTGGGGCAGGATCGGTGCCCCGACCGGGACTAGAACCCGGTGTGCCGGCGCCGCAAGACGGAGGATTAGCCTAGTGAGCCGCGGTGCCGGCTTATTGTAAATGTTTTAATCATTTGTGAGACAGAGCTAGAACTCCCATCCGATAGCTCTTTTCCAAATGCCCACAGTGGCCAGACCTGGGCCAGGGGTGAAGCTGGGAGAGGGGAGCTTCAGTCCGGGTCTCCCTCCGTGAGTGGCAGGGACTCAGCCCCTGAGCCATCCCCACTCCTCGCAGGATCTGCAGTTGCAGGGGCCAGAGCCACGTGTGGGAAGCAGGCGTCCTGACTAGCGGCCCAGCCACCAGGTCGAAGGCTGTTCCACACCATCTCTTGATTCGTTGATTTTGGTTATCTGTGGGCTTTCTACTGTGATCCGCGCCAGACGGACTCCTTCCGGAACTGGGGCGATCGTGGTGAGAAACGTGTGACGTGGTTGTGGTTGTGCTGCTCCTGGGGTGTGGTGGTGAGCTCGCAATCGCAGGGGCTGTGTCGTCCTGCTTCTCCTCGGACCACTCACTCTCGGTTTCCCAGTGCTGTGGGTCTTGGAGGTTGACCCGCGTGGGCTGGAGGCTGCCAGCTTCCTTGCACCTTCTCTGTCTCACATCTCCGCCAGCTGCGGTCATCGGCACATCTACTTCTAGGACTGTCAGTTTCCTCCTGTGATCACGTCCTCTGTGCTTGGAGTGTGGCTTGAGCCCATGCAGAGCAAGCACTGGGTCGGTGGCCTGGTTAGGGCCTGGTTCTGACTGCTGGGCGACTGCACAGGGTGCTGTGACTTCCAAGTTTTTATTTACGCACTTTTACTAGAGATTTTCTCTTTTCTTACTGGCTTATGTATCTTTAGCATTTGCTTGCTTTCCGAATTCTCAAGTATTGCATCACATCTCAGAATACGCCCCTTACCCTTAGTATTTTCTTTTTAAAAAACTTATTTATTTATTTGGAGGCAGAGTTAGACAGACAGATCTTCCATCTGCTGGTTCACTCCCCATATGGTCGCGACAGCTGGAGCTGGGCTGATCTAAACCCAGGAGCCAGGAGCTTCTTCTGGGTCTCCCACGTGGGTGCAGGGGCCCAAGCACTTGGGCCATCCTCCACTGCTTTCCCAGGCCATTAGCAAGGAGTTAATCAGAGATGGAGCCGCCAGTGCTCGAACCAGCGCCCATATGGGATGCTGGATGCAGGCACCGCAGGCGGCAGCTTAACCCGCTAAGCCACGCCCCCCCCCCCCCCCCCAGCATTTTCCTCTCCAGTTCTCCACTCCCGATTGATCAGTCGCTCAGCGATTGATTGATTGCTCTCTGTAGGCTGCTGCACAGCTGCCATCACGGAACCCTTTATAGGTCTCTCCGATGTACACGTTTTCCATTTTATTTTTATTTTAAACAATGTAACAGGCATATAAAAATCATGCATATTTATAGAATAGTGGTGTGTGCTGTGTTGTCACCTGTATACATTGTACAGTGTCCATTCAGAGAAAATGCTACCCTCCCAGTCTTGTAATATTTCTTTATAGTGAAAGCACGCAGACTCCTGTCTTCAATGTTTTTCTTAGCATACACAGCACATTAGCGTGGTCGGCAGTCACCTGCCGTGTGGTAGAAGCCCAGGACTGGCTGCCGCCTGGCTCTCACAGTTACCGTCCCTCTCAGCTTCTCTCCCCAGCCTCCAGTCACCACCATCATATTTTTAACTTCTATGAGACCATCTTTTTTCCTTCATTTTTTAAAAAATTGTATTTATTTGAAAGAGTTATGGAGAGAGAAGGAGAGACAGATCTTCCATTTGCTGGTTCACTCCCCACATGGCTGAAACAGCTGGGGCTGGGCCAATTCAAACCCAAGAGCCAGGAGCTTCTTCTGGGTCTCCCACGTAGGTGCAGGGGCCCAGGGACTTGGATCTTCTGCTGCTGCTTTCCCAAGAGTATTAGCAGGGAGCTGGATTGGAAGTGGAGCAGCCAGGCCTTGAACCGGCGCCAGTATGAGATGGCAGTGTTGCAGGTGGTGGCTTAACGCACTGCGCCACAGAGCCAGCCCCCCAGGGCCCTTGACTCTTGCGACGATGACTTGTGTGGCTGCTCCCTGGTTGCTGGCTCTCCCCTGTGTTCTGCTGGAGCATATCTCTAGCAGTCTCAGAGGCTGTATGGGAGCTGTCCACCCGCCTCACGGGTGCGGGAGCTGTCTTCCCGCCTCACATGTTGTGTGGGAGCTGTCCGCCCGCCTCACGGGTGCGGGAGCTGTCTTCCCGCCTCACATGTTGTGTGGGAGCTGTCCGCCCGCCTCGCATGTTGTGTGGGAGCTGTCTGCCCGCCTCACGTGTGCGGGAGCTGTCCGCCCGCCTCGCATGTTGTGTGGGAGCAGTCCGCCCGCCTCGCGTGTTGTGTGGGAGCTGTCCGCCCGCCTCGCGTGTTGCGTGGGAGCAGTCCGCCCGCCTCGCGTGTTGCGTGGGAGCTGTCCGCCCGCCTCGCGTGTTGCGTGGGAGCTGTCCGCCCGCCTCGCGTGTTGCGTGGGAGCAGTCCACCCGCCTTGCGTGTTGCGTGGGAGCTGTCCGCCCGCCTCGCATGTTGTGTGGGAGCAGTCCGCCCGCCTCACATGTTGTGTGGGAGCGTGGGAGCAGTCCGCCCGCCTCGCGTGTTGCGTGGGAGCTGTCCGCCCGCCTCACGTGTTGTGTGGGAGCAGTCCGCCCGCCTCGCGTGTTGTGTGGGAGCTGCCCGCCCGCCTCGCGTGTTGTGTGGGAGCTGCCCGCCCGCCTCACGTGTTGTGTGGGAGCAGTAGTCCGCCCGCCTCACATGTTGTGTGGGAGCAGTAGTCCGCCCGCCTCACGTGTTGTGTGGGAGCTGCCCGCCCGCCTCACGTGTTGTGTGGGAGCAGTAGTCCGCCCGCCTCACATGTTGTGTGGGAGCAGTAGTCCGCCCGCCTCGCGTGTTGTGTGGGAGCTGCCCGCCCGCCTCACGTGTTGTGTGGGAGCAGTAGTCCGCCCGCCTCACGTGTTGTGTGGGAGCAGTAGTCCGCCCGCCTCACGTGTTGTGTGGGAGCTGCCCGCCCGCCTCACGTGTTGTGTGGGAGCAGTAGTCCGCCCGCCTCGCGTGTTGTGTGGGAGCTGCCCGCCCGCCTCACGTGTTGTGTGGGAGCAGTAGTCCGCCCGCCTCACGTGTTGTGTGGGAGCTGTCCGCCCGCCTCACGTGTTGTGTGGGAGCAGTAGTCCGCCCGCCTCACGTGTTGTGTGGGAGCAGTAGTCCGCCCGCCTCACGTGTTGTGTGGGAGCTGTCCGCCCGCCTCACGTGTTGTGTGGGAGCTGTCCGCCCGCCTCACATGTTGTGTGGGAGCAGTAGTCCGCCCGCCTCACATGTTGTGTGGGAGCTGTCCGCCCGCCTCACATGTTGTGTGGGAGCTGTCCGCCCGCCTCACGTGTTGTGTGGGAGCTGTCCGCCCGCCTCACGTGTTGTGTGGGAGCTGCCCGCCCGCCTCACATGTTGTATGGGAGCTGTCCGCCCACCTCGCGTGTTGTGTGGGAGCAGTAGTCCGCCCGCCTCACATGTTGTGTGGGAGCTGTCCGCCCGCCTCACGTGTTGTGTGGGAGCTGTCCGCCCGCCTCGCATGTTGTGTGGGAGCAGTCCGCCCGCCTCACGGGTGCGGGAGCTGTCCGCCCGCCTCGCATGTTGTGTGGGAGCTGTCCGCCCGCCTCACGGGTGCGGGAGCTGTCCGCCCGCCTCGCATGTTGTGTGGGAGCTGTCCGCCCGCCTCGCATGTTGTGTGGGAGCTGTCCGCCCGCCTCGCGTGTTGTGTGGGAGCTGTCCGCCCGCCTCACGTGTTGTGTGGGAGCTGTCCGCCCGCCTCGCGTGTTGTGTGGGAGCTGTCCGCCCGCCTCACGGGTGCGGGAAAGCCCCTGCTCCGGGTGAACGGGAAGCAGTTTCTCTCCCTCACCGACAGGATCTCCTCTGCTGTGCGGCGGGGGCCCAGCTGTGGCTACTTCGCATGGCTGCCCTGTGCCCACTCCAACTCCAGGGCTTAGTCCGTGTCTGAGGCAGAGGGAGTGGGGAGGGATCATGCTGGCCACCTGGGTCCCTCCATCAGGAACGTGAACGCTGCTTCCCGTGGCCTTGGGCTGGAGCTGAGCCCCAGGGTCACCCAGTGGTGGGGCTGGCAGCTGCCACGTTGCACGGGCGCAGTGTCCTCCTGCTAGCCACGTGTACAGCGCTTCAGAAAGTGTGTGCAAGTGGAGTTAAAAGAGGAAATTTGTTTTGGCACAAAAAATTTGGAACTCAGGCCTAGCTTTCTCATGTTTGCATTTTTCCTGAGCTCTTCGAGGACCCTTATGGATCTTTAAAAAGAAATTTGATGCCAAAATAAGCCTCCTTTGATTTCATTTTCCCATGAACTTTGATGTAGCTGCCTATGCTGACGGGGCTGTGGGCTCTTACTCCCGCTTCCCCGGGGTGGGTAGAAGCGCTTGAACTCACACACCTGGCTGAGCTGTGGCTGTGACCAAGACTCCAGGGTGCAACTCCTGGCCTCCAGGTGACAGCCACACAAGAACCGTCAGTCAGTCCACGATCCATGTGCCGCATGTGTTGGAGAGAGAGAGAGCGCGCGAGAGAGAGCGGGAGAGCGAGCGCGAGCTCAGATGTTTTCATAATGCCTTGTTTCCTGGCTGTTACCTCCTCGGTCTGCAGGCCACAGGTCTTGACCTGGTCTTTATTCAGTGTCATCGGCCAGTTCCACCGCCAGTGGCTGTTTCCCAAGGGCAGTTACTCCCCCGTCTTCACTGAAGACGGCACCTTGGCACGGCATCCAGCCTGCCCAGGTCTTTGTCCTTTCTTGGTGGCTAGCGCGGGAGGAGGTGGAGGAGATGTCTCACTGTGACTGCTCCAGAACGTGGCTGTCTTCCCCGGGTTCCTTGGTGGCGAGCGCAGGAGGAGGTGGAGGAGATGTCTCACTGTGACCGCTCCAGAACGTGGCTGTCTTCCCCGGGTTCCTTGGTGGCGGCTGTGGCAGTGTGGTGAGATGTCTCCCGGGGCAGGCTGCACGGCTGCAGGAGAGCCTTCCAGGCAGGGTCAGCCCACCTGCCACGGGGCGGGGCCCCCTTCTGCTGCCCCTCCTGGAGCCTCGGGGCCGGCCCCCGGGATTGCTGGCCCGTGGTGCTGTCACGGTCACCTGGTCTCGCCGGTCTGCGCCTGGAGTCTGTGAGAACCCGAGTCGGTCTTGCAGAAACGGCGACGCCCAGGACTGATTGTGCGCCCCACAGAAGCGAGGAGTCGCGTCTGGAAATCTTGTGATTCCTTTGTGACTGTGTTGTTACCATGAAATTCTGCCGCTGCGCCGATGCCCGTGCTCCAGGGTTAGAGGTGGTGGTAGTGCAGTGTCTGCCTGTCAGGCAGCGTGTCTCCTAACCACTCTTTCCTCACCTGGGCTGTGTGGCCCCCGGGAACAGTCTGCATGGCTCGCTGTGGCCGCGGCTTCCTGCTGGGGACCTCCCTGTTGGCCCTGCAGGCTTGCATCGTCCTCTCTCGAGTCCTAAGGTTTATGTCACCCGTGCTACCTCCTGTCATCGTTTGTAGGTAGTAGGGAAATGTGCTGACATCTTGTTATATAATAACTATTAATTTTCCCATTAATATTTTATGATACTTGTGAATTTTAAAGCAACTGTTCTCTTCTCTGTGTTCTCTGCTTCCTGCAGTACAGTATTTTCTTGTGGTTTGTTCTGACTGTTCTATCTCATACTGGAGACTTGTGTGGATTTGTTGCTTCTCATATTTAGGGATGACGAGGAAGAGCCCCCTCCCCCACCCCAGCCATTGCTGTGCTGTGGTAGGAGCTGTTAGTGGGGTCTTTGCTTTGTGGCAGGTGCGGGGGGGAATGGCCCACGTGGAGATCTTTGTTTTCCTGGGACGTCGGTGACTGGAGGCTGCCCTGGTTTCCCCCATGTGCCAGAACCCCCCCCCCATTCTGCAGTCGGGCAGGTCACTGCGGACATGCGGCTTCTCGGGCACCAGGTGGGAGGGTGGCTCTCCTGGCCCACAGGTCTTCAGGTAACCGTGGCCTTCCGTCCACCCCACCCTGTACCGGGCTGTGGCTGGGCCGGCCGCCTCCCTCTTGCTGCTCTGTGTCTGCTCTGGGTGGTTTTGTGCCAAAGGTGCCTTCCTGTACCTTTTTCTTTACTCACTGTGAGCAGGAGGCGTTCCTGACGGCGAAGGCTTCAGAACAAATAGAACTCGAGCTCCCTGGCGCTAAAGGATGTGTGCAGCCGGAAAGCCTCCCTCCCTCCCTCCCTCCTCCCTCCCTCCCTCCCTCCCTCCCTCCTCCCTCCCCCTCCGTCCCCCTCCCTCCCTCCCGCCCTCCCTCCCTCCTCCCTCCCTCCCTCCCTCACTCCCTCCCTCCCTCACTCACTCCCTCCCTCCGTCCCTCCCTCCCTCCCTCACTCCCTCACTCACTCCCTCCCTCACTCACTCCCTCCCTCCCTCACTCCCTCACTCACTCCCTCCCTCACTCACTCCCTCCCTCCATCCCTCCCTCCCTCCCTCACTCCCTCACTCACTCCCTCCCTCCATCACTCCCTCCCTCACTCCCTCCCTCCCTCCGTCCCTCCCTCCCTCCATCCGTCCCTCACTCACTCCCTCCCTCACTCACTCCCTCCCTCCCTCCCTCACTCCTTCCCTCCCTCCCTCCCTCACTCACTCCCTCACTCACTCCCTCCCTCCGTCCCTCCCTCCCTCACTCACTCCCTCCCTCCGTCACTCCCTCCCTCCGTCCCTCCGTCCCTCCCTCACTCCCTCACTCACTCCCTCCCTCCGTCCCTCCCTCCCTCCCTCACTCCCTCACTCACTCCCTCCCTCCCTCACTCCCTCACTCACTCCCTCCCTCACTCACTCCCTCCCTCACTCACTCCCTCACTCCCTCCCTCCCTCCCTCCCTCCGTCCGTCCCTCCCTCACTCCCTCCCTCCCTCACTCACTCCCTCCCTCCCTCCCTCCGCCACTCCCTCCCTCCCTCCCTCCCTCCCTCACTCACTCCCTCCGTCACTCCCTCCCTCCGTCCCTCCCTCACTCCCTCACTCACTCCCTCCCTCCGTCCCTCCCTCCCTCCCTCACTCCCTCACTCACTCCCTCCCTCACTCACTCCCTCCCTCCCTCACTCCCTCACTCACTCCCTCCCTCACTCACTCCCTCCGTCCGTCCCTCACTCACTCCCTCCCTCACTCACTCCCTCCCTCCCTCCCTCCGCCACTCCCTCCCTCCCTCCCTCCCTCCCTCACTCCCTCACTCACTCCCTCCCTCCGTCCCTCCGTCCCTCCCTCCCTCACTCACTCCCTCCCTCCGTCACTCCCTCCCTCCGTCCCTCCCTCCCTCCTTCACTCCCTCACTCACTCCCTCCCTCCGTCCCTCCCTCCCTCACTCACTCCCTCCCTCCGTCACTCCCTCCCTCCGTCCCTCCGTCCCTCCCTCACTCCCTCACTCACTCCCTCCCTCCGTCCCTCCCTCCCTCCCTCACTCCCTCACTCACTCCCTCCCTCCCTCCGTCCCTCCCTCCCTCCCTCACTCCCTCACTCACTCCCTCCCTCACTCACTCCCTCCCTCCCTCACTCCCTCACTCCCTCCCTCACTCACTCCCTCCCTCCATCCCTCCCTCCCTCCCTCACTCCCTCACTCACTCCCTCCCTCCCTCACTCCCTCCCTCCCTCACTCCCTCCCTCCCTCCGTCCGTCCCTCACTCACTCCCTCCCTCACTCACTCCCTCCCTCCCTCCCTCACTCCTTCCCTCCCTCCCTCCCTCACTCACTCCCTCACTCACTCCCTCCCTCACTCACTCCCTCCCTCCCTCACTCCCTCACTCACTCCCTCCCTCCCTCCCTCCCTCCGTCCGTCCCTCACTCACTCCCTCCCTCACTCACTCCCTCCCTCCCTCCCTCCCTCCGCCACTCCCTCCCTCCCTCCCTCCCTCCCTCACTCCCTCACTCACTCCCTCCCTCCGTCCCTCCGTCCCTCCCTCCCTCACTCACTCACTCCCTCCGTCACTCCCTCCCTCCGTCCCTCCCTCCCTCCCTCACTCCCTCACTCCCTCACTCCCTCACTCCCTCACTCACTCCCTCCCTCCGTCCCTCCCTCCCTCACTCACTCCCTCCCTCCGTCACTCCCTCCCTCACTCCCTCCCTCCGTCCCTCCCTCTGTCCCTTCCCCCCCTCACACACACAGCCACCAGAAACAATTGCATTTGTACTTGAGAAGAAATGCTGTCATTTCAATTCTTTATAGGAGCAAAGGGAGGGATTAATCTAAAACAAATACAGTAGAAGCCCCTTTAATTGGCATCTCCACCATTCCTACTAAAAATAAAGAAATCCACGCAGGGCAGGGCTGGCCGGTGGCTTGGTGTGGAGCTGACTGCCAGCCAGAGACAGACGTCCCAGGAAGCAGCTCTGGGAGCCAGGGGCTCTAGAGGAGGGGAGGGGCGGGGCCTTAAGCCTTGCACAGGGACCCGCACCACTGCAGCGCTTTGTGGTCCGCAGAGTCTCTGTGCCTTAGCCCACTCCCACTCCCAGCATGCTCCTGTCCATGCCCCCGGGGTCCCTGCCTTCTGTGCCTGTGTGGCCCCTGTTTCTACTCCAGGTCTAGAATTTGAGGGCTTGGGAAGAATAGTGCTTTCTCTCCGTCAAAAGTCTAAGAGCCCTCACTGCTGAGGGTGAGAGAGGAGATCCACAGACAGGTCCAGTGTGTCACTAGCACATGCAGCGTGCCGGGGTCGCCGGGATTCTGCCCCCTCGGCAGACTCCCTGAGCCTCCAACCCTCCCCACTGACCTCAGCGAGCTGACGTTGTGCAGACAGCTGCGAGACACTCAGCAACATGGGCGCCAGTCAGCCCTAGCAGTGTGCAAGGAGTCCCCCGCTGTGTGGAATCCATC
The DNA here is from genome assembly GCF_033115175.1 of Lepus europaeus. Classification (NCBI taxonomy): domain Eukaryota; kingdom Metazoa; phylum Chordata; class Mammalia; order Lagomorpha; family Leporidae; genus Lepus; species Lepus europaeus. The sequence continues at coordinate 1,654,740 of NC_084844.1, read as the reverse complement.
ACCGATGATCGGGATTGAAAGTCAGCATACTCCACCGTACCTCTACGCTGGGAAGGAAGAAGCCACCTCCTCCTGTGGTTTGGTGCAGAAGGAGCACTCGGGAAAATCCAGTACCCGCCCGTGATCAGTGTGAGCAGACGGCACGGACGGCGACCTCTTCAGCTTAGAGGGAAATGTAAAGAAACTGTACCGCCGTCCTTGTGCTTCTTGGGGAGCGGTCGCATGTTTTCCCTAAGATTGGGAACGAGGTGGCCACGTCCGTTCGTAACGTTGTTTTTCAGGGTAAGCACTGGAGGGTCTCCAGTGCAGTAGGAGCGAAACAGACCCCAGATACAAGTGGAAATGGTGATGAGGGCACAGAGGCCAGCGTCCCCCATGAGCTCCAGCTCACAGAGCTCCGGCTGCTCCACTTCCAGTCCAGCTCCCTGCGTGGCCTGGGAAAGCAGGGGAGGATGGCCCGAGTGCTTGGGCCCCTGCACCCGCGTGGGAGACCTGGACGGAATTCTGGGTTCCTGGCTTTGGGCTGGCCCAGCCCTGGCCGTTGTTGCTGTTTGTTGAGTGAACAGTGGATGGAACATCTCTGTCTCTTTCTCATTCTCTCAGTAACTCCCTCTCTCCATAACTCTGCCTTTCAAATAAATAAATAAATCATTTTTAAAAATTGGCAGTGAGTTACATATTCATGCTGTTAGGATGACAAAATTTAAAAAAACAGTAATACATGGTTGGCCAAGAAATAGAGAAATTGGGATTTTCACCACTGCTGGGGGAAATGCAAAATGGAAGCAGGGCCGGCGCCGCGGCTCACTAGGCTACTCCTCCGCCTTGCGGCACCGGCACACCAGGTTCTAGTCCTGGTCGGGGCGCCGGATTCTGTCCCGGTTGCTCCTCTTCCAGGCCAGCTCTCTTCTGTGGCCCGGGAGGGCAGTGGAGGATGACCCAAGTCCTTGGGCCCTGCACCTGCATGGGAGACCAGGAGAAGCACCTGGCTCCTGGCTTTGGATCAGCATGGTGTGCCGGCCGCAGCGGCCATTGGAGGGTGAACCAACGGCAAAAAGGAAGACCTTTCTCTCTGTCTCTCTCGCTGTCCACTCTGCCTGTCCAAAAAAAAAAAATAGAAATAGCTGCCTTGGGCCAGGCAGTCTGGCAGCTCCTCAGTCAACTCAGTTCCCAGGGTTAGCGTCTCACCCAGCCCTTCTGCTCCTCAGTATAAACCCAAGAGGGCAGAGGGTAAACGTTGGTAGAAGTGGGGAAGGCCACACAGGCGTCAGGAGCTGGCCAGGAAAACACCTGGGTCTGTCCGTGTGATGGGACAGTAGTGAACCCTAACAAGACGGAGCAGCGTGGGTTCACCGTGACGACTGCTGTGCTGTGAGAGCGGGGGTCACAGAAGGTTGTTGACTGAAACCCCCGGGTGGGCAGCAGCCTGGTGGCTGTTAGGGCAGGGGAGGGGTGCCTGCTGCAGGGCACGGAGCTTCTCTCTCAGGAAATGGTGGAGACGGTTGTGTGGCCTTGTCAGTATGTGACCATCCACGGAATCCTATACTCCCAGAAGATAATGAGGCAGTGTGCACCACAGTGAAATGTAAGAAAACCTGCCTTCATGAGACGTAAAAGGACGCAGTGAGCAGCCTGGAACTCTTGTGCAGGGGCCGCTCCCTGGCAGTGCTGGGCCACACCGTCTGCGCCTGGCCTGGCCTCTTGTGCTGTGCACAGACCCCTCTGTCAGCCAGTTCTCTCTTCTCCACGGCAGGGCTCAACTCCAGCTTCAGGCTGTGCCTCAAACCGCTGGTGTTTGTTACTGGTCTCATCTGGTTCCTCGCGGTGCTACCAATTCTATGTTGCCTTAGTGTTTACGCTTCCAGCCTCCCACCCCCTCCCTCCATCCCTCACCCGCCCGCCACCATCCTCTACGAGGGACGTCTGCTCAGTGTCTGCTGGGGATCAGGCATGGTGACAGAAATGCAGCGGGAAGCTGAGCAGGCAGCACCCTTGCTTTATTTTCAATTGGTTGCACAAGATGCGTGTTCTCACCCCAGACACTCACCTCTGTACAGAGGGCGGGAGAGAGGACGGTGAGGACGCAGGCCACAGGTCACAGGTTGTTCCCCCGCTCTGTGATTGTGAGTTTTTATTGTAAAACATTGGGAGGACGTTGCTGCTGCCATGCCTCCTTTCTGGTTTGGAGAGCAGACAATGAACACAAGAAGCAGAAACACGTGATAAATGCAATGTTGCACAGAGAAGCAAGGAGAATGAGGAGAGGAATGATGGCGAGCAGGGAGGTCGCTTCCCCGGCGGTGGCCGTGGTGGAGGCCCAGAGGCAGGGAGCGATGAGCCCGCGGGTGTGAGAGGGAGGGAGGCTGTACCGCAGGAACACAGGGGTCCCGGGGCATGGTCCCCAAGGCGACCAGAGGCGCCCCTTCCAGGACTGCCTGCTTCTTGACCAGGCCTGAGTCTGATAGAAGACTGCTGGGGTGGGAGTGGGGGAACGGCACGTGGTCTAGAACGGCACGTGGTCTAGAACAGCGCCTGGTCTGTGGCGGGCACCCAGCTAAGCTGCAGACGTCATGGACAGTGGAGCGCAGAGGGCCCCCGACAGCCTGGCTGCTGTCTCGCTGCTGGAGTGAAGGGGGAGGCCAGAGGTGCAACACTGGGCAGCGACATGGAGAGGCTGCCGTGCGCCTCTGGGGGAGACTGCGTGGCTCGTGTTTTACATCCAGGAGAGAAGAGAAAGAAAGGATTCTAGGCGTGTCCAGTTCCTGAGCTGGGAGGACTGAGGCCGGGGTGTGGAGGCCCCTTCAGAAGTGCAGGCGGGTGGCGTGTTGGGCGGTGTTGGGTGATCAATCCCTGAGGAGACAGTGGCTGAGGCGTGGGTGGTGAAGAGCCCCCGAGGGACCTGTGTGGCAGTTGAGGCCTGCTCTGCAGAGCGTTCAGCGTCTCCAGCAGGTGGGACAGGGGACAGCGAGCGTGGCATCTGGAGTTCTAGAAGTCTCCAGAAGGGGGGATACAGCTAACTGATGTGCAGATGAAGGACCCACAGGAAGGGCAGGGCCAGGAGGTTGCAGGGCTGGTGGTCGGACTGCACGATTGCATTTTGGTGCAGGGCTGTGGGCGCTCGAGATCCCGCACGTGCTGGAGGAGCTCAGGGCGTGGGAGGTGGAAGTGCCCAGGACAGGCGTCTTGCTGAGGAGAGCGGAGAAAGAGCAGGGGGGGTCAAGAGGCGGAGGGACCGAGGGCTTGTTTTCCTTTGTTGGCTTCCATCTGGGTCTGTTCTTTGGTTCTTGGGTTTTTTTTGTTGTTGCTGTTTCTTTGAATGGGAGTTATTGGCGTATGTGTTCGTGCTAATGGACAAAGAAGGAGAAGCAATGTGGGAGCTACATGTGGCTGATGAGGGTGGTTCTCATGTAGGTGTGAAAGGGGACAGGACCCAGGACACGGCAGACCCCAGCTGAAGAGGGGGCATGGACATGGTCCTTCCATGGGGGGCGTCTGGGGCGGGGCTGGAGGAGGGAGGAGGGCGCCTTGCCCCGTTAGTGGACATCCATCACTCAGTAAATGCGCCCACTGCTGGGATTTGGCTCCTGAGCACTTGCAGGCACATGATGATCTGATGGACCAAGAGGGTGGAACTTGTGCGGTGTGGTGTCTAGGGTGTAGGCCGAGTGAGAGGCCCTTAGGTCCCTGGGGCACCATCCACCTGTGCACGCTCATATATATATGTATACATATACACACACACGTGGGAGCACATTTATACAAAGTCATCTCAAAAAGTCTGTTGAAAAATGAATCAAGACCGCCGCCGCAGCTCACTAGGCTAATCTTCCACCTGCGGCACTGGCATCCCAGGTTCTAGTCCCGGTCGGGGTGCCGGATTCTGTCCCGGTTGCCCCTCTTCCAGGCCAGCTCTCTGCTGTGGCCCGGGAGGGCAGTGGAGGATGGCCCAAGTGCTTGGGCCCTACACCCCATGGGAGACCAGGAGAAGCACCTGGCTCCTGCCTTCGGATCAGCACGGTGCACCGGCCACAGCGGCCATTGGAGGGTGAACCAACAGTAAAGGAAGACCTTTCTCTCTGTCTCTCTCTCTCTCTCACTGCCCACTCTGCCTGTCCAAAAAAAAAAAAAAATGTTCATTTTGCTGTAAAAATTATTTTAGTACATGCAAATTTTCCCTATAATACTCATTTTCATGAACTTTTTGAAGACCCCTTGGATTTCAAAAATTTTGTGCCAAATGAAACTCGGCTCTTTGAAGAATCTTGTGCACACATACATGCACATGTACACTCTCATGTATGTACACACTTACACACATTTGCTCATACATACACAATGTCACGCACAGACATCCGCCTATTCCCCGCACACATGCCCACATGGACACACGTGCCCCCACACGCGGATACAGCTTCCTGGGGACACGCGCAGCACATGTCCAGTGCCTCGGATGTGTTCCTGTCCTCAGACTGTTTGCTGCAGAAGGTGGAGGGGCAGCCGTCTGGCCGGGCTGGCCCCTCCTCTGACCACTGAGCTCACCGCCGTTGTGTCCCGCTGCTAAGGCTCCTCCGCCGTCTCTCCTGCTGGCTCATAGACACAGAATCTCCTGTGTTCCTGTCACTCTCCCGGGGGCCAGGGCTCTGTGATGACCTTGTTTGTTAGCGGTAACTCAGCAGGACCTCAGTGGGCGATGATGGGCAAGACTTGCAAGTGGCTGACCGAGATTCTGGCTCACAATCGCAGCTGGCTGCTGCGGCTAGCACAGGAAGAGTCCAGGTCAGTCTCATGCCGGTGACCCCACAAGTAAAGGTGGCCGCAGCCCCTGAGGCGTCTGGTGGGGCTGAATCTCCCAGATGGGTGCAGTGTGCAGGGAGGAGTGCCATGGGCAGAGGACCCAGGAGTGCCGCGAGGTTTCCATGGGACGGAGCGGGAAGCTCCAAGGCCAGGAGTGCCGCGAGGTTTCCATGGGACAGAGGAGGAAGCTCCAAGGCCAGGAGTGCCGCGAGGTTTCCATGGGACGGAGCAGGAAGCTCCAAGGCCAGGAGTACCGCGAGGTTTCCATGGGACGGAGCGGGAAGCTCCAAGGCCAGGAGTGCCGCGAGGTTTCCATGGGACGGAGCGGGAAGCTCCAAGACCAGGAGTGCCGCGAGGTTTCCATGGGACGGAGCGGGAAGCTCCAAGGCCAGGAGTACCGCGAGGTTTCCATGGGACAGAGGAGGAAGCTCCAAGGCCAGGAGTACCGCGAGGTTTCCATGGGACGGAGCAGGAAGCTCCAAGGCCAGGAGTACCGCGAGGTTTCCATGGGACGGAGCAGGAAGCTCCAAGGCCAGTGCAGGCTGTGGCAGGAGGTGACGTCTGTCTGGAACCTTCAGTGGGAGTGGAAGTTACCTGCGAAGAAAGGCCGGGTGTCAGGAGAGGCCAGGGCGCTCCTGGGCATGTCCCCGGGCTGTGCAGTAGGACCAGGGAGTGTCTGAGCTGCATCCCCTGGCACTGGACGTGGAGGTCACAGAGAGGTCACAGAACACAACTCTGCAGACACAGGAAGTGCTTGTGTAACCTAAGCGCCTGCACACTGTGCAGTGAGTACTTAGGTTAATAATGCCAGTCAGGGCCGGCGCTGCAGCTCACTAGGCTAATCCTCCGCCTGTGGCGCCGGCACCCCAGGTTCTAGTCCCGGTTGGGGCACCAGATTCTGTCCCGGTTGCTCCTCTTCCAGTCCAGCTCTCTGCTGTGGCCCGGGAGTGCAGTGGAGGATGGCCCAAGTGCTTGGGCCCTGCACCTGCATGGGAGACCAGGAGGAGGCACCTAGCTCCTGGCTTCGGATCAGTGCAGCACGCTGGCCGGCTGTAGCGGCCGTTTGGGGAGTGAACTAATGGAAGGAAGACCTTTCTCTCTGTCTCTGTCTCTCTCTCACTGTCTACTCTGCCTGTCAAAAAAATAATAATAATAATGCCAGTCAGTTCCTTCTAGGGCCCTTTGGAGAGGACAGCTCTGGCTGTGGACTTGTGACCGTGAGAACCTTGTACAGGAAACTCCTGCAGCCTGCACAGGGGCGAGGCGCGGGCTCCCTCGCTGGGGGCCTCTGCTCTCAGTAGCCAGGCGCCAGCCCTGGTGTCCAGTGCTGTTCTGGGAGCTCCCCAGACTGAGAGCGGGAGAGGGCGCCTCCTCCGCCCCCCAGCAGCTGTGGGCGTAGGGTGGGTGAGGCTTCAGGCTGCCCGGGGCTCTGCAGAAACATAGGGTGGGTGAGGCTTCAGACTGCCCGGGGCTCTGCAGAAACATAGGGTGGGTGAGGCTTCAGACTGCCCGGGGCTCTGCGGAAACTTCACTGTCTCCTTTCAGTGTGAGTCCCTGGGGAGTGGAACTGGTTATAATTTCTAATGAACTGTCGTCACGAGCTGCAGAGTGATCCTGGAGCGTTTAGACGCTGTTCCGTCGCTGACTGCTCAATGGCTTTAAAATAATGGATGCTTCGTTTGGGTAGATTGGGGCGAAGGGCTTGTAGCTGGCCGAGGGGGGCACCAGTGAGAGGCAGGCAGCCCCTCTGTTCTCTTTGCCTACGTTTACCTTCCTAGCAATAGATACCGCTTTGCTTTTAAATTATGCCTATTTAATATTTGATGTACATAGAATTATTTAAATTTCATATTAAAATGCTGCTTCCAGTTTGCTCCTGTAGCACAGGATCTGTCACAAGTGGATGCTCCATGAGCGTCTTCTGGATGAGCGCGCACTGGTGCCTGTGGGAGCCCAGCCTCTCTCGGAGCCGGGCAGTGTCCGCTGGAATTAGGTGGTGTTGGACGGAGAGTCGAGGCTGCCAGGGAGGTGTTGTTTCCGGAACGCGCCTGTCACGACTTCTGCAGTGGCGGTGTCTTCATCTCTAGGAGAGGGGCCGTGTGAGAGTGGGGAGAAGCACGCTGGCTCGGAGCTCTGGAAAATGAGGACTGAGGCGGCCGCAGGCCTCCAACAGCAGGGTGTCTGGGAGTCCCCCGGGCCCGGCCGGCTTCTCCTGGACCAGGAGTGCACCAGCTCCGGGGTGCTCGGGTGCTGGAGCAGATGTCCTTTGTGGATCTGGTTGCTGTGCATTACTTGGAAGGTTTTTCTGGATCCTTCCCAAGCCCTCCAGCAGGCTCTGGTAGGCGTTTCAAGAGGAGGATGTTTCTGGTGTCTGAGTCGCTGGGACCCCCAGCAGCAGCCCGTGGTGTGAGAGCTGGGGTGTGCCCTTCGGGAAGAGCCGTGGGCCCGTGGGGCTGGGTGAGCCTCACGCGCAGGCCTGTGTCTGCAGGATAATTCCAGTAGAGGAGTCAGTGTCTTAGATACAGAAAACAGACACAGAGAAAGACAGGGAGCGCTCCGTCTGCTGGGTTAGTCCTCAAATGCCGACAAAGGCCGGGACTGGCCAGGCCAAAGCTGGGAGCTGGGTGCTCACTCTGGGGCGCCCATGTGGTTGCCAGGGACCCAACCACTTGAGCCATTGCCGCTGCCTCCTGTCGTCTGTGTTGACTGAAAGCTGGGCTTGGGTGCCAGAGCCGGGTGTTGAACCCAGGCGCTCTGGTGTAGAATGGGGGCACCTTAGCTGCTAGGCCAGATGCCTGCTGCCAGCTCACGTGTGCAGGTTTTTGTCTGTTTTGTTTTATTCTTGAATTGGCAAGCCTGAAAAATATGTTCACTGGTGAAATTCTTTGCCTTGAATGTCAGAACTTTTTTTAAAAAATGTTACTGGTTCTGATCACCCCTAAAGTAGAGTCCCCACGGGCCCCTTGGGCTCCTGGTGGTGTGGGGGTGTCGGCATGCTTCCTGTGGCATGGCAGGGGCAGGCGCGTCCACGTCTGGGGTTTGGTGGTCGTGGCATCCTTTGGATCCCTCTGTCGGAGCTCTCGCCTCATCGCTCCTTGTCCGGCAGCTACGAGGGCTTCGTCAGTCGCTGGGGCTCTGTCCGTGACCACTGGGATTTCAGAGGTGTCTCTGCACCCACAGAGGGCCCCTGGTGCCCCAGGTGTCCTGCTAGGCACTGGGCCACGGGTGTACCCTCTCCGCGCCCCCTCCCCGGGTCGGACCTCAGGGGACCTTTCCCTGTCAGACAAACCACAGACATGGAGGGGAGCCCTCTGCAGCCCACTCCGCTCTCGGGGGGCCTGCCCCTCCCCGTCTGTTCTAAAACTGGTGTGAGAGGAGGTGTCCTTGGTGTGAACTCACGCACTTCTGGACAGCGCTGGACTCTGTCCGCTGAGTGCAAGCAGGCACAAGCGTGGGGGTCCCCGCGGAGACCGGGTCGTGGCAGAGGACCCGTCACTCCATCCCCATCTCGTCATTCAGACGTGTGCAGGTTCTACCTAGTGAGCCACGCCGGTATTTCTGCTGGGAACCACAGGTCCCTTTGAAAGGCAAATAAGAAGAGCGAATCTCATTTGTGCATGAATGAGCCCCACCTCATGTTGCTTCCTTTCTGACCGCCTTCCCATACTCCATGCCCAGCGGTATTGACGCTGCCTGGCCGTGTTTCACAGCTCCTATGGTGCACACGCGTGCTCGGGAGTCCGCTCCCTTCCTCTCCCTGGGGAGAGTGTGTTCCGAGAGCCCAGGCCTCGGAGGGCACTCCCTGCTGCTGGCAGCACACACCGGGCAGCCGTGACGATGCTTCTCTCTGCCCGCCACGGGCTCCTGCCTGACCCGCGGGACTCGTGCTCACGGTGCTGCAGACCGAATCGGCCCTGGGCTCGTCCGCTGGCCTCCTGGGGCCTCTGTAGCAGACTGGAAGCCGAGTTCCGGCGTGGAGCAGGTTGCTGTGCAGTCAGAGCCCAGGACACGGTGGCCAGCGTGGCTCTGCCTTCCCTCTCCTCCGCTTACAACTCCCTGCTGGCTGCTGGCGGCAGTGGCGTGAGAGCGCTCCGCGTCCCTGAGCGCTGACGTGCGTTTAGAGTGGTTAACATGGCGAGTTTTACGTTGTGTGTAATTTACCCTAATAATAGTGAAAAAGACGTTCCTCTAAAACTTGCTGTTTTATTTTAAGGTTTAGTTTTATTTGTAATTACATACGCGAGGGTTTGACTCTACTCTGGGCTTAGCGTTCTGTTGGGGAATGTGGAACTCCACGACCTGGAGCCTCTGCGGCCCTTCCGCGTTGAGCGGCTTGTCGGGGTGAAGTGGCAGCAGGTGCACAGCCACTGTGCCTGACACCCAGCGGAGTTGTTTGAAAGGTGCTGGGGGGCCCTTTGCGAAGGTGCCGTCCTCAGAGCCCGGTGGCGTAGGTTCAGGAAGGCCCGGAGGGGTTGTGGCCTGGACCCTCGCTCACAGCGAGCGGCCTGTGTTTCCACATCACAGGGGCTCTGAAAGCGGAGGTGGAGTTCACGTGTGAGGGTGTTGTCGCAGGCAGAGGAGACTGTAGGGTGAAGCAGCTTTGAGAAACAGTGAGGAGGCGCAGTCCTGTTCCAGCCATAAAACACATCGCGGAGATATACGCCCGCCTGACACACTCCGCCCGCCTGGGCACTCATTGTCACTTAAAGTACCCAGCGCCTGTTCTTCCTGAGGCCTCTGTCCTCTGTGGGATTTATAAAATAAAGCCGAGGCATCGCTTAAGTAGCAAATAAAGTAAGGGCTCCAGAGGCGGAACGTGCTGTGCTCGACGCTGCAGACCCCTGGCGCTGAATGGCAGGATTGACAAAGCCACACTCCAGGAAGCCTCGTCCTGAACCCTCACTTTGCCGGGTTTGAGGTGGAGCTGTGCTGTGCCAGGTGGGCCGGCTCTACCTGGGGCTCGTCCTGGCTTTCACTGTAGCCAGGCAGTGGTCTGTGTGGCTGAGGCAGAGCGCGACCTGAGCGGGGTGCACGCTTGTGGTTGCTGCATTCTGGGTTCTGATTTCCATTACTGCAGGGCTCGGACGTCAGCGTCCAGGGCCGTGAAGGACGTGCACAGCCTGTCCCGCAGCCTGGGTGCTCTTCAGTTTAGAGGGGCTCTCTGGGTCCCTCTCTGCCCCTGCCCTGCTCCTGTCTGTCCATCAGCCTTCTCGGGACTTGTGGGCGGCCCGGGGAGCCTGCCTGCCCCCTCCCAGGCAGCACACCCTGCCGTGTGGCACGGAGCCTCTGGTGACTCACTGCGTGGTCGTGGTCGACTCTGCTGTGCCTCCCTGAGCAGAAAGAACTCCATGTAGGGAGCCCAGTTCTGACGTTGCGTGCTTCACTGTGATTCTCAGGAGCAGGCAGGGAGTGTGTGTACAGAATCCCCCGTGCATTCGATTTGTTAAATTTTACTGGCCAAATGTTGCGAATTCTTGTGAACCTCATTATTTCTGAAAATGACAGCAAAGGCTGTTGTGCAGTCAGATATTGTCGGGGGAAGGAGTGAGCTCTGCAGTGCTGGGAAGGCTGTGTGTGGAGTTGGACGCCTGGGTCCTTGGAGTCTGCTGCTGTTAGTAAAATGGGAACACACTTGGTTATCAGCGGCAGGGGAGGTGAAACCATGTGACAGAAGGCCCTGTCACCTTGAAAATATAGCCATTCATTCGACAGGCGGAGCAACAGTGAACGAGAGCAAGAGGTTGGTTTTCTACCCACTGGTTCACTCCCTGGATGCCCACATCGGCCACGGCTGGCCAGGAGCCAGGAGCTCCATCTGAGCCTCCACATGGGTGGCAGGGACCCATAAGCAGGGAGCTGGATCATAGCAGAGCAGCTGGGACTCCAGTACGGGATGCCAGTGTTACAAGTGGCATCTGACCCATTGTGCCACAATGCTGAGTTTTTAAAAAATTTGTGGATTGCATTATTTTTAGAATAATATTTGCACGTTGAATTAGATTTTATTGTGCAGGAAGGGAAGTTTTGCGGGCTTCTCCGAGTGGGCAGTAGTTCGCTTGGTGCCTTTGTTGATGCAGCCCCAGTGGGGATAAGCGCCACATCACATCTGGTGCCTGGGCCTGTCCCACATCTCAGAGGAGTGGGAATAAGTTTTGAATTTAAAAGAAAACAAACCTTTCTCCCTGGTTGCAGAGTCAGTGCCCAGTTGCTTGTAGGACGTTTAGAGAAGCCAGAAGGTGGAAGAAAATAAAATGACCTTTAACTTGTGCCTCGCAATGAATTGTCTCTTCTGTTGTGGGAGTGACCCAGGCCTGCTCACACTCACACGTGCTGGTCTGCTTGTGTTAGCGCTGTTCTCGTCATGCACCCTGCCCATCTCCGTGCTGTGAAACACGGCAGCATGCGGACGTCATGGGTCAGAGGTGGGAGGTATAAAGTGAACCGGAAACACCAGGACGGTCCCGCAGGCGGCAGGAGATCTGTGGGCGTTGTTGCCTGCATGGGGCAAGAAGGAGAGCTTAAAGAAAAGGGCCTGCGAAGGTCGAGCACATTGTGTGTCAGTGGGAACTCGGGGTGGCGGGGTGAGCCGCATTGTGTGTCAGGAACTCGGGGTGGCGGGGTGAGCCGTGTTGTGTCAGTGGGAACTCGGGGTGGCGGGGTGAGCCATGTTGTGTGTCAGCGGGAACTCGGGGTGGCGGGGTGAGCCGTGTTGTGTGTCAGTGGGAACTCGGGGTGGCGGGGTGAGCCGCATTGTGTGTCAGGAACTCGGGGTGGCGGGGTGAGCCGTGTTGTGTCAGTGGGAACTCGGGGTGGTGGGGTGAGCCGTGTTGTGTGTCAGCGGGAACTCAGGGTGGTGGGGTGAGCCGTGTTGTATGTCAGTGGGAACTCAGGGTGGCGGGGTGAGCCGTGTTGTGTGTCAGCGGGAACTCGGGGTGGCAGGGTGAGCCGTGTTGTATGTCAGGAACTCGGGGTGGCGGGGTGAGCCGTGTTGTATGTCAGGAACTCGGGGTGGCGGGGTGAGCCGTGTTGTATGTCAGTGGGAACTCGAGGTGGCGGGGTGAGCCGTGTTGTGTCAGTGGGAACTTGGGGTGGTGGGGTGAGCCGTGTTGTGTCAGCGGGAACTTGGGGTGGTGGGGTGAGCCGTGTTGTGTGTCAGCGGGAGCTCGGGGTGGCGGGGTGAGTCGTGTTGTGTGTCAGTGGGAACTCGGGGTGGCGGGGTGAGCCGTGTTGTATGTCAGGAACTCGGGGTGGCGGGGTGAGCCATGTTGTATGTCAGGAACTCGGGGTGGCGGGGTGAGCCGTGTTGTATGTCAAGAACTCGGGGTGGCGGGGTGAGCCGTGTAGTGGGATCTCGGGATGGTGGGGTGAGCCGTGTTGTGTCAGTGGGATCTCAGGATGGTGGGGTGTGGTGTTGGCCTTGGACTCCTGTCTCCAGGACAGAACTCGTGGTAGCCACGCTGCACGGGGCTTTCTGGTGGACGCCCTCTGGCCTGGTTGACCTGCTCTTTCCTTCTGTGTCCCCTGCAGGTGGCTGCTATTAACCCCAACCACCCACTTGCCCAGATGCCTCTGCCCCCGTCCATGAGAAACTGCATCCAGCTGGCCGCCTGCGAGGCCCACGAGCTGCTGCCCATGATCCCTGACCTCCCGGCCGACCTGTTCACGTCCTGCCTCACCACCCCCATCAAAATCGCGCTGCGCTGGTAAGTGCCCTGTGGGCTCGCTGCGCCCCAGGGGTCCTGCACTAGAGGGGCTGAGGGACTTCCTTGTTGTGGGAGCGCCGCGCGTGATGGCCAGGACTGGGGGAGCCTGGGCTGAACGCTTGGAGGTGGAGATGCTGCCCCCCGGGGGTCTGGAGGTGCAGTGGCTGCTCTGTGACCTCTAGCACACCCTCCCCGTGTTGTGTTCCGTGTGGAAGCGTCGTCAGTGCTTGGGTTGGTTGTGCTGGAAAACGACTATTGTTTTTTGGGGGAGAAAAAAGCTATTTTGAAAGAAGTAATTTCCTTCCTTGCTTTGAATTGAAGTGTAATCTTTTAGTTTATTCTTAGCAGTAAAAAAAAATAGCCATTTTCTTTTCTGTCACCGTTCCTGTGCTATTTGGGGAGTAAATGAGGAAGTGAGTGTGTTGTTCGAGGCAGGAGAGCCCTCGCTGGAGGCCCCGCGCCCTGGGCAGCACACGGGCTGCGTGGGTCCTGCCTGCACACCCAGCCCTGCCCCCCTGAGTGCATGGCAGCTGTGTCCTCTCTCAGCCAGGTGGGGGCGTCGCCACACCTCTTGGGGGGGCCCTCCTGGGGCTGCTGTCTGGGCCCCCACAGCCCAGACTTCCTGTCTCCTGGTTGTTTCCCCACACCGTGGGGCTAACCCCATCAGAGTGACCCCTGCTGGGGTCACTGAAGCCTGGGCCTGAGGGTGTCTGGAGCCACGGCAGGGCCTGAATCACCCAAGCCTCTGGTGTGGTGACGGCACTGGCTGCTAAGCTTCAGCCCTTGGACAGGCCCTCTGCACCCCAGGCAGAGGCTCCTTGGGTATTCCTTGCTCTGTAGGGTTAGAGAGGAAGAGGGGGACTGTGGAAGGGCAGACTGGTGACCCATGCACACACCTGGAGCTGACTAGGGCCTTCCTCCTCTGCTTACGGTGGGGCAGAGCCCACTGACCAAACGCCTAGGGAGGACATAGCCACGGCACAGAAATGGCCGTTGCAGCAGCATCACCTGGGGCAGAGTCACCGCAAGACAGGTGTCACACCGCGGAGGAGGTCCCGCCAGAGCCTGGTACTGCCGAGCAAGCAGTAGGGGCGTGAGAACCGGTAGGAGCAGAGGCAGGACAGCGCCAGCGTGTGAGCAAAGTCAGTGGGCCAGGGGCCCCCAGGGGACGCCGCAGGAGGCAGCGGGCAACAGCAGAGATTGCCAGTGTGACAGGAGCGGCCAGGCCTTCCGTGCCAGAGGAAGAGAGCACGGCAGGGCGGAAGATACTAGGAGGTCACAGGGACGCCCCTGGCTGCGTGGAAGGAGGATGCCCTCGGAGCGAGGGGCTCCGTGCCGCCCAGGAGTGACGAGACAGGAAGACGCCTCGCCCGCAGCCACGCTGTCTCTGGCCCCTCGGCCGTTCCAATTCGTTTCCCTGAGGCCGACGTTCTCTCCGGCGGGAGTGTGTTGCTGTCCCGTGTCTGTTCTCTGTCCGGTCGCTGTCCTGATGAGCAGACCCATTTCCATCACCACAGGAGGAGCCTTAGCCCTGAGTCCTCGGCGTTCATTCATTAATTCCTGTCTGAGAGGTTGTGCGTTGAGTGCCAGCTGCGCGCTTCCTGAAGCCGTGCCGCCAGCCGGGGAGACACAGAAGCACACTCCCCCAGACTGTTCACCCGTGGTTGAGATGAGGTGGGGCCTGATGGGTGCCATGTGCAGAGCAGAGCCGTCCATGCTTCAGCACCAGATGGATTTGTGGCACGAGGGCTGTGTGTCTGCGGAGCACGGGGCGGGAGGGCCAAGGGGAGGAGACGGGAGGGGACGCCGAATCTCAGCAGGCGGCTGGCACTGGAAGGGGAGCAGCGGGAGCGCCTCGCGAAGCTGTGGCAGAGAGCGCAGGTGAGGCCGGAGTGGCCGGGCAGATGGTGGGCGGCGTGGAATGCTGGCCAGGGACTCGGCTCCGTCTCCCAGGGCTGTGCAGATGGGAGCCCTGCCTGGGTTTATGCAGGTGGATGATGTGTGGGAGATAGCACAGGGGACGCTGGGAGGCCTTGGTCCAGGTGGGAAGTGGCAGCATGGGCCATCGGCCAGAGCTTGGGCCGGCCGCACTGTGGACCCGCCGTGCACCAGGCCTCGACACGCATCTTCCCACCTCTCTCTTTGGACTTGCTGCCCTCCCTGCCTCTGGGCATTGAACTCCAGAGCTGACCGCGTCGTGCAGATGTCCATGGGCAAGTGGTGGGGGCTGGGAGGGGCCAGCAAAGACACAGAGCACAGAATACAACGCCTGTGGCTTCCTGCACCTCCCTGCACTCCACTGCACCGGGCCTGCACACCGCCCCACTGTCCCTGCACACCGCCCCACCGTCCCTGCACACCGCCCCACCGGGCCTGCACACCACCCCACTGGGCCAGCACACCACCCCATTGTCCCTGCACACCGCCCCACCGGGCCTGCCGCCCCCACTGTCCCTGCACACCGCCCCACCGGGCCTGCCGCCCCCACTGTCCCTGCACACCGCCCCACCGGGCCTGCCGCCCCCACTGTCCCTGCACACCGCCCCACCGGGCCTGCCGCCCCCACTGTCCCTGCACACCGCCCCACCGGGCCTGCCGCCCCCACTGTCCCTGCACACCGCCCCACCGGGCCTGCCGCCCCCACTGTCCCTGCACACCGCCCCACCGGGCCTGCCGCCCCCACTGTCCCTGCACACCGCCCCACCGGGCCTGCCGCCCCCACTGTCCCTGCACACCGCCCCACCGGGCCTGCCGCCCCCACTGTCCCTGCACACCGCCCCACCGGGCCTGCCGCCCCCACTGTCCCTGCACACCGCCCCACCAGGCCCGCTGCCCCCACTGTCCCTGCACACCGCCCCCGCCAGGGTGTTCCCTGGAGTGAGGTGTCTCTCTGGCTGCCATTTCTGCAGGACTGTGTGTGGCTGTGTACCCCGAAGGGTGCACGTTCTCACACTCAGGCCTCATGGGTGCTGGCACGGGTCCCTGCCCTCAGTTTAGGGGGTGGGTTTTCTCTGCCAGGACACAGTCTGGTCCCAGTAGCTGCCTGAAGTCCTTTCTGGAGTTAGGACGTAATTGAATTCTGGGAAGAATTCAGTAGGCAGTGCGGTGAAGGGCAGCCCAGCACAGTTACGGCTGCAGACGGTGGGCAGCAGACTCCGCCTGGACGTCGGCAGTGGCTTGGCGGGCAGACTGTTTGTGAGTGGCCACTTTCTGCCACACGGGGCTGAAATTTCATTGAACATAACACTGCTGAGTCCTTAGCCTGTGAATGGCCATAAGGCAGGCTCGCTGGAAGAATTATCAAGTGAGGTGTGCACTTGGTAACAGCTGAGTTACAAACAGAGGGGGAGAGAGCGCCCACCTGCTGGCTCCCATCCCAGTGCCTGCCCTGACTGGCCGGGAGCTCAGTCCAGGCCTCCCGTGCGGTGCTGGGAACCAGTGTCTCCCGCCTGCGGGCTGCCATCCCAGTGCCTGCCCTGACTGGCCGGGAGCTCAGTCCAGGCCTCCCGTGCGGTGCTGGGAACCAGTGTCTCCCACCTGCGGGCTGCCATCCCAGTGCCTGCAGTGACTGGCCAGGAGCTCAGTCCAGGCCTCCCGTGCGGTGCTGGGAACCAGTGTCTCCCACCTGCTGGCTCCCATCCCAGTGCCTGCCCTGACTGGCCGGGAGCTCAGTCCAGGCCTCCCGTGCGGTGCTGGGAACCAGTGTCTCCAGAGTCCACATCAGCAGGAAGATGCCGGAGCCGGGAATCAAGCCAGGTGTTGAGCCCAAGCGCTCGGATATGAGGCAGGGGCCTCCTCCCCCTCCCCCTCCCCTCCTCCCCTCCTCCCCTCCTCCCCTCCTCCCCTCCTCTGTCGTCCTCCGCTCCCTGCGCCTCCCATGGTCTGAAAGACACCGCTCTCATTGTGTACGGCACAGTAGCTATGGGTGCTGTGCGCTTTGTGGATACAGTACAGCTCTGCTTTGTGTGAAGTATGGATCGTGTGTTGGATGGCTCGTGTGTGGATGAATACTATCTGGTGATGCAGTGTTTTCTCGGAGACGTTGTTCTGATTTTCTTTACTCTCAGTCTTATTTTGAGAAACTGATTTCAGCGGTCCTGCCGTGAGCGGCCACATTCCTCTGGACAGCCATGTACTACAAGAACCCAAAATACCTGTTTCCTTTTGCCATTTTCTGCTTTGATTGAGTGGCGTACACCGTTTTAAATCTGTCGTGGGTGTGTTTGTGTGCGGTACATGATTTGCTGTGGGGCGTGCCGTAAACAGGCCGATGCCTGCTGCACGAGTGGCGTGGCGCTGGCGTCGTCTGTGAGTGACGATGGCGGACTTGGTTGGCGAGCTCGAGCAGGCTGTTTCCTCCCTCGGGGCAGTGGGGGGAGGGGGTGCAGGAGTTTGAATGCTGACGGCGCAGCGGGAACATGTGCCCGTCCGCGTGGGAAGCCGGGCTCTCGGGTTTACCCAAGAGAAGGCAGGGCGCACGGCTACCCTGAGGCGCAGGGTGGGGGCCCACTCTTCCTCAGCGTCCGGCCGGGCTGAACGGGCGCAGCCTTGTCTCCTTCTAGGGTCTCGCTGTGGCCCTTACTTCGTGCTTCTCCTTGGCTGCGAGCCGAGGATCAGTCAGGATTACCTCTGGAAATGGGATTCCAGAAGTTTCTTCCGCCAACGTTAACTATCCTCTGAGCATCTCTGAGGCACAGCCTTTGCCGGAGAAAGCGTCTGCGTGCCTGTCCAGTGCTCTGTGGTCTTTTCGCTTCCTTTAGCAGAGCCAGAGTGCCTGCTTGCTGCCCTCTTGGAAGGCAGGGAAGCCACGGGGGGGGGGGGGGGGGGGGAGTGTCACGCTTTGCGCTGTAGACCTCGGTAGCAGGGAAGTTTAATTGGGAATTTGTTTATAAAGAAAGGGCTTTATTACCCAGAGGGCCTCACAGCATGGTCGTAGCCACCATCTGGCCCCGCACAGATCCTGAGCTGGTTTCTGGGCCTTCAGGCTCCGTCATCTGTCGTGTGCCTGTCCCGAGGGTGGTGTTTTCCTCCCCACTCGACCGTGTGCTCTCCTGTCCCAGCCTCTTGACACCGCCCAGTTCAGATGAGCACCTGCGTGCTGGAAGGGAGCTCCTCTGTGAAAAGCTGGCGTGCAGCGAGCTCACTTGCGCTAGCTGAACCAGACGGAGCTGCACCGCGGTTCAGTCCCTGACTTGACCCAGTCCTCGGGGCACCAAGGAGGGGGAGGCTGAGAGACCCCGGCTCGAGTCCACTCAGCAGTGACATCAGGGAAGGGATGGGGTCCTTGCAGGTGTCCGGGGCCCCAGGGGGTTGGGGCAGGGGCAGGGGCAGGAGCAGAGACTGTGGCTCAGAAAAGGACCCTGAGCACAGGTGGGGCAGGCCAAGAGGGGTCTCTGGTAGTGAGTCCGCCCTCCTCCTGTCTCTGGATGCTGCAGCTTGAGGGGGTGTCTGGGGCTCAGGAAGAAGGAGGAGCAGGCGGTTGGACCACACCCCTTGAGAGAAGGGGGACCGTAATGACCACGCACCCAGGTGGGACAAGGAGACACGGAGGAGAGGCCAGCTGGAGGCACTGAGCGTGGAAGCGTGGTCGCTGGCGTGCCGAGCGAAGAGGTGAATCCGGAACCAGGAGCGCCGCAGGCCGGGCGGGCGGGCGGGGGAGCCTGCCGCAGGAGTGCAGGCTGGGACGTGCTCCGTGCCTGAGGTGCTGACCCGGAAGCCTCGTGTGTCCTCCTGTGACAGCACCAACCGCCGGACAGGGAAGCGTCCTCCTCGCCCTAGGAGGTTAGAGAGGAGAGGGCAGCATGCGTTGGCCGGGAGATGGACGAGCTTTCCCAGTTGTGAGCCAGCTCTTACTTGAGAGCAGATCGTCACGGGACGGGAATCTCATCCATGGGCTACGTGGCTCTTTATTGAGGTTTTTGTATATTTATTTGGGAGACAGGAAGAGTGCTCCTGTTTGTTGATCTACTCCCTGATGCCCACAGTAGCTTGGGGGCCAAAGCCAGGAGCCTGGAACTCAATTCACGTCTCCCACACAGGTGGCACTCAGTCTCCCACACCCACATGGGTGCCAAGGGCCCAGTCACTTGAGCCGTCACCACTGCCTCCCAAGTTGTGTGGTGGAGGAACCGGACTCGGGAGCTGGAGCCAGCACTAGACTCAGGTACCCCGGTATGGAACGTGGAGTCCTAGCCAGTAGCTGAGCGCCTGTTCCAGGTCACATCTTTATAAAAAATGTGATCGAGGACGATGAAGGAAGGAAAATGGACCAGAAGAAAGCTTGGGTGGCAGCGCCAGTGTGGTTCAGAGCAGGATCTGAGATAGAAAAACTGAAGGGACAGAGGGAATTAGGTCCACAGGGCGGCGCTGTGGCAGAGTGGGGCTGCGCTGCTGCCGGGAACAATGTTATCCGGCATTGGAGTCCCTGATTCCAGTCCTGGCCGCCTTGCTTCTGAGCCAGCTTGCTGCTCATCTACAGCTTGGGAGGCAGCAAGCAGTGGCTGAATCACCTGGACCCCTGACAGCCACAGGAGAGACATAAATGGGGCTCCTGGTTCCTGGCTTCAGCCTGGCCCACCCCTGGCTGCTGCAGGCTTTTAGGGAGTGAACCAGCAGATGGAGGATTGTCTCTGTGTTAACTCACTCTCTCTCTCTCTTTCTTTCTTAAAGGTTTATTTTATTTATTTGAAAGAGTTATATGTAGAGAGGGGTCTTCCATCCACTGTTCACCTCCCAAATGGCTGCAACAGCTGGAGCTGAGCCAATCTGAAGCCAGGAGCCAGGAGCTTCTTCTGGGTCTCCCATGTGGGTGCAGGGGCCCAAGGACTTGGACCATCTTCCCCTGCTTTTCCAGGCCACAGCAGAGAGCTGGATTGGAAGTGGAGTGGCCAGGACTCGAACCAGCACCCACATGGGATGCCAGTGCTACAGGCTGGGGCTTTAACCCACTGCACTATTTACAGCTGGCCCCTCTGCCTCTCAAATAAATAAAAATCAATAAGCTTTAAAAAGAAAGAACAGGAAGTCAGGAAGACACACTCCTGACAACGCTGCCTGAACACGTGCGCCGCGGGCAGAAGTAGGTAAAGCAGGCGGGTCTGACGTTAGAGTTCCGTGACGGGGTTGCTGCGCTGGACCTCACAGAGGCGTGGGGGACCACAGTCCCCAGGGAGTAGGCAACATTAGCATATGTGGACCACTGGGGAAGATGAAGATGAACCTCGTCCCACACTACAGAGGAAGCTTTCATTATCCCAAAGAATCAGCGTCATGTGAAACCTGTTCTAGACCATCGCTCAGTAACGGCGGAACTCGGTAATGAAAGAGTAACTTTAAAAAAAAAATCCCTGAGAACTAAAAAGCCTACTTCTAGAAGAAAATCCCCGGATTAAAGAGGAAACGCTTTTACAAATGACAAAACACTCAGAGCTGAATGATAATATTCGCACGTTTCCTGCCTGTGGGCCACGGCTCAAGCACGCTGGGATTTCGTGCATTTAGTCAGAAAACAGATGAAAAATCAAAGGCAAAATTAAATGTTCACCTTAAAGAGCTGGGGGCTGGGCTAAGCAGTAACAGTGAAAACAGGGACAGGCACGGCCTGGGGTGGAGGGAGAGGCAGCCCCCAGCCCCTCTCGGGACACCCACATCCGGAGCGCTCTGTCAGGGAAGGCTTCAGGATCTGCCCATGCGGGAGGGGGTCCTGGGGCCCTGGCCGCTCCTCACCCCCAGCCAGGGCAGGTTGTTCCTCCCTCCGGGAGGCCGGCGGCTTGGGCCCTGACCCTGGTAGTTCCGCAGAGCGAGCTGCCCGTCGCCGCTGTCGCTTGGCCGCACCTGAGTTGAAGACGCAGTACCGCGTGTCTGCCATTCGTTACATTTGGATGGAACTCAAGATTGTGATCCTAGGAGTAGCTGGCAGGCCCTGGGCATCACGCGTGCCGTTCCTGTAGCAGGCCGGTGCCTGTCCTCAGCCTCCCTCAGGGGGAGCACGCCGAGCTGCTGGAGCCAGGACTCACGGCCGGTGCTCTGGCCCGGAATGGACGTTCTGAGTGCCATCGTGTTCTGCCGCTGTTCCCCACCCTGCAGCTCATGTCCCATCTTTGTCCTTGTCATTGCTGTCTTGTTATTTATTAAGAGCGACAGACAGAACACCCATTCACTGGTTCACTCCTTAAGTGCCTGAAATGGCCAGGGTTGGGCTGGAGCCAAAGAAACCTCGCTGACACAGTCTGACACCCATTCAGCAAGCCAGAGGAGAAAGGAACATCCTCGAGCTCATAAATGAGCCAGGAACGTCTGCAGCCAACGCTGTGCCTGATGGGGAAGACTAAGCATACTCCACAGAAGACTGGGAAGATACCGTGGTGGAAGCTGAATCGTTGCACTGAAACTCGGAAGAGATCAAAGGTGCGCGGATTGGCAAAAATGAAGTAAAACTGTTCAGATGACAGGGTCGTGCACCTAGAAACTCACAGGAAGTCAACAAAAAGCCACTGGAGGGCCAGCGCTGTGGCACAGCAGGCTAAGCCTCTACCTGCAGTGCCGGCATACCATATGGTCGCTGGTTCGACACCCGGTTGCTCCGCTTCCGATCCAGCTCTCTGCTGTGGCCTGGGAAAGCAGTAGAAGATGGCCCAAGTGCTTGGGCCCTGCACCCACGTGGGAGACCCAGAAGAAGCTGGCTTGGCCAAGCCCTGGCCATTATGACCATTTAGGAAGTGAACCAGCAGATGGAAACCTCTCTGTCTCTGTCTCACTCTGTGCGTGTGTGCGCGCACCTAACTCTTCCTTTCAAATAAATTTTTTAAAAAGTTGCTGGAACTACCGACTCCTTTTACAAAGATTCTAGAATATAATATCAATACTCCAGGGGCCGGCACTGTGACGCAACAGGGTAGGGCCCTGGCTTGAGGCGCCGCACCGGTATCCCATGTGGGCGCCGGTTCTGGTCCTGGCTGCTCCTCTTCCAATCCAGCTCTTGGCTGTGGCCTGGGAGATCAGTAGAAGGTGGCCTGGGTCCTTGGGCCCCTGCACCCATGGGAGACCCAGAAGAAGCTCCTGGCTTCAGATCAGCGCAGCTCCAGCCAGTGTGGCCATCTGGGGAGTAAGCCAGCAGATGGAGGATCAATCTCTCACTCTCTCTCTCTCTCTCTCTCTCTCTCTCTTTCTCTCTCTCTTTGTAACTCTGTCTTTCAAATAAATAAAATAAAATCTTTTAAAAAAAGTCCATACTCCCACATCAGTTGTAGCTGGAAATAAATTTAATTTAAAAATACTGTCTGCACGGCATCAGATTCTGAAATACTTGGGGCTCAATCTAACCGAACAGGAGCGAGATCTGTGCACAAGACTGACGTCAGTGAGGGAGCGAGGACGCCCTCAATGGGTGATTATGCTGGATCAGAGACAAAGACTGAGTGTCTTGAAGTGTTAATTCTCCCCGACTTGGTCTGCAGATTCAGTGCAGCCACAGTCTAACTTCTGGTTAGTTTTGTTTTATTTAGAAATTGATAGATTGATTTTTAAATTTATATAGAAAGACAAAGGACATAGCCGAAGCAATGTTGAGAAGGAAGTCCATTGTTTATGTCAAGGCTGAGTGTAATGCCCTAATAATGGGCGGACACGTGTGGTACTGAACGCAGGGATGGAGGCGTGGGACAGCCATATAGACAGCGGAAAACACGGGGGCGAGGAACTCCATGCAGGTCTCCCACGGGGTGGCCGAGGCCCAAGCACTGGGCCATCTTCTGCTTGCCCAAGGTCATTAGCAGGGAGCTGGGTCAGAAGCAGAGCAGCCGGCCGTGAACTGTTGGAGGATGCTGGTGTCACGTGGGGCTGCTTCACCCCCTGTGCCACGAACCAGCCCCACACGGAAGCTGCCGGTGCAGACGGCTGCACCGGCGAATCCCTTTACCTTACTCTGGTTGAATCGACGCCGCCTCTTTTCAGCATCTTCTTTTCCGTGCAGACGTGGCGTGGGGCCCCAGGTGTTTCCAGGGGCCGTCTGTCCGGCAGACCTCAGCATTCTCTTTGGTTTCTGGCTGCTTGCTCTCCTGATGCCCACGTGCTCGATGCCGAGCAGCTTCACCAGGGTTCAGAGCTGTCGGCAGCACAGTGGGGCTGGTGTTCCAACTGGTGTTGGTGCCAGAGTCCCTGACACGACGGTTTTTGCTTATTCTGAGATTAAGTGGACAATTTCCTGTGAATATGTGTCCTGTTTCAAGTAGCCTTGTAGGTATCTAAATAATGAAGATTTATGAGTCCCTGTCTCCCAGGAAGAGAGACTGTGGCGGAGGAGGCCGCCCTCAGCCCTGTGCTCCCGAGAGGAGGTGGGGGCACTCCCTCTGCTGCCCCGGCGGTGGGCGCTTGTCCTCCCTGGCAGCGGGAGTGAAATGTCCCTGAAGAGACGTTCCAAGGAGATGACGGTCACAGCTCGGTGCCTCTGAGGGGCGGGAGGTGCCAGGAACGCAAGGCTGAGCGGCAGGTGTCCTTCCGTGGGCAGCGCCTGCGTTGTGACGGGTGCCAGGCCCGGCTCGTCTCAGCCCATGCCTGTGGCTGCCGGGAGACGCCTGACACTGGCGGTTTATGCATCGGTGCTGGGGACTGAGCCCAGGTCAGGGCGACTGCGCGCTTGTGTTGCTGGAGGCCCCACCTCTGCCTCCGGTGTCTTGCCGTTCCTGCATCCTCCGGAGAACATGCCTCCACACACGGCAGGACAGAGGGTGACAAGGGGCCAGCTGGGTCCCGAGGCCCACCTCCGGTACTCACACTGGGGCTCAGGTCCCACAGTCTAAGTCTGAGGGGACACGCGTGTTCCACAGAGCAGACCTCTGCATCAGAGCCTCCGTGGGGAGCTCGGCCCTGGGACTGCAGCGCTGTGGCAGGGGCTCTGGGCAGGGATTGGCACCTGCTGCTCGGCAGGCAGAGGAGCAAACCTGCCCAGGGCAGCTCTCCAGCGGCTGCAGGGGCCTCCGAGCACCCGCGAGCTGCCAGCTGGCTCCTGCCCAGTCCGCCCGTGCTCGGAAGGGCCGCAGCAGGCCTGTGTGTAGCTCACAGGGCTTCTCGGGAGAGCCTGAACGCTCCTCTTGTTCGACAAGACAAGCGAGGTAAACAGATGGGGCTGAGGGTCCTGGCTGAGGGGACTGCTTGTCGTGTTGACAAAGAGGAAGAAGGGTCTCAGGACCTCCACTCCGTGCGTGGAGCTTAACCCGGAATAGTTGGAAAGAAACAGGTCCCTCAGTCGGGGACATTACTGCCTGTGGGAGTTCCCTCTTGCAGTCAGGATGATCCAGGCTTGCAAGGGTTAAACAGGTGTCCGTGGTGAGAGGAAGGCACTTAGCGGACGGAGAGCTACAGGAACGGGCAGCGTGTGACCCCATGGTGTGGCCCCATGGTCACAGTGGTCCTTCAGGGGCTGTGAGCAAGAAGTGGAGAAGGCCAAGAGCGCGACAGTGGACACAGGCAGGGTGCCCTCATGGTGAGGAGCAGCAGTCGGGCCCAGCACTTCAGTCCAGGGGCCCCACGGGGTGGGGGGCCAGCACTTCAGTCCAGGGGCCCCACGGGGTGGGGGGCCCAGCACTCAGTCCAGGGGCCCCATGGGTGGGGGGCCCAGCGCTTCAGTCCAGGGGCCCCACGGGGTGGGGGGCCCAGCACTTCAGTCCAGGGGCTCCACGGGGTGGGGGGCTCGCTTCAGTTCAGGGGCTCCGCAGAGGGGACTGGGAACTGGCAGCCCTGGGAGTGCATTGGCTCAGGAAGGGAGCAGCCACACATGGGTCCTGGGTCCCACAGAGGGAGCACAGAGGCTCCCTCACTGGGCGATGGGGATTTAAGGAACGAGGTTGTTTGGTTTCCATCAGCTGCTTTTTGTGACTCACGTTGTATTACCTGGGAGACTTGTCCAGACGTTTGCGACTGGAAGGAGGTGCACTCTAAATGGCGGGCACTGAGGAGGGCCATGGTGCCTCTGACGTGCGAGGAGGAGGCCCTGGGGGTCCTCGCGGTGGCCTGGCCAGCCAGGGCATCTCTGGAATTGGTGCAGTTGGCAGGGGACATGCAGGCCTGTAGACTGCTGGGCAGCGGGGAGTTGGATTGATTGGGACCCGATCGATGTAGTTATGTGATTCATTAGGAACAAGGTACAAATGGAATCGATGTAAAAATCAAAACCCCAGATCCAGGGGTTGCTGAGGTCATGCAGCCAGTCAGAGGCCAAGGGAAGTGTGGGTTTGGTGAGTGTGGTGGGAACGGTTGAGGGCCGCTCTACACCGAGGCTGGGAGAGGCGAGCCAAGGGGGACCAACAGCCTGCAGGGGAGGCCCACAGACTGGAGCTGGAGGGAGAAGGGGAGGGTTCAGGTATGGGTGGTAAGGGCGGCAGGGCCGGGACCTGGGCCTGGGCTCCCACGGGTGGGGCAAGGCCCTGTGTATGGTGTGGACGTGCAGAGGGCTGTGTGTGGTCGCAGGGCAGAGGGGAAGTGGGTCAGATTCTGGCTCAGGGGATCGGGAGGAGCCAGGGAGAAAAGGAGTGGACAGTGGGTGAGGCTTTGGATGGGCTCTGAGAGGGGCTGATGGTTGTCAAGAAGCTGACAGTCTGTGTGGGCTGCAGTGGGCAGTGCGGAGGCCGGTGGTCTCGCTCGCTGTCCCTGAGGACAGGAGGCTGGCCCAGGAGAGGTCAGTCCAGTCCAGACAAGGAAGCCAGGCCTTTGGGTGTGGGAGGACGTTGGCAGCTGTAGTGTTGACTGCAGGGACGGTCGCTGTGTGACAGGAGTCCCTGTGGGGGCTGGCGTGCTGGGGAGGAGGGCAGGACTAGGCACCCCTGGAAGCCCCTGCAGAAGTGGCCTGGGAGGCCCTGTGCCCGCACTCTGCCTCCCTGTCTCACGTGGGTCTGCATTCCTAGATCTGGAACTTCCAGTGGACGTTTGGTTCAAGCCTTTGCTTCGGGTTTGGCTGCGTTAGCAATTTGCTGGAGAGGGCCAGTGCTGTGGCGTGGCAAGGAAAGCGGCCACCTGCCAGCATCCCATGTGGGCGCCGGGCGCCGGTTCAAGTCCCAGCTGCACCACGTCTGATCCAGCTCCCTGTTAATGTGCTGGGAAAGCAGCGGAAATGGCATTGTGACATTTGGGGAGTGAACCAGCAGATGGAGATCTCCCCTCTCTCTTCCTCTCTATGACTCTGCCTTTCAAATAAATAAATAAACCTTTTTAAACAACCAGATGGAGGATCCAGGCGTCTCCTCCCTCGGCAGTGCTGCTTGGGGAGACAGCTGGTGTCCCTTGTGAACACAGCAGGCAGGAGCCCCAGGGGAGCTGGAGGGGGGGGTCCTGAGCATTTCTCCCGGCCTCGGGCGAGGAAGGCTCTCCTTCCGTGGGCATTTCCATTTGTTCCCCTCGGGAATAAGCTGATGAAAGAGAAAGCGAGGGAGCCATGGAGCAGGGGAGGGGACAGCGTGGCCCGTCTGACTGGGAGGTGGGAGGGTTCTCCCAGCAGTCTGGGCCCCTCCCCATGTTTTTCTCTGCATGGAAATGTGGAACAGCCACAGGGAGACAGCGGGGAGCGGGCTCCTGGCCCACTGAGGCCCCGAGCGGGAAGCGGCTGGCCTGGTGTCCGTGTGAGTGCTTGCCGTGAGTGTCTTCCCTCACGGCACATCCCAAACGGAGTTGTCCTGTTTGTCTGAAGCCCTCCTTACGTGGAATGGCCCGGGGTCAGGCTCACGGGATGCTGGGCTGGCACCCCTTGAGCCCTGCCTGGGAAGCGGGCACCAAGGTCAGTGCCCTGTGTCCTGTGGGTAGCTGTGGCCACCCCACCTGCAGCAGTGTTGCCCATTAGGGCACAGGAGTGCGTTTTTAGGGGGACACTAACATGTGTCTAGTCTTTGTCGTGTGTCAGGTACAAATGATGACCTATTATTTTTTTGTTTTTTTAAAGATTTATTTATTTTACTTGAAATTCAGAGTTACACAGAGAGAGAAGGAGAGGCAGAGAGAGAGAGAGGTCTTCCATCTGCTGGTTCTCTCCCCGATTGGCCACAACGGCCAGAGCTGCGCCGATCCGAAGCCAGGAGCCAGGAGCTTCTTCTGGGTCTCCCACATGGCTTGGGCCATTTTCTGCTGCTTTCCCAGGCCATAGCAGAGAGCTGGATAGGAAGTGGAGCAGCTGAGACTCGAACCGGTGCCTGTATGGGATGCCAGCACTGCAGGCGGTGGCTTTACCTGCTATGCCACAGCCCAACCTCTTCTTTAATCTCTATAATTCTCATCTTCTAAGGCTGTTTCCTTCATTTGGGGGTGGGGGGGGGCACTAGATATAGAGCGTCCACAGCATCCGAAAGACCAAGTAGAGTTCACAATTTTTTGCCCTGGAAAAAATTTACTTCCTAATTCCATTTTCTTTGAACCTTTTGAAGTCCCCTCATGTGGTGGAGTGCCCTCGTGGGGGACACGGGGAGGCACACAGCTCCCATGTGTGGCTGAGGCGGTGATGCAGGGGCCTTGTGGCCAGGCAGCTGCACCACACAGGGCCAGGCCTGTGTGGGCACCGGGTATGGCTCTGGGTGTAGGAGCCTCACCTGCAGCTCGTCCCGGCAGCACAGGGGGTTTTCTGGTGGCATAGAAACTGCAGTTGTGGGGTGCTGCCGCTGGGGCTCAGTTGTGCTGTGTACAGGTGTCGGGGTGCTGCCGCTGGGGCTCAGTTGTGCTGTGTACAGGTGTCAGGGTACTGCCGCTGGGGCTCAGTTGTGCTGTGTACAGGTGTCGGGGTGTTGCCGCTGGGGCTCAGTTGTGCTGTGTACAGGTGTCGGGGTGCTGCCGCTGGGGCTCAGTTGTGCTGTGTACAGGTGTCCCTGGAGCCTGTGTTAGTATCCACGCCGGTTGACAAGGCGTTGTGTTCTGTGAGTGAGATGGAAAAGCAGTCATTTAAAGACCTCGTCTTCTGATGGGTCAGTTCTTCTCACTCCTTCTCCCAGGCGATGTTGGGAGGCTCCCCTTTACTCTGACCCATGCCCATGCTTGCTGCCGGGCGTGTTCCACGCCACGCTTGGCACTGCTGCCTGCCAGGAGCCTGTTCTGCGCACGTTGAGCGCTGGGCCTGCTGGCTGCTGGGTGCGGCTTGGTTTGCCTTCTCTGGCACGAGGCCCTGCTCTAGGTGGGCGCTCTGAACAGGATGATGGCGCCGATGTGTGGCCTCGTTGGGGACGTGCTGTCTTTGAACTGTCTTTCTGGGAAACAACTCCGGCGCCCGTTGTGTCGTGTAGCAGAGCACACGTCCCCAGCAGATGCTGCCTGATGGACCAGAGTCCTGAGCCCACTCTGCTGCCCTGTGCCTCTGTGTCGTGACCCAGGTGGGCAGGAAGGAGCTACGAAACAGAGCGGCCTTGGTGTGAGCTCAGCCGGCCCCTCTGTCCTGAAGGCAGCATCCTTGTTGTGTTTATCCGAAGCACCGAGATTTTTTTTTTTTCTTTGTTTGTTTGAGAGGCAGAATTACAGACAGAGAGGAAGAGACAGGGAGAAAGGTCTTCCATCCGCTGGTTCACTCCCCAAATCACTGCAGTGGCCAGAGCCGGACCGATCCAAAACCAGCAGCCAGGAGCTTCTTCAGGTCTCCCACACGGGTGCAGGGGCCCAAGCACTTGGTCCATCTTCCCCTGCCTTCCCAGGCCACAGCAGAGAGCTGGGTTGGAAAAGGAGCAGCCAGGATGAACTGGCACCCAAATGGGATGCCAGCACCACAGGCCGTGGATTTACCTGCTGCACCACGCCACCAGCCCAAGGTCTTCAAAGGTTCTGAGCCGGCTGGTGTGGCCCCAGGGCACTGTGGCCTCCTGGAAGGCGGGTGTGTGCTGCTGCTGCCCGCCTTCCGTGTGAGGAGGACCTGGAGCGTCGGTACAGGCAGCACCGTGGGTGAGGATGCTGCAGGAGGAGTGGGGTCCTCCTTGCATTGTGTGAAGATTCCCAGTGTGCAGAGTGCTTTCCCGTGTGGTCTCGCGTGTGCCTTTGCCAGTAACCCACAGCCAGCGGGAGCGGTGGTCGTGCCAACACCAGCACGTTGCTGCCGAGGCACCAGATGCTGAGGTGCGCCGGCCAGGGCTCACGGCTGAATTACGTCAGGGCCAGCAGGGCACTGGGCTCTCAGGTCCTAGGTCCCGCTCTGTTCTCCCTGTGCCCTGCCGCCTGCCTTTCGTGCCACGAGCTGATTGACGGACGGGCACTGTTCCCGTCCGGGCCGTCCCACGCTTTACCCACGGCCCTGCTTTTCTGTGGGAGCGGCCCAGACCTCAGCACAGGCAGCGCTGCAGTGGCTCAGGCCTTGGTGTTTCCTGAAGACTTTGTTTGCAGGAACCCTGAGGGGCCACCGAGAAGTCAGGACACGGGCGCAGCCTCCGTCCTCAGCCCCTTTTCTTTCTGTGTGGCGTGGGCAGCTTTCAAGTCCAGTTGTTCTCTGAAATGTGGCTTCCTGGGCTGCACCCGTCCTGGGCCTGGCCCCTGTCTGCCACTTCCCTTCCCTTTCTGGTGAGGTGTGAACCTGCCCCCTGCAGCCTCGACCACCGCTGCACCCCGAGTCTTGTGCAGGGCAGGCCTCTGGTTCTCTGCTGCCCCCGCCTCCCGGCTCTCGGCCGTCCCCTCTCTGCTGCCCCCGCCTCCCGGCTCTCGGCCGTCCCCTCTCTGCTGCCCCCGCCTCCCGGCTCTCTGCGGTCCCCTCTCTGCTGCCCCCGCCTCCCGGCTCTCGGCCGTCCCCTCTCTGCTGCCCCCGCCTCCCGGCTCTCGGTGGTCCCCTCTCTGCTGCCCCCGCCTCCCGGCTCTCTGCGGTCCCCTCTCTGCTGCCCCCGCCTCCCGGCTCTCTGTGGTCCCCTCTCTGCTGCCCCCGCCTCCCGGCTCTCTGTGGTCCCCTCTCTGCTGCCCCTGGCTCTCGGCCGTCCCCTCTCTGCTGCCCCCGCCTCCCGGCTCTCGGCCGTCCCCTCTCTGCTGCCCCCGCCTCCCGGCTCTCGGCCGTCCCCTCTCTGCTGCCCCCGCCTCCCGGCTCTCTGCGGTCCCCTCTCTGCTGCCCCCGCCTCCCGGCTCTCGGTGGTCCCCTCTCTGCTGCCCCCGCCTCCCGGCTCTCGGTGGTCCCCTCTCTGCTGCCCCCGCCTCCCGGCTCTCAGCCGTCCCCTCTCTGCTGCCCCCGCCTCCCGGCTCTCGGTGGTCCCCTCTCTGCTGCCCCCGCCTCCCGGCTCTCGGCCGTCCCCTCTCTGCTGCCCCCGCCTCCCGGCTCTCGGCCGTCCCCTCTCTGCTGCCCCCGCCTCCCGGCTCTCGGTGGTCCCCTCTCTGCTGCCCCCCGCCTCCCGGCTCTCGGCGGTCCCCTCTCTGCTGCCCCCGCCTCCCAGCTCTCGGTGGTCCCCTCTCTGCTGCCCCCGCCTCCCAGCTCTCGGTGGTCCCCTCTCTGCTGCCCCCGCCTCCCAGCTCTTGGTGGTCCCCTCTCTGCTGCCCCCGCCTCCCGGCTCTCGGCGGTCCCCTCCACCTTTGCCCTGGCTGCACCTTTCTCTCGTGTTTGCCCTGTCTCAGTCTTGGCCTCCTTGACTTGCTTTTTCCTCAGCCTCTTCAGGGCGCCCTTGAGCCTGTGCAAACAGCAGAAGAGCACAGAACCGGGCGTGGCACAGGCCCTGCCCTTCCAGCTCGGACCACTCCAGCCCCCGGGAGCTGGCACAGCAGGAGGCGCAGCCCTGGGTCTCCAGCCTCCCGAACCAGGAATGCCTGTCATCCTAGGCCGCCCACAGCCTGTTTTCCTTTACTGCACAAATGGTACTAACGATGGAAAGGGAGGAGGACAAGAAAAACTACCAGAATCCCAGCTGTTTTCTTAATCCCATGTCCTTTGTCCTTTTTGTCCATGTATGCACATATGTGGAATTACACATAGATAATTTGGTTTTAGAATGGAAGATTACTTGAGATTGTTATTTTATATGGCTACCCAATATTTTATTTTCCAGTGTAATATTCCGTCACATTAATAGGCAATATTAAGCATTTCCCTGGTATAAAAGTCACCGCGTCAGCAGGGTGGGCGCCCTGTTTATCTTTTCAGAGCACAGGAGTTTTCCTTATTGTGGATTATTTCTCAGAATCCCAAGAAAGTGTCATTTTAGAGAGAAAAGCTTCCTTCCTTTTAGTTTTTTTTTTTTTTTTAATTTGTTCATTTATTTGAAGAGAGCTAGAGAGAGAGAAGGAGAGACACAGAGAAAGGGGTCTAACATTAACTGGTTCACTCCCAGCATGGCCACAATGACCAAGTCTGGACCAGGCCAAAACCAGGAGCCAGGAGCTTCCTCTGGGCCTCCCACCTGGGTGCAGGGGCCGAAGCACTTGGGCGTCTTCTGCTGCCTTCATAGCAGGGAGCTGGATCAGAAATGGAGCAGCTGGGACTCGACCCAGAGCCCATATGGGATGCCAGCTCTGCAGGCCATGGCATAACCTGCTGCGGCACAGTGCCGGCCCCCAGCTTCCTTGTTTACGCACTAGAAAAGACAGACTGTGTTCTGTGGGTCCAGCAAATCCCTGCCAGAGGGGACCAGGACCAAGGGTCCCCATCTGGGCCAGATCTCTGGACAGTCGCGCATGCAGTTACTGGTTAGAAGTTAGCGTCGGGATGGCTGGCACCGCGGCTCACAGGCTAATCCTCCGCCTGCGGCGCCGGCACACCGGGTTCTAGTCCCGACTGGGGCGCCGGATTCTGTCCCGGTTGCTCCTCTTCCAGTCCAGCTCTCTGCTGTGGCCCGGGAAGGCAGTGGAGGATGGCCCAGGTCCTTGGACCCTGCACCCCATGGGAGACCAGGAGGAAGCATCTGGCTCCGGGCTTCGGATTTGCACAGTGCACCGGCCGGCCGTAGCAGCCACTTGGGGGGTGAACCAATGGAAAAAGCAAGACCTGTCTCTCTCTCTCTCTCTCTCTCTCTCTCTCTCTCTCTCTCTCTCTCTCTCTCTCACTGTCTAACTCTGCCTGTCAAAAAGAAAGAAAGAAAGAAAGAAGTTAGCATCGGCGTGGGTGTTTAGCCTGGGGGCTAAGCTGCCGGGTGGGAAATAGTGCCTGGGTTTGGTGATGGGTCAGGCAGTTTGGGTTCCTTCCACCCACGTGGGAGACACTCCTGGCTTCTGGTTTTAGCGAACCCCAGACCTGGCTGATGTGGGCAAAGCTCGCTCGCTCTGTCTCTCTGTCTCAGGAAGAAAAGAAGTTAAGGGTGAGCTGTGTCCAGCATGGTGCGGTGTGACAAGGAGCCTCTCTGTTTAATTATCTCATTGAGCAGCTCATTTGGCGTCTAAATCCATCTCGTGCGATTTCCAAGTTGACTGGTACTTATCTTTGTCTTGCTGAGGGGCCGACTGCCAGCATCCAGGGGCGGGGGATACAGTGGTGTCCTGTTGTGGCTTGACTGGCATTTCCCTAGTGACCAGTGATGGTGGGCATCTTTTCCTGCGCTTCTCGGCCATTGTACGCGTTCTTTAGAGAACATCCTGACTGCTTGTTCTCTAACTGGGCTGTTGGTCTCTTTCTGCTGAGCTGCAGGGCCTCCGAGTCTTCTCTGTGTTTTGTAAATGTGTGTGATGCACACGCACGTGAAGACACCCTGAGTGCCTGCTCTCGCCCACGCGTTCTCTCCTTTCTTGATGGTTCCTCCGGTTCACGATGTTCATAATCGTGAGAAATCTGCATTACCTGTTTTTTTCTTCCAAGAGCGTAGCAATTTCAGCTGTTTCAGCCAAGTCTTCTGTCCATTCTGAGTGATTTTCAGCCAAGTCTTCATGTTTGGGGTCAGTTTTTTGCTCTGAGGATGTCTCCCAAGGAGTGACAGATGCATGTGTTCCTGGAAAGACTGGGATTTTGTAAAGAAAAGACGAATTCCAGGGGTTGACGGGGAAAAGGTTCTCTGTGGGGCAGCTCTGACTAGATGGCGGCTGGGCTGGTTTATCGGGTGGAGCTGAACAGTTTACCAAGTCTGGGCAAGGTGAAACCCAACGCCGTTTATGTCTACACCACACGTGACTGTAGCGTGGTGACCGTGTAACAGACCAGCAGTTACCAGCGTCACCCTCTGTCTGCGCCATGGGTGTCAGCTTCTCACCCTGGGGACTGCTGTGGGATCCTGCATCCGTGGCAGGTGGAGCTGGGCCTCGGGGGAGATGGGTGCTCGTTTTCCTTGAAAGAAGCCGCTAGAAAAACCACGAAGAAGTCACCTTGCTAACGTTTTCTGCCTCCTGTTCTTCCGTCATGCTCGCTGTGCACCTCAGATGCTTCCAAGGACGTTCTTTCAGGATCAGGATGGCAAATCGGAGAATTCAGAGACAGAACGAGCCATGAGGTGCATCCTGAGCAGAAGCGTGCTGTGTGTGTCCCGAGTGCGCACAGACAGCTGCGTGCTGTTTGTAGTCAGGCTCAGTGGGGCCAAGCCCTGGGGTGAGCGCCTGCCCGGCGTTTGTACCCAGGCGCAGCCCGCGCTGTCTCCAGCCTCTTCACAGCTTGCAAACCAGGCAAGGCATGGAGCTTGAGCTCTTGTTTGTGTGTGTGCGGCCTCTTGCGTAAACACACCGAAGTGTTCATCAGAGTGGTGAAGCCACGTGGCCCTGGGACGCTGCCGCTGCCTCAGGGTCTGGCGTTGGGCTGAGGATCTGGCCAGAGCACACACACTGGTGTCCGGTGACCGGCAGGTGCACACCTGGCTTTCCGGGAGGACTGGAGAGGGAGAGGAGCAGCACCTGCAGTCACGTGCTTCTCTGGGCCCACTGCGTATTTGTGTTACAAAGTAGAAACAGTGGCAATCAGCGTTCTCCTGTGTGAACGGAGAACTTGCAAACTGTGTGGCCTCTAAGGCTGCCCCTTTCCTAAGAGTAGGGCTCACCTGCTGGCAGCAGCCGGAGGGGCAGATTTGGAGCCTGGTTAGAGACGTAAGGTGAACCATAGAGCAGGCACACAGCAGATACAGTCAGCAAGGGTGACGAATTACGCATGGATGTGGCATGGCTCCCAGGCCCTGTGCCTAGTTTGGGAGTGCAAGGAGAAATTGTATATCAAGCACGCAGCAGAACACAGCTTACAGTTAATTCCGTTGGCGTCCACGTGAATTCACTTGTTTGCCACCAGACCAGGAGGGAGCTGCTCCTCCCCTT
Source organism: Lepus europaeus (assembly GCF_033115175.1). Classification (NCBI taxonomy): domain Eukaryota; kingdom Metazoa; phylum Chordata; class Mammalia; order Lagomorpha; family Leporidae; genus Lepus; species Lepus europaeus. Next base: position 1,621,114 of record NC_084844.1, on the reverse strand, counting down.
CCACCCTCCAGGGAGCACTGGTGGTGGCTCTGATGCTGGGAGCGCTTGGAGAAGCCCGGGAAATACTGGGCTCCCTTTCCTGCGCGCCTGGCTTGATGCTGATGCGGGTCTCCCCGTGTGGGAGTGCTGCCTGCCGCTGGCTAGACTTCCCTGTAGGTCCTGCAGCCGGCACTGGCGTTACCATCATGTCCATCTGCTCCTATTAAGTTAATGGGCACTGAGCACAGCCCATCAAGCAGCTGAAATGTCTTGTATGATCAAGCGGCTTCACGGACAGATGTCATGTTGGTGCTGCTAACATTCAGAAACCTGTGTCCCTCCGTGTCCTTGGCGACATCCGCCGAGAGGAGGCTGAGGGCAGTGCTAGGGGACCAAAGAGAGGGAGCGGTGTGCCCCAGGTCGGCTTCCCTGGTGTTTAGACTGTGACGCAAACCCCAAGATGACAGCCACGCACACAGGCCAGCGCAGCCAACAGCTGCTGATCCAGCCGGTGGGTCCGTGCAGTCCTGGCTCGGCAGAGGCCAGGAGGAGTTACTTGAGGGTCCTTCAGAAAGTACGGGGAAAATGCAGTTAAAAGACAAGTTCATTTTGGTTTAAAAATTTTAAACCCTATCCATGGTTTTTTCATAACAGGCATTTTTTTCATGGACATTTTGAAGAATGCACATACTTTTTTGTGTGTTTTGAAGATTCGTTTTTTACTTATTAGAAAGAGATCTCTTCCGTCCACTGGAACACACTCTAAATGGCTACAACAGCCGGGGCTGGGCCGAGCTAAAGCCGGAGCCTGGAATTTCACCTGGGTCTCCCAAGTGGTTAGCAGAGGTCCAGGCACTTGGGCCGCGCCTTCCACTGCTTTCCTGGGCACATTAGCAGGGCGCTGCGTTGGCAGTGGAGCAGCTGGAACTGGAACTGGGGCCAAAGTGGGACGCTGGCATCACAGGTGGCAGCTCACCTCTGCACCACAACACTGGCCCCTTCTGTCCCATGCCTTCTCCATTTCTTTGCTATTTCTGCTCTTTTCATGTTTTCTATATTTTACGCGTGAGAAAGGAGTGTGGGACAGGCATTTTGTCTAGCAGTGAAGGTGCCTACACCCCATATTGGGGTCATATTGGGGTGTATCAGGGATGGCCCTGACCCTAGTAATGGACCCCTGCGACGTGGAGATGTGGGAGACTTGGACTGAGTGCCTGGCTCCTGGCTTCAGCCTGGCCCAACCCTGTCTGTCATGGGTGCGTGGGGAGTGAACCGGCAGATGGCAAATCCGTCTGTGTATCTGCCTCTCTCTCTGTCTCACCAGTAAATAAATTCTTACAAAGGAGCATGTGCACACTGTCTGTAAGGTGGAACAGTCACCTGTGGATTCTCCTGATCCAGTCTCCGAAGGGATCAGTGCCCCATGACCCCTGGACCCCCAGCTACTCCTTCCTGCCTTCCTGAATGGGGTCAGGATAAGAAGTGAACTTCTGTCTCACTGCCAACAGACGGGCCACTGTTGGCTTTTTTTCCTCCCCCTAAAATGCCATGGGTTGGGGCAGGTGTTGTGGTATAGCAGGTGGCGGCATCGGCATCCCATACGGCGCCCATGCAAGACCTGGCTGCTGCACTCCTGATCGGCTCTCCGCTAATGCGCCTGGGAGGCAGCAGAGGGTGGCTCAGGTGCTCAGAGCCCTGCGCCCACGAGGGAGACCCAGAAAAGGCTCCTGGCTCCTGGCTTTGGCCTGGCCCAGCCCTGGTCACTGTGGCTACTTGGAGAGTGGGCCAGCAGATGGAGGATCTCTCTGTGTCTTCCTCTCTGTCACTCTTTCAGATAAATGAACAAATCTTTATAAAAATAGATCAATAAATGCCTGAGGGTCCTGCCCCTGGGTCTGTGGTGCCTTGGGGCCCAGGGGTGGCTCCTCACGCTGGCTGCCATGGGTGTCAGGACTGCAGGCCCCCATTCTCTGCAGCATCTGAGTGGTCTGCCCACTGGCGATGCTCACAGGTGATGCTGGGTCCCAGCTCCTCCTTCAGGGTCCCTGGGATCACCTATGGGGGAGGAGTGGACATTGCAGTCTTTTGTTTCAGGTGATCCATTTTTTTAATTTACAAGTTGCAAACAATTGCTTTAGTTTTAAATTGGCAGATAAAAATACTCAGCTCTGCCTTTGTCCCGTAGGCTTGGGTTCGGCTCAGGGCTTCCCAGCCCTGTCCTGTCTCCCCGGGCCCTAAGCTTCCCCAAGGTCAGTCAGGAGTGACACGGGTGCTGTGCAAAAGGCAGGTTAGGACGCAGGGTCCTGCTCACAGGGCCACCTCCTTGGGTTTTTTTCCAAGAGTGAATTTTGCGACACTCTCCGGAATGGGAGCTCTGCAGGAGCCGTGGTGGGATCTGTCGCTCCGGGCTCAGACGTCTCGGCACTCAGGGAGGAGAGAGGCTGCCGTGCGGCACTCCGGCAGAGTCACTGCCGGGGGGTCCTCTCCTGGTGACGCTGGGGCACAGAGGCGCTGTTTAAAGCCCCTTTCGGCTGCTCTGATCTCTCACGTGTCCGCTGGGTGTGGCTTTGGGCTGCCGGACACACAGCAGTCTCAGAGCTCTGGGTGGCCGCGGCCGGGTCCCGTCACGGGGACGAACGGCTCTGAGAGGGCGCAGGAGCGGCTCCGCTGCTCTCGGCACATCACGGCCGCCGTCTCAGGTGGGATCGGCGTCAGTGGTGCTGCTGCCCTGTCCTAACTGGTGAGGCAGTGGCTGGCCCCTTGCTGGCCTGTACCTCCAACCTGTGGACACAGGTGGGATTGATGCCAGCATGAATTTGGGGTGCCTGGGAGTACAAGAAAGAGTAAGCGGTCAGTGTTCTTGGCAGTGGAAGGTAACGGCGTGCTTTCACGATAAACTGAGTCTTAGGGACTGCCACAGGCCGCTGGGACCGGGACGGGGGCAGACGAGGCCGGCAGGCGCGTGGGAAGATACAAGGAGGCAGCGGGAGGCGTTCCCGTCTGGGGCCTCCGCAAGGGGTCCCTCCGCGTGGGCCAGGGCGCCTTTGGTCCCGTGAGACCCGGGCCTCCGCAAGGGGTCCCTCCGCGTGGGCCAGGGCGCCTTTGTTCCCGTGAGACCCAGGCCTCCGCAAGGGGTCCCTCCGCGTGGGCCAGGGCGCCTTTGTTCCCGTGAGACCCGGGCCTCGGCAAGGGGTCCCTCCGCGTGGGCCAGGGCGCCTTTGTTCCCGTGAGACCCGGGCCTCCGCAAGGGGTCCCTCCGCGTGGGCCAGGGCGCCTTTGTTCCCGTGAGACCCGGGCCTCAGCCACCACCCTGTGGCCATTTCTCAGCTCAGCTGTCCTGAAGGTGCCCTCCCAGCCGAGGACGTGGAGCAGGGCTCCTGCGGGTGCCCTGTGCTCACGGGAGGACTCTGGCCCTCCTGGCTGTCCCACTCCTCCGTTCGGCTCCTCTGGTCATGAGTATTTTCCCTTCTGATCCCCGGTCTTGGCTGATTTGGTAGAAACACACAGACGTCAGGCTGGGGCCTGGAGACTGAAGCTGCCCCAATGCGAGGTGGCACGTCCCGTGTGACGGCCATGGTTTACGTGGGACAGCCTTTCCTGTGGCCGGTGGCCCCCTGGGTGACTCCACAGATGAGGCTGGCCCTGCGTGTCGGTACCAATGATTGATAGTGCCTGGGCACTGGGGGTGGTGTTTCTGAAGCAGAAACGTAGAAATTGCCCAAGTTTTGAAGAATTCATCCCTGAAGCGCTGTCCTGCCGTCGACTGCCCTGTGCGAAGGTCTGTCCTGCCCCCTCTCTGCCCGCTTTCGCAGGGCAGTTTCCAAAGAGCAGTTGAGAGAATAATGAAGCAAACCCACATCAATCACCTCTTACAGCCGTCTGCTCCATTGTCCTGTCTTCATGGATTATGTCGTCATTACAGACATCACAATATTTTGCCAGCACCCACTTCAAATGCTTAAATATGAATGTCTTTCTTTTTTAAAGAAAAAAACAAAAACAGCTGCTTCCTTACCACCACAGTTGTCCTAACGTCCTGAGTCCTCCAGACACAAGGGCCGCCCCCTCCAGGCAGCCTTGCTCCCAGGAGAGCCGTTTCGGAAGCTTCGAGGACAACTGTCAAATAGCAGACTCCCGAACCTGGTCTGCGTCCTCCCCGGATTCCTGGCCCAGAAGCTGCCGCGCGGTCAGCTTTGCTGCCCGTGAGAAAGCGGCGGCCGTGTGAAGCTGGTAGGTCAGTGTCAGAGGTCAGCGTCACTGCAGCCAGAGGCGCCGTGTTTGCAGTCCAGTCCAGGCAGCTTTGGGCCCCGTCAGACAGGGTCGCCCCTCGCTGGGCTGAGCAGGGCCAAAGAAAGCAGAAACAAAGGACAGAGAGAGGGTGGGTCGTGTCCAAATTCATTTCCTCGGGGCCAGCGTGGTACAGCAGGTGAAGCCACCACCTGCCACACGCAGCACAGTCCCACCTTCGATCCGGCCGTCTGGGGAGGCAGCCCCCTGCTTTCTTGGAAGGCCGGTTAACAGCTGCGTCTGGCCACCTGGCAGCTCCATCTGCCTGACGCCAGGTTTACTCCCAGCCAGGTCTTCGTGCACCAGGCCAGAGCCTGCTCCAACACAGCCTCTCCCGCGTGTTTGCCGCCAGCAGCAGTGAAGCGGCTTGGATGAGTGACAAGGGCTGGGTGCTTGATTGGCACGGCGCTTTCACACGGGTCATTTGACGCCGCGCGGTTTTCCCAGCCCCTGGATTACAGAGATCCTGGGAGTGGGAGCGATTGGCTTGCTTTACTTTTAATGGTGCAGTTATTGTCACTTGGAGCTATTTCCTAAAATTTCTTTTCTGTTTTTTTTTTTTTTCCCCCTTTTTCTTTCTTAAGGATTATTTAAAGCCTGACATCTCTGGCAACGGGCTTTGTGTTCAGAATGACTAGGTTAAAATAACCCAGTTTGTGAAAACCTCCTGACAACTTCATCATCATGAACTCCTAGAGCCTCCCTGTGCCAGCCGTGTGGACTTAGCTGCCTGCAGCTCCTCCCTCCACCGGTTTCCACGCAGAGTTCTGGTTGGGGTTCAGGCAGCGACTACCTACGTAAAGACCCTGAAACGTGGGCAGGCATTTGGGGAACGGGAATCAAAACTTGGCTGGTGGGGGGCCAGTTGGCATAGCAGTTACGGCGCTGTTGGCACAGCCACACCCCGTAGCTGAATGCCTGGGTTCAGAACCCAGCACCTCCCTGGCCCCGCCTCCTGCCAGTGTGCACGCTGAGAGGCAGCAGGTGGTGGCTGGTGTACTTGGGTTCCTGTCGCCCACGGGGGAGACTTCTCACTCCTGTCTTCAGCCTGGCCCAGTCCTGCAGTTGTCAGCACTTGGAAAGTGAACCAGTAGATAGATGGGTGACTCCTCTCTCTCTCTCTCTCTCTCAAATAAATAATTGATAGTTACTTTCAAAAACAACCTGAGGAGCTGATGTAGTGTTTAAAGCTGCCATCTGCACCACCAGTATCCACAGTTGGTGTTCCAACTGTCCCACTTCCCATCCAGCTCCCTGCCATGGCCTGGGAGAGCAGTGGAGGATGGCCCAAGTGTTTGGGCCCCTGCCCGCAACATGGGAGACCCGGATGAAGCTCCTGGCTTTGGCCTGGCCCAGCACTGGCCATTGTGGCCATCTGGGGAGTGAATCAGTGGATGGAAGATAGCTCCCTCTCTCTCCCCACTCCCCTCCCTTCCCTCTTCCCTCCTCCCTCCCTCCCCCTTCCCTCCTTCCCTTCCTCTCTCCTTCCCTCCCTCCCCCCTCCTCCCTCTTTTACTCCCTCCTTCCTCTCTCTCCTTCCTTCCCTCCTTCTCTCCTTCCCTCTCTCCCCTTCTCCTCCCTCTCTCTCTCTCCCCCCTCCCCCCTCTTTCCCGCTCTCCCTCCTCCTCCCTCTCTCCCTCCCTCTCCCCTTTTCTGTGGCAAAGGCAGAGCCACAGGACAGGACAGGTCTGTCATGGTCAAGTGGCGGGTGGGGAGCATTGGGCTCTGCGGCAGCAGCAGAGGTGCCAGTCTTGGTTGTGGTGGGCCTTACCTGCGTGTGCGTTTGCCAGAGCTCAGGGAACTGCGCACCGCAGAGAGCAGAGTTTTCCGAAGGGAGGGTTGGTTAGTGACGTTCGCTGCGCGGCCACAGGCTGAGGTGGACGGCAGCGGCAGAGACCGGCAAACAGTCCTGCAGGGATTCTTCCAGTCCCCTGGGTCCTGCTCCCGACCCCTCTTCACTCTGCTTAACTCTCATTTGTTTGGTTTCATTTTATTTGAAAATCAGAAAAGCACAGCTTCTGGACTCAAACTGGCACCCGTATGGGATGCTGGCATCACTTAACCTGGCATCACCTAACCACAGTGCCCCCGCCCAGCTGTGTCCTAACCGCTGGGCCAAACTCCTACTTCGCTTTTTTTTTTTTTTAAGATTTATTTATTTATTTGAAAGAGTTACACAGAGAGAGAAGAGGCAGAAAGAGAGAGAGAGAGAGGTCTTCCATCCGCTGGTTCATTCCCCAGATGGCCGCAATGGCTGGAGCTGAGCCAATCCAAAGCCAGGAGCCAGGAGCTTCTTCCGGGTCTCCCATGTGGGTACAGGGGACCAAACACTTGGGCATATTCTACTGCTTTCCCAGGCCATAGCAGAGAGCTGGATCGGAAGTGGAGCAGCTGGGTCTCGAACCAGCGCCCATATGGGATGCCGGCACTGCAGGCGGCAGCTTTACCCACTACACCACAGTGCCAGTCCCTCTTTGCTTTCTGTTTATACTTTCTCCTTGTTTACCAATGCAGGAAAAGTCCCTCTCGTAAGATGCACCAGGGAAACTTTAGAGGCCTCTGAGCAGACCTGGGCGCTGTGACTTTGGCCTGAGAGGCAGTGGTGGAACCCAGCAGGAGGTGGGGTGCAGGCACTCGGGTCACTGAGGGACACGGGTGGGTGGAGGAGGACGGTGCCACAGCGCCCCGGTCATCACCCTCCGGAGGCCTGGTAACTGATGACGCTGACAGATGTCAGGTCTCGCTGCAGGAAAGGGGCCGCCAGCAGCAGGAACCTCACGTCTCTCTCATCTTGCTGGAGAACAGACACGTGCAGGTTTCCCACGTCAGAAGTTCCTAGTTGGGGCCGGCACCGCGGCTCACTAGGCTAATCCTCCGCCTGCGGCGCCGGCACCCCGGGTTCTAGTCCCGACTGGGGCGCCGGATTCTGTCCCGGTTGCCCCTCTTCCAGTCCAGCTCTCTGCTGTGGCCCGGGAAGGCAGTGGAGGATGGCCCAAGTGCTTGGGCCCTGCACCTGCATGGGAGACCAGGAGAAGCACCTGGCTCCTGGCTTCAGATCGGTGCAGCACCAGCCGTAGCGGCCATTTGGGGGGAAAGAAAGACCTTTCTCTCTCTCTCTCTCTCTCTCTCTCTCTCTGTCTCTCTCTGTCTAAATCTGCCTGTCAAAAAAAAAAAAAAAAAAAGTCCTAGTTGGTGCAGGAAACTGTTCCCAGAGCCCCTGTGTATGATAAAGAGAACTGTGGGTTCTTGTCCCAGGTTCCTGGCACACAGAGACCTCCAGAGAGGTAGTTTTTGGTTTTGTCTGTTTGTTTTGTTTTTGTGCTAAGCCAGTGGCCGGGGGCCTAGACAGGTTCAGGAGAGGGGCCGGGCGTCTAAAGGGTGGACCTCCCAGAGTCCCTCCCCCTGCAGAAGCACAGGGGGAGGGACTGGAGATTGAGTTCTGTCTCTGTTGGGCCAGTGCAGGGAAAGCTACGTTGAAAACCTCCAAATGAAGGGCTTGGGAGAGCCTGCGGTTGGTGGCGACACAGAGGTGCTGCAGGGTGGCGCTGGGAGGGCCCCTGCTCCACGCCTTGCTCTCTGCACCTCGTCCCTCTCCTGTCGGGAACCAGGAAGCAGTAGAGTGCCTTCCTGATCCTTCGCGTTGTTCTGGTGCATCGCTGTGTGTGAGACGTAACCTGAGAGGAGAATACATCAGATTCCAGTGGCGGCCATGACAGGGACCAGAAGCTGAACTAGCCATGAGCGCACTGGGCCCAGAATTGGCCAGGAACGTGGACTGGCGTGGACACTTGTAGTGGACGTGATGACGCCTCCTCTCCAGATGTGGAGGAGCTCCACATGGGGGTCCCAGTTTTCAGGCAGTTCCTTGTCTACGAGTGTCTCCCAAGGGAATGTGCAGACCTGGTGTTTGTACCAACAGGCTTCACTCCTCGTCCCTGAGACACAGCAAGTGCCACCGTGGAGTTCCCCACGCAGGCGACAGCCCGCCCGAAGCCTGGACACAGTGCCCGGCTGTTCTGTGAACGGAGGGGAAAGCCGGAGGGCATCTCGGGTTCCTGTGGCCATGACAGGGCCGGACGATTTAGAAACGACACTTCTTCCTCACCGGGGTGGATGCTGGGAAGGCCAGGATCAAGATGCCGGCTGATTCGGTGTCGGACCGGGCCTGTGTGGAGGCTTCATTTTCTCACCGTGTCCTCACGCGGTGGCCGAGCCGCTCAGAAAGGGCCTGCTGCGGCCTTCTGCAGGGCACGGATCCCACCCGCCTAGTACCCAGCCCTAGTGCTGAGGGTTCTGGACGTTCCTCGTGGATTTTGGAGGGTCACGTGTGTCCACCCCAGCAGGAGAGAGGTGGGAGGGCGGGACATTGTGACGGGCCGGGGCTGGGCGGTGCACGCACTGTCGTTTGTCGGAACGTGGTGATCGCGCACTTAACCTTCCTCCCTTCACCGCTGGCGTGTGCCAGATATGAAGCAGACTTGGAGGTGTGCACCCTGAAGAATCGCAGGGCGTGTGCGTATCCACAGAGTCCGTTAAGATGCACCCAAGACAAGGTTGGTTCACGGAGGGTGGGGGGACAGAGCAGTAACCTGATGGCAGGGCCCCACCGGGGGACGCAGGTGTTGGCTGTGAAATCCTTTCGGCGTTGCCAAATGTTTGAAAATGCCAGAAAAGTAAATTTTAAAAAGCTGGAAGAAAAAAATATAATAATACGGCACGATCCTCTTGTGATCAGACAAAACCAGGCTGAGCTGGGCTGGGCTGTCAGTCACGCACTCGGCTTAGGAGGGAGCCGGGCAGCTGCGCACTTCAGAGCGGCAGGCTGGGTGAAGGCTGGGCAGGCCCTCGCCCACTACACGTGCGTGGGTTTTGTTTTTTGTTTTTAATTAGAAAAAAGGCTCTTCGATTCCCAAAAATGACAGCAGCGTCCGACAGTTACTTACACGGACCCGACCGAGAGTGACATTAATTTGTTCTTCATAAAAGTCTGGAAGACGCTCACTTCCAGGAATGACAGGTTCACGGCACATGCGCACCTTCGGAAGCCAGCAGCACCGCAGAGCCCGTGGGTCTTAAGTGCGTGTCTGACACGTGTCCAGAGCGTGTCAGCATGCTCCCAGCCTCTTGAGGAACTTACCTCCCTGGGACAAGACAGGTAACAGACACAGGTAGAACGGAACACCCGTGGAGAGCGACACCTGCCGCTGCTTCGTAGGAGGTGCCTGTCTCAGCGCGCACTGCAGCGAGGGAGCGAGTCTTCCGGCGTCCGAGGGAGAAGGGTTCCAGGCCGAGGCGGGGACGGAGAGGTGTCAGGATGAGCGGGACCCAGTCAGTAAGGACAAGAGAGAAAGGGCAGAAGAGCCATGGCTGGGGGCGGGGTCCTGCACCAGGACGTCGGGGTGAACGCGGAGAGTGACAGCTTCTGAGGGTTTGGCAGAGGCAGCCTTTGCCCGCCCTCCACAGGGCGACTGTCACTGTGGGAGGGGGCCGGGGAGGGGGCCGGGGGAGGCCAGGCAGAGCAGAGCAGGCTTGGTGCTTGACATGGCTCGGTGTCGCTGGTGCAGCAGTGGGGTGTGGGTCTGTCCCCCACGGGACACGTGGCAGCGTCTGACAGAGCTGGTTCTGATTGTGCTAACCTGGGGAGAGGGGCGTTGCTAGCGGCCTGTGGGTGTGGCCCCGGGTGCCCACGGGAAGGGGGTGTAATTTCCAGGAAGGCGACAGGTGCACTGACAGCTTGGAAGTGGTGATGTCTGGAGTGGGACATGGCCCCGGACACAAGGGTGGGTCCTGGGTCTCCACCCCAGAGGGCAGCTCTGGAAGGGGGGAGGGGTGGCGCCTGACGCGCTCAGCAGGCGTCATGAAGCAGAGGGGGAGTGAGGAGCTCGGGACCCAGGCTGTCCTGGGCACGTAGCCTCTGCCTGGTTGGCAGCCCTTGGGCGTACCTGGGCGGTGGCCCCTGAGGGACCTGGACACGGAATGCGCTTGTCCTGAGTGACGTCTTAACCGCTAGGCCAAACACCAGGAGCCAGAAGCTCCATCTGCGTCTTCTCTATGGTTGGCAGAAACCAAGGTTTGGGACGTTCAACGCTCCTTTCGCAGGTGTGTTAAAGAAGCCAGATTGGAAGTGCTGAGTAGCTGACGTGAGCCAGCGCTGCAGTGTAGGATGTGGGTGTCCCAGGGGTGGCTTACCCGTGCACCACAGCGCCTGCCCCAAGGAGTTTCTGAGCCGTGTGTGGGTACCTCTGGGGTTGGCCTTGCGCACAGCGGGCTAATCTACCTCCTGCAACACTGGCATTGCATATGAGCAGCAGTTCGAGTCTCGGCTGCTCCACTTCCAACCCAGCTCCCTGCTAATGCATCTGGGAAAGCAGCAGAAGATGGCCCAAGTGACTGGGCCCCTGCAGCCCCATGGGAGCTGAATGGAGTCCCAGGCTTTGGCCTGGCCCAGCCTCAGCCACTGCAGCCGTTTGGGGAGTGAACCAGTGGAGGAAAGACCTCTCTCTCTCTCTCTCTCTTTCTCTGTAACTCTACCTTTCAAATAAATAAAAAAATAAGTAAATTTTTTTAATTAAAAAACATCCTTGGGAAAAGCAGGGTCCTGTGAGCTCCTCCTCTAGCAGGGGTCGCAGCCCTTCCAGTTCTGCCCACGTCTGTCTGTTCTTGGAATTTGCAGTTGGTGTTCTGTCCAGAGCTTGGTATTGCTATTGGCAAGAGGATTAGTCTGGTACAGATTATTCTGTCGTTACTAGACTCATAAAACCCCAATCGATAGGCACATTATGAGCAGAAAGGCAACAAGGAGGCGTGGCGTGCGTGAGACTTGGAGTTGGACTCAGTAGCATTTCCAGTAGCTCCTGTTTGTCCTCCGCGAGGGTCTGGCCCACGCGTGGCGCCGTCATGACGGGCCGTGCTGGTTCAGAGCTGGCCAAGGCTGCAGAGGGAGGAGCACCTGTGCCCACAGGGGGCGCAGCCCCACTGCCCTGCAGTCTGCCGCCCTGACCAGGTCTTCCTGCCTCTGGGTCTTTCCGGTGCTCCTTGTCCCTCACTCCCCGGGGCCCAGTGTCCTCCTCCCGTCTCCTCCACGCCTCGTTTCCACTAGCGGTATGTGGGGATACATTCTGTAGATGTTAGCACAGGTGCGTCCTGATAAACCCATCTAACCTGCCCTTACACTACACAGCACAGGCCCTGCACAGCCTGGCTGCTCCCCCCGTGACCTGGGCTGCCTCACTGCCCCTGCCCGGCATCACCCCTAAAGATGTGGCCAGACAGCACCAGCCGGGGAAAGACCCAGACTCCTGTTTGAAACACGCTGTCTGTGACCGTCCCATCATGGCAGGGTGGAATCCGACATGGGACCACCCTTCCATCATAGACTCTGCTGCTGCTATGAGTGGGTCATTTGTTCTGAATTGTAAGAGTAGGTGAACTAGGAGGCCGCCTGTGGAGGGAGCAGCAGGTGAAGCCGTCTCCTGAAATGCCAGCGTCCCTTCTGGGTGACAGTTCCTGTCCCGGCTGTTCCGCTTCCACTCCAGCTCCCTGCTGTGGCCTGGGAAAAGCAACAGAGGATGGCCCAAGTGCTTGGACCCTGCCACCCGCATGGGAGACCTAGATGGAGTTCTTGGCTGCTGACTGGCCCTGCTGTTGCAGCCATTTGGGGAGTGAACCAGCAGATGGGAGGTCCTTCGGTCTTGATTCCCTCCCTCTCCCTGTCTCCCTCCTCCTCCCTCCCTCCCACTCCCCTCTCTGTCCCCCCTCCCTGTCTCCCTCTCCCCTCCCGCCTCCCTGTCCCCCTCTCCCAGTCCCTTCCTCTTGTGCTCCTCCCCGGGAGGAGGCTGCCTGCGCTCCTCCGGACGGCCGCTCCTGCTGTGCCTCCGCAGACGGGCAGTGACGCCTCCTGACCTCAGAGCTGTGCTCAGCCCACCTTCACCTGGCCACTGCCCAACTGCTGCATTTCCTTTCTCCTTCTTTGTTAAAGATTGATTGATTGATTTGAAAGGCAGAGTGATGGGGAGCTGGGGGAGAGAGAGAGTGAGCGAGAGAGAGAGATCTTCCATCCACTGGCTCACTCCCCAGAGGGCCACAGCTGGGCCAGGCCAGAGCCAGGAGGCAGGATCTGGGTCTCCCACGTGGGTGCAGGGACCCGAGCACTTCCCAGGTGCATCAGCAGGGGGCTGGGTTGACGGCAGAGCAGCAGGGACTCAGCGGGGCTCGTATGGAACGACGGGCTATGGCGTCCCCCGCCGTCACGCTCCGCCTCCTCCGTGATCCTGGGCGATCCTGGGCGGCGTCCCCCGCCATCACGCTCCGCCTCCTCCGTGATCCTGGGCCGCGTCCCATCGCTGTCACTCATCGTCTCTTCCTTCTCCACAGGTTTTGCATGCAGAAGTGCGTCAGCCTCGTGCCCGGAGTCACGCTGGACCTGATAGAAAAGTAAGTGGGGCTCCGAGCCCCGGCTTCCTGCCCCGCCCCCTCTCTCTCCTGGTGCCCTCGCCTGCGCGCGTCCCTTGGTTGTCTGATTAAAGCCTGTTTGTGACTGTCCCTCGCTGGCTCGCTCAGTGTAGGACCTAGGGAAAAGTGAGGCCGTTCTGGAGAAAAATAATCAAAGCTCAATCCTTCCAACATCTAAGTCACGCAGACTCCAATGCACAGTGAAACACCTCAGCGCGGGTCGTTCCTGGCAGAAATGAGCTGGGTCACAGCTTGGCTTTTTCCTCTGTCCCCGACCGTCCCTCTAACGCCTCCCTGCCTGCCGCCCGGCCTGTGCCCTCGGCAGACAGAGCTCCTGTCCCAAGAACTCCCGCTGCACTTCCTCCCGTAGGCCCCCGGCCTGTGGACCCACCTGCCGTCTCTTGTTTTGAGCTCTCAGGGCCGGAAATTGTGTCTCAAAACCCTGAGCCAGACCCGTGCGTTCTCAGCTGCGTGTGCGCGGTGACTCCTCACCCCAGGCAGCGTGGAAGAATGACGGCGTGGTCCGAACCCGGCTGCCGTGGGCCTCACTGCTGCTTTAATTAACAAACAAGCGATGCTCTTGTACGTCTCGATGTTAAAATCCTGTGTTGACGTGGCTGAGGCCTGGACTCAGACAGGAAAAGCAGCTGCCGGCTTGCCGGGTGGCACATGCGTGGAGCCGACCGTGGTGCCTGCCGGGGCGTGGGCGCCGGGTGGACGCAGACCTGCAGGAGCTGTGCCTTTGCTGATGTGGACTGTTTTCCACGTGGCCTTGATGGCTTTGGGAGCCAGGACGCACACGTAAACGGTGACCCCGAAGGATTCTGACAAGGAGAGAGCACCACTGTCGGGGACTTGGATTTTTTTTCCTGTTTTTTTTTTTTTAAACAAAAGCGTAGTCTTGTAAAGCACTTACACAGGTAAGCTGAGGAGAAAGTACCAGCAAAACGCAGACAGTTTGTCGAGTTTCCTTCCTCTTGGGACTCCAAGCAGGCGCCTCCGGAGGCCAGGGCCCTGCTCTCCGCGCCTGTATCTGTGTGCTCACAGCACAGCGGACGGCCGTGGCGAGGAGCTGGAGAGCTGTGTCTGCCAGCGCCCGCCGTCCCTCTGCTCAAGCACGGGTCTCAGGGCCCCAGAACCAGCCGTGGTCCACAGGGACCTGGGAGCCTCTGACGGAGGGCGATGCCGGCCACGCGGGCGTCCCCGGTTGTTGACAGGTGGGCGGCGGCGGCTCACTGGATTAGAGGCGACGGCTAGGACCGTGACGAGGCTGCCTGCAGCGAGCCCAGTGTGTCGCCCTCGCTCAGTGCAAGCAGAGGCCGTTGGCCTGCCAGGACCGGCACAGATCCCACGTCTTCCCCAAAGCCCTCGAGGCACCGCGTGGTGCACATTCGTAACCGGCCGTCCGCTTTCTTTCCTGTGTGTCACAGGCGTGTGCGTCCCCAGCACACGTGGGGCAGAGGTGGAGCACCCTGGGCCCTCGTCCTGTCTGTCTCCCGTCTTCGTCTCCATCACCTCCTCTTGGTCAGGACTCGGAACGCTGGTGCTGGGTGGACACAGCTACAGACAGGGCTAGCAGCTCGGGTCGGCGTGTGTCCTGCAGGGGTTTTCCTGCTGGGTCCCGGCTCGGCGGGCTGCCTAAGGGGACCGTGTGGTGTGCTGGCACGTGGCCCCCAGACTGGGCGGTGTCTCGCGTCCACTGGGCTCTTGGCTGCGGTCTCGGCTGGGCAGGGCTCTCGCCAGAGCTCCGTTCTGCTGTTGCTCTGCCCTTGCGCCTGAGCCTGCGTTTCGTCGCTGCCCTCTGAGTCACGGACTCTGCGCCTGCGCCGTCTGTTGTCTGAGATGAGCCACGCGTGTCTGCCTCCCACCGAGGCTTGCTGCCCTCGCACGCTTGCCCTGCGCTGCAGTGTGGACTCGGCTAGCGTGCCTTAGATTTCAGATAGAGCCGGAAGGGGGAGGATGTTCCACGTACACCTGTCCACGCTCGGGTCTTGGGTGGCTGCTGCTGTGCGACTTTTAGAAACTTGTGCATCTGAGCCCATTTGTGCAATCAGAAGAGAACTGTGTTTTTGGAGAAGTTTGCGTTTTGAATGCTTGTCATTCTAGAGACCTCAGTCCACCCTGCGGCTTTGTGTCCGAGTCGCTGTTGGAGCGCACGGCTCGGCGGCGGCAGCTGCTTCAGCGCGCCGAGCTGGGGCGTGCTGGAACGCCAAACTGCTGCTCTCCCTGTAGCTTGGCAGAGGTTACGTTGAGCGTGAGTGGTTCAGTTACATTTTCGTCTTTTATGCCAAGGCACATTCTAAACTTTAGAATTATAAGCATTTGGAGAAAGCCAGATATATAATTCCAAAAACTGCCTGGCCACAGCCCTCTTCAGAGCTATTGCTAAGTAGATAAAAGCCTTTAACTTCCAGAAACTTCCACAGCTTGAGAGATGGATCCATCCATCCATTTGCGAGACAGAGCTACCATGAGCTGGTTCATTCCCCAACTGCCCACAACAGCTGAGGCTGGACCAGGCCAAACCTGGGAGCCAGGAGCTCCATCTAGGTCTCCCACATAGGTAGCAGGAACCCAGCTACTTGGGCCATCACCACCGCCTCCCAGGGCCTGGGGTCAGGAGCCAGAGGTGGGGATTGAACCGGCTCCTCAGCATGGAACACAAGCAGAGGCCATGACCACCCCAAGTTTCCCATTTGGGGGGTGAACCAACGGAAGGAAGACCTTTCTCTCTGTCTTTCTCTCTCTCTCAC
The DNA here is from genome assembly GCF_033115175.1 of Lepus europaeus. Lineage (NCBI taxonomy): Eukaryota > Metazoa > Chordata > Mammalia > Lagomorpha > Leporidae > Lepus > Lepus europaeus. The sequence continues at coordinate 1,605,644 of NC_084844.1, read as the reverse complement.
TGTCTAACTCTGACTGTCAAAAAAAAAAGAAAATGCCACTATTATACATTTTAAAACTCAGATGTTTTCTAGTGATGTTCACAGTCTCGTAACGTCCGTGGTTAAACCTGACTCTGCCGTGAAGCTGAGCAGAAGTGCGGCACTGCGTGTTTGGACGGGCTTCCTGTGTTCAGGGAACGCACCTGGGAGCTGTGCAGTGATGCCCTTCTTCACTGTCACTGGGTGGCGGGTTCTCAGAACGGCCGGTCCTGGCCGCCCAGAGCCCTGCGGCTTCTCCTGCTGGGGCTGTGTCGGTCTCAGCCGCCTTGGGCCACCTCCTCCTCTCCACTTGGGGTACCCTCGGGGTCACTGACCTACAAATCAGTAAAGGCAGAAGATAAACACTGGCAGCGTCCAGACTAGTCCAGGCTTCTCTTTTGTGTCCTTTGTTTTTATTCAGGTAAGAGTCTAATCCCTCCCTGGAGGTGAGCAAGCTTCAGGAACTTGGAGCCCAGAGAATGGAGGGCGGGGAGGAGCCGAGTTCCCCCACGTGGGTGTAGGTCAGCCCACAGCGTGGTCCAGCATCTGGCCAGGTGGTGGCTCTGGAAGCTACAGCTCCGGGCAGTGCCCGTGTGCAGCCCTCACTGTCCTTGTCCTGCGGTGCTGGCGGGCGGGGCCCCACCTTGTCACAGGTGAGCCAGCAAGGCTGCGGCCCCGACCCTGCGTCTGTGAGCAGCTCAGGAGCAGGTCTTCCTCCAGTTCTGGGCGTGTGAGGATGGCCTAGTGTCCTGGTCTCCTTCCCCACACGCGGCTCGGGCTCCCGCGTGTCCCGGCACGGTGCTGTCTGGCCTCACATCTGACACGCACAAAGCCTTTTGAATGTTTTTGTTCTTGTCTTTCAGAACTTTGCAAAAATGAATTAGTCTAAAAAGAGCTGCTCCCTCCCCAGGTTGGTCAGCCCCTAGGCTGGCTCAGAGGGCTTGCACCGGGGATAGCCTCCCACCCAGCGCCTGTCCCGCGTGGGCCCGAGCAGCGGGGCTGCTGCGTCCTGGGGTCCGTGTTTGCCCCCTGGAGTCTCCTTTCCGGCCCTGGGAACGGGGGAGCTGGAGCAGAAGCAGCTCCTCCCCGTCCAGGCTGCTGTGTTTCCTCTTAAAGATTTATCAGTAGCTGATGTTTCAAGAAACCACAGAATATTTCCAAATGTATGAATTTTTGAATAGCTGAGAGATTTTAATAAAAATATTTGCATGACACTGGTGCAGCCGGCAGAGCAGTTGTGGGAGAGGTTTGGAGCCTTGTAGCTGTGGTGCCGCCCCCAGGGCCCTGCCTCCTCGATGGCTCTGTGCAGAGCGGGAGCCCCGGGCGTCTGAGTCACATCCCCGTGCAAGCTGGCGGAGGGCTTGGTGCCTCATTGCCACTGCCACGCGGGCAGTTCCACTGCCGGTCTTTCCCGGTGTGGCCCTGGGCAGAGGAGGCGGTTAAGGCAGAGCCGTGAGAGCCTGCCAGGGCATCTGGTCTGGCAGAGGTCATGGGCGCAGGCTAACTGATGGGATCGGCTGCTTGGTTTTTCTAAAATATTTACTTATTTGTTTGAAAGGCAGAGTTACAGAGAGGGACACAGAGAGAGAGAGAGAGCAAGCTTCCACCTGCCGATTCACTCCCCAGATGGCTGCAGTGGCCAGCGCTGGGCCAGTCCAAAGCCAGGAGCGTCCTCCAGGTCTCCCACGCGGGTGCAGGGGCCCGAGCACTTGGGCCATCTGCTGCTGCTCTCCCAGGGGCATTAGCAGGGAGCTGGATCGGAACATGAAGCAGCCAGGACTCGAACCAGGGCCCATGTGGGGTGCTGGCATCTCAGGTAGTGGCCTAACCTGCTGTGCCCCAAAGAGGATTGGCTGTTTTAATGACAGTTCTAGGACCAAACCTGTTCTGTCACTTGGTTCCTTGGTCTCAGTTCTTTTATTCTTTTTTTTTAATGTTTGTTTATTTTCACCTACTTGAAAGACAGATCTTCCATCCTCTGGTTCATTCCCCAAGTGCCTACAACAGCTTGGGCTGGGCCAGGCCAAATCCTGCTGCCCAGAATCCCACCCGGGTCTCCCATGTGAGAGGTAGGGATCCGAGCACTTGGACCACCATCCGGTAGGTTCCCAGGTGCATTAGCAGGAAGCTCGATCTGAAGTGGAGCAGCTGGGACTCGAACTGGACTCAGGTCTGAGATGCAGCCTAACCCACTGTGCCTGCCTCTCGTCTCTCTTAGTCTTTCGCAGTTTGTTACTCTAAAGGAAGCCCTCAGTACTACAGACGGGGGAGGGATCCCCAACACAGAGCACCTAAGACAGCCGTGTGTGGCATCCAGAGTGGTGTGGGCCTGGCGAGGCCGCATCAGGGCAGGCGACGGCACTGTGGTCCCCAAGCAGAGCTCCGTGCGCGTCCGCTGATCTGCTGTTAGTCCTGGCTCTACAGGTTCTGACGCTCGCCACGCGGGGAGTTTTCTTCTTTCATTACAGCCATATGTGAATCGCTGTCCCTTGAGGACACCCCGTCACCCTGTGTCCAGCTCAACAAGGCCTCGTGGCTGGCTTTTGTGTCCATCCAGCTTGATGACCGCAGGAAGCCAGAGGATGTGTGTCTCCTGCCCTGCCTGGGCTGTGTGTGGAAAGAGCTGTCCTGAGCACTGGGTGTGGATGTGTGTGTATGTGTGTGTGGTGTGGGGTGTGTCGTGCTGAGCCAGGTGCCCGTGTGTGTGTGTGTGTGTGTGTGGTGTGGGGTGTGGCATGCTGAGCCAGGTGCCCGTGTGTGTGTGTGTGTGTGTGTGGTGTGTCATGCTGAGCCAGGTGCCCATGTGTGTGTGGGGGGGGGGGTGTCGTGCTGAGCCAGGTGCCCGTGTGTGTGTGTGTGTGTGTGTGTGGTGTGGGGTGTGGCATGCTGAGCCAGGTGCCCGTGTGTGTGTGTGGGGGGGGGGTGTCGTGCTGAGCCAGGTGCCCGTGTGTGTGTGTGTGTGTGTGGTGTGGGGTGTGTCGTGCTGAGCCAGGTGCCCGTGGGGGGTGGGGGGGTCATGCTGAGCCAGGTGCCCGTGTGTGTGTGTGTGGAGGGGGGTGTGTCATGCTGAGCCAGGTGCCCGTGTGTGTGTGTGTGTGTGTAGTGTGGGGTGTGTCATGCTGAGCCAGGTGCCCGTGTGTGTGTGTGTGTGGTGTGGGGTGTGTCGTGCTGAGCCAGGAGCCCACATGTCCTTGCTCTGCTCTCTCGAAGCTGCGCGTCTGCGCTGTCCCTGTTCGTGTGTGGGGACCTCCGGGCCGTCAGTGTCGCTGAGGGAAGACGCTGCTCTGCAAATGGCTCCGCGGCCCCTCGTGTCCGCGGGGAGGCCGCTGGCAGCCCAGCTTCCTCGGCGTCTTGGTGGCCTTTAGGTGTCCCGGCAGCCCTTGCTGGGGACAAACGGTCGGAAGCCCGGCCTGGCTGGTGTCGTCGTCCGCTCCACCATCACTGCAGACGGCAGAGAGGGTTTTGCCGGCGGCCGCTCTGGTGTCTTTCCAGGGGCGTCTCGGCTCCGCTGCTCAAGGTCAGGGCTCCTCAGGCCCCCAGGCCGAGCCCGCCTGGGTCAGAGGGCAGAGGGCAGAGGGCAGAGTGCGCGGCCTCGCGCCCCAGCACAGGACGGGCGGGAGGCGGCGGCGCGCAGTTACTCGGCAGTCTTTCAGGCTGGGGAGGAGTTTGTTTTCTAATTAAGCTGCCGTGTCTGGAAGTAAATTGGAGCGAGCCTTCCCCAGCTTCTAATTATCTGTGTAACCGCAGCCTGATGAAGAAGCCTGTTGCCGTGCAGAATGCGTTTATGTTCCGCCTCTGGAGAGCGTCGCAGTAAGACCCACGCTCGGAAATCGGGGACATTTTTCAGGCCTGAAACAAAGTAATGAAACGCGTAACCCGTGCTGGGAACGTTAGGTGCTGGGGAGCTCCGGGGACCTGAAGACGTGGGGCCTCTCCGTGCGGCTGCTGGTTGGCATTCTGATCGCTGGAGGCCCAAAGCGTACCAAGAGAATTACTCATGATCAGCACCGTTGTGTGAACAGCATACTTTAAACAGCTAACAGTCCAGTAGCTTCTGGAGACGCTCACAGAGCAGTTAGCCCCGTGTCGCCCAGGAGCGGCGGCCCAGCCCTGCAGCGTGGGTCTGCTGCTGGTGCTCAGAACTCAAGCGCTCTGGGTTCCAGCGCAGGAATCCTGGAGACGCCGTGCAGAGAGCGCACGAGCGCTGGCCCGGGGGCGCACCGTGGTCTGTGACTCTGGGTCAGGAATGGCAGTGGGCAGCTTACAGAGCACCTGCCGTGTGCCCGGTGCCGAACTGGGGGATCCACCTGTGTCACCAGAGCCCTGCGAAGGGTATTAGCCACCTGTGAGAGGAGGGAGCTCCATGGCACAGGGCAGCCAAGAGCCTGGGCCAGGGCAGAGCAGGGCTTTGCCAGGGATCCGGTGGGGCCCAGGTCTACCTGGGCCGGCAGGGCTGGGCCTGGGTCGGAGGCACAGTGGCTGTGGCTAAGTCAGATCCATTCACAGGGATTATGTTGGGAAGGAGGTAGCAAAGCACACCAGTCCTGATTCCAGGCCCTGCTCTCCAGCCTGAGACCTGAGCTGCTTTAGGTGAAGGCACAGGGCCGCGTCGGCGTCGCCCAGAGCTGAAGCACCAGAGCCGACGCCGGCAGCCGCTTTAGAAAGGAGGCGTGTGTGTGTGTGTGTGTGCGCACAAAACCTCCCGAGGATGTGCCGTGGGAGGACGGGGAGAGCTGGGCAGGGGACTGCAGCGCCGTCCTCGGCTGGCCTGGCCTCTGCCGCCCCACGGGCTGGTGGCGCTGGATCAGGGCTTCTGCCTGGTACAAATCCCGCAAGGTCAGCAGGGGACACGATCCCCACAGCCCCTCGTGTCCGACACGCGCCCTGCGAGGCCCCCGTGGCTCATCCCGGCCTGTGAGCTGGAGGGGGCAGTTCTGAGCGGACACAGGGCTGCAGAGGCCGCCGTGGGCGCCCACGCACAGCACGGCAGCTTCGATTTCCTTCACAGTGGGCCAAAGCCTGCCCTTTGTCATCAAAGCAGCCTGCGTGGCGCCGCACGGAGCGCTTTCATAGCAGGCACTAACTTCCTCTCCTCGCCGGCACAGCGCCCCTGCGTCTGACGGACGCCCTCGCTCCGGAGATGCGGTGGAAGTTGTTGTGAAGGCACGGTCTCTTAGTTGAGGGCTGGCTCCCAGGCGGGGGGGGAGAGGCCTCCGTGAGTGACCTTTGTGGCAGCCATGTGTGCTCCTGCGCAGGAGACACCTCCCAAGTTCTGCCTAGCGCCTGTGGCCCCGGGACGGAGAGGCTGGGGCGGGCCCAGGTCAGAGCCCTGGCCTGGCTGCGCACACACGTGTGCACGTGACACACGCACTGGTCTGCCAGGCTGGAGGCTGTGTTTGCGCTTATGACGGTTGCGGGCCTCCTCGCAGCCCAGGTGCTGGCGCCATGGGGTTCTGGCAGAGGGTGTGGGCGGCGCCGAGCATCGAGCATCCCTGGTAGCCTGCCCTCCCCTCTGCCGGAGATCAGGGAACAAGGGTCAGCCTCTGAAGGCAGCTGAGGCCCCCGTGGGCCGGAGGGGTCGACGGCAGCGAGCCTGGCTGACCTGCGCTGCCGCCTGCAGGTCCTTGTCCTTGTCCTTCCTGGTTCTCTGGCCGGCTGCTGCTCTGTGTTGAAGAAGCTCCTGGGCGTGTGCGTGTCTGTCTGCAGCAGAGGTCTAGCGCGCGCTGTCCACGCTCAGCCGAAACGTACAAGTCGGTGATTGCCAGCACCTCCACCAGCCACCACCACAGTCCAGTTTCCAAACTAGAGTCCCTGTGGCTGTGTGTGGATGACCCAGACCCACCTGCAGCCCAGCCCAGCAGTCAGCTGTTTCTGCTCTGGACTTCTGGTCCTCGTGGCCTCCTTGGCTGTAGCTGCTCCCGTGGCGCACAGTGGGCCTCACGGTGGTCACAGCCTGCCCTTCACCACCGGCCACTTGTTGCACGTCGGCCTCCCGCATCTCTGTCCTGCCCATTCCTGTGGGAGCTGTCTTCTTTTTTTGTTACGAACATTCTTTTTTCCTTTAAAGTTTGTTTATTTGAAAGGCAGAGTTAGAAAAAGGGTTTTTTTCTTTTTTTTTTTTTTTTTAGATTTTATTTATTTATTTGAGAGAGAGTGTTACAGACAGAGAGAGGGAAAGATAGAAAGCTCTTCCATCGCTGGTTCACTCCCCAGATGGCCGCATCAGCTAGAGCTGGGCCAATCCGAAGCCAGGAGCCAGGAGCTTCTTCTGGGTCTCCCATGTGGGTGCAGGGGCCCGGGCACTTGGGCCGTCTTCTGCTGCTTTTCCAGGAGCATTAGCAGGGAGCCGGGTAGGAAGAGGAGCAGCCGGGACACAGAGCAGCGCCCACATGGGCTGCCGGAGACTTAGCCTAGCACAGCACCCCTGGCCCAGCAGCCGTCCTCCTTGTCCAGCGGCATCTTCAGCTCGAGTGGGGGTCTGCACATATCTCCTGAAAGGCCCCCTTTTGGCGGGCAGGTGTGCCTGAGGTTGCCCATGAAGCAGTCATGTCTATCACACTGAATTTCGGAGATGGCTTTCCGTGGGTGAGCCGACATTTCAGAGTCAGTGTGCTCTGGAGCTTGGTGGGGAGTGGGCAGGGGTGGTTTCCAGGCAGCTGGGACGTGCTGGCCATCTCCTCGTCCATCTCAGTGCCGGCCCTGGGCTTCTCCGGCTCTCCATGGCCTTAGTTGGCGGTTCCCTCCTTCTCCAGATGAAGCGGCTGAGCCCCGGAGGCCGTGACCTGGCCAGAGGCGTAGCCGGAGGTGCTGGGCCTGGGGCCTCACACCTCAGCCACTTCTGCCCTGGGCTCCGGCCCCGGCTGCCGGCCCACAGGTGTGGATGTTCAAGCAGCTTGTTTGGGGCTGGGTGCATACCAGGAGAGGTCTTCCAAGGAGAGGAGCACGTGATGTGTGTGTGTGTGTGTCCAGACGTCTGTTCTGGAAGGGCAGCTTTGGTGTGGACAGTAGAAGGGCGGGGCTGTGGTGGGGGAGGGGTGGCCGGTCAGTGTGGCCCAAGCCTGGTACCTGTGGACGGAGGGGCATCCCTTCTGCGCAGTGCACACCTGCCGGAAACCCACGGTGAGAAATTACCCCGGGAAATCCAGACCACCACCACGACCTGGCTGTGTTTGGAGACGGTTGTTTCTGTGGTGCGGTCACACATCCCCGGGAAGACGACAAGGCCAGCGTGTCAGTCCTTCCTGAGCCCGAGCCCTGCTGGGGAGGGGCCCCCGCACCAGGGACGGGGACATCTGGAGAGGCAGAGCCGGGACGGCCTCGCCTGGGATTCGTCTTCAGTCTGTCTCCCTGCCCCTTATTTTAGAATCTTCCTTTCCTGAACGTGACAAGCTTTTTAGCAGCTTCTCAAGGAACTCTGCTTGGCAGGCTCCCCACGCGGCTCCTGCGACTGCACCTCTCCGGAGAGGCCGTCTGCAGATCCGCCCTGGCACGCGGAAGCCAGAGAGCCGGCTGTGGCAGGAGTGCTTCCGAAATAAACCTGGCTAGTTATTTCTGAAGGGTTCGGAGTTGGCACCATTGAGTCAGAAAGAATCTGGGCTGGGCGTGGTGGTGCGGTGGGTAAGCACTGCCTGGGCTACCCCGCCCCACACCCGAGTGCCTGGGATTGCGTCCCACTCTGCGTCCAGTTCCCGCTCCCGGCTAACGTGCCTGTGTGGGCAGCAGGTGAGGGCTCCAGTACCGAGCCCCTGCCGCCATGTGAGACCCACATGGGGTTGCTGGCTCCTGCCTGGCCCAGCCCTGGCTGCTGCAGGCATCTGGGAGAGAACGGGAAAAGGGGGCCTCTTGCCTCTCACTCTGCCTTCCACACAAACTTGGGGGGGGGGGCAGTGCAGTGTGGAGCCTCCCCCGGGACAGCGGCGTCCCCATAGGAACACAGAACCTGTTTCCCCTGTGTCAGAGGTGTTGGATAAGCAGGCGGGAGACTGCTCCCCGCCTCCCTGGACCCCTTGGCTGTCCTTTGCAGCCCCCACAGGGGCCGTAATTCGCCTCCTGTACTCAGGTCAGCAGAGGTGCGTTATCTCCAGGACGGGGTGCTCCGCGCCCTCATTTTGCTCCAGATCCTAAGAGTGCTTCCCACCGTCCCCCACAGGCAGCGCTCAGCAGGGCCCTGCCGCGGGCCGGGCCGTTAGGTGCAGGAGGAAGGACGGGCTGGGACGGCAGCCCTGCCATGCACACTGAGCGCAGTTTCAGATCTCTGGGACGTGAGCTGCCAGAGTGCCTTGAAGACGCCAGTCAGCTTGTGCAGCGGTGGGTTGGCCCGATTCCTCGTCTCGCCGGCGTTCCCCGTCAGACCATCTTGATTACCTTGGCCGATCTGGCCTCCTGCCGAACTAACTTAACCAGAACTTCATTTATGTTCTGAGCCTCAGGTCATGCTTTGTCAGGGGCTGTGAAACCAGTTTAGGGGGTCAGAGCTAGAATTTAACAAAAGGAGAAGAAAATGTCACTGTTTTCCTGGTGAGAAGAGCATCCTTCGGGCCCAATGCTCAAATGTGTGTGTCTGTGCATGGCTGTGTGTCAAGTCACCCTGGAACATGCTTGTGTGGCTGTGTATCGGGTCACCCTGTAACGTGGTGCTTGTCTGTGTGTGGCTGTGTATCGGGTCACCCTGTAACGTGTCTGTGCGTGGCTGTGTATCGGGTCACCCTGTAACGTGGTGTCTGTGCGTGGCTGTGTATCGGGTCACCCTGTAACGTGGTGTCTATGTGTGGCTGTGTATCAGGTCACCCTGTAACGTGGTGTCTATGTGTGGCTGTGTATCAGGTCACCCTGTAACGTGGTGTCTATGTGTGGCTGTGTATCGGGTCACCCTGTAACGTGGTGCTTGTCTGTGTGTGGCTGTGTATCGGGTCACCCTGTAACGTGGTGTCTGTGCGTGGCTGTGTATCGGGTCACCCTGTAACGTGGTGTCTGTGCGTGGTTGTGTATCGGGTCACCCTGTAACGTGGTATCTGTGTGTGGCTGTGTATCGGGTCACCCTGTAACGTGGTGTCTGTGTGTGGCTGTGTATCAGGTCACCCTGTAACGTGGTGTCTATGTGTGGCTGTGTATCAGGTCACCCTGTAACGTGGTGTCTATGTGTGGCTGTGTATCAGGTCACCCTGTAACGTGGTGTCTATGTGTGGCTGTGTATCGGGTCACCCTGTAACGTGGTGCTTGTCTGTGTGTGGCTGTGTATCGGGTCACCCTGTAACGTGGTGTCTGTGCGTGGCTGTGTATCGGGTCACCCTGTAACGTGGTGTCTGTGCGTGGTTGTGTATCGGGTCACCCTGTAACGTGGTATCTGTGTGTGGCTGTGTATCGGGTCACCCTGTAACGTGGTGCTTGTCTGTGTGGCTGTGTCTCAGGTCACCCTGTAACGTGGTGCTTGTCTGTGTGTGGCTGTGTATCGGGTCACCCTGTAACGTGGTGTCTGTGCGTGGCTGTGTATCGGGTCACCCTGTAACGTGGTGCTTGTCTGTGTGGCTGTGTCTCAGGTCACCCTGTAACGTGGTGCTTACTAGAGCTCAGGTCCAAGCGTATGAAAGCTGGGTCAGTGGTCACTGCTGTCAGTCACCAGCCTGGACAAGCTGGCTTGCAATGGCTGCGCTGATCCGAAGCCAAGAGCCAGGAGCTTCCTCCCGGTCTCCCATGTGGGTGTAGGGTCCCAAGCACTTGGGCCATCCTCCACTGCTTTCCCAAGCCACAGCAGAGAGCTGGACTGGAAGAGGAGCAACTGGAACAGAACTGGCGCTCATATGGGATGCCGGTGCCACAGGCGGAGGATTAACCTAGTGCGCCACCGCACCGGCCCCTGGAAATTGTTGTTTTTAAGATTTATTTATTTGGAAGGCAGAATTACCAAGAGGAAGAGACCCAGAGAGTGAGATCCTCCATCTGCTGGTTCGCCAGCGGATGGAAGACTGACTGACTCTCTTTCTGTAACTCTTTCAAATAAAGAAATCTTTAAAAAGAAAAAAATAGTTACAGAGAGGCAAAGGCAGAGAGAGGAAGAGAGGTCTTCCATCCATTGGTTCACTCTCCAAATGGCTGCAATGGCCAGAGCTGTGCCGATCCAAAGCCAGGATCCAGGAGCTTCTTCCAGGTCTCCCACGTGGGTGCAGGGGCCCAAGGACTTGGGTCATCTTCCACTGCTTTCCCAGGCCACAGCAGAGAGCTGGGTCAGAAGAGGAGCAGCCGGGACTAGAACCGGCGCCCATATGGGATGGCGGCACTGCAGGCAGCAGCTTCACCCACTGCACCCTGGCGCCGGCCCCTCTTCTTCTTCTTTTTTTTTTTTCCTTGGTCCTCCCCCGCTCCCCTCCTTTGTTTTTCCCTCTCGCCATCTTTTGGGTTGATTTGCCCACTTTAGTGTCCCTTTTTTCCTCTGTTGACTTGTTGATTTTACACGTGGAAAATCGCCCCGCTGTTCTCCCATGTGATTTACCATCTTGTCTTCCTGCCGTGGCTGCTTGGGTACCTGCTCCTCTGTGTCCATGTCAGCCCTTGTGGATGGTTACTGCTAACGACCCGTACACATCCCTAAAGGTCTCTGTCCTGTGTTTTATATTTTTGTTACAACTCCTCAAAAACACAAAACCAGGGCTGGTGTTTTGGTGCAGCAGGCGAACCCACCGCTTATGTTGCTGAAATCGCATGTCGCCGTGCTGGTTCGGGTGTGGGTTTCTCCACTTCCCATCCAGCTCCCTGCTAATGTCCTAGGAAGGCAGCAGAAGGCGGCCCAAGTCCTTGGGTCCTTGCCATCTACATCAGAGACCAGGACGAAGTTCCTGGCTCCCAGCTTCAGCCAGGCCCATACCTGACTGTTGTGGCCATTTGGGAAGTGAACCAGCAGTTAGAAGAGAGTGTTCTTTCTGTCTCTCACTCTCGCTCTGTCACTATGCCTTTCAAATACACAATTAAATAAACCTTTTGTGTTTCTTTGTTTTTTTTTTTTTTTAATTTTTTAAATTTATTTGACAGGTAGGGTTATAGACAGGGAGAGAGACAGAGAGAAAGGTCTTCCTTCCGTTGGTTCACCTCCCAAATGGCCGCCACGGCCAGCGCTGCGCCGATCTGAAGCCAGGAGCCAGGTGCCTCCTCCTGGTCTCCCATGAGGGTGCAGGGCCCAAGGACCTGGGCCATCCTCCACTGCACTCCTGGGCCACAGCAGAGAGCTGGACTGGAAGAGGAGCAACCAGGACAGGATCCTGTGCCCATATAGGATGCTGGTACCACAGGCGGAGAATTAACCAAGTGAGCCATGGCGCCGGCCCCCTAAATAAACCTTTTGTAACAGTAAAAAAATATATAACAGTCATTCTTAGCCCGTGAACCTTAAAAAAATACGCTGCTGGCTGGACTTGGCCTTGGGCCGGAGCTGTGATGACCTCTGCTCTAGAGACTGCAGCGTGCGTCCTGTTTTGGTTTTTCAGTATTTCTTGTTTAGCACGCAGCCAGTGAAGTCTAATATAAATGACTTCTTTGCCACTCCCCAGGCAGTGCGAGGACTGGAGAACTTTTCACTCCGTTGCTCTCCCCAGCTTCTGTGCAGCAGGCCTCAGTACCCTGGGTCCCCCGGTCTGCGCCCTGAGGTTCCTGACGCCCAGCTGTGCCCCCAGCGTGTGCCCCCGTTCCTCTCTCCTTGCTGCGTCTCCGGGCATTTCCTTCACTGATAGTGAACCGCCTGCAGGGCAGGTCTGCTCGTGCGTATTTGTTTGAAAATGCTGCAATGTCCCCTCTGTTTTAAAAACATTTTAAAATCAGCATTGTTGAGATGGAGTCATCAGAATATCCCTGCTGGAGCTGTGTGGTTCATGGGCTTTGACAGACGCCCTGGACTCATGGCCACAGTCGGGGGACCTCCCGTGTGCTCCGTGGCACCCACTCTGCTTGGCCCCTCGTTACCTCCCGGGCCCAGGGAGCCACAGAAACACCTTGGACCCGCGACTTGACTTTGCCAGAACTTCCTGTAATGCTCCTTGTCTGGCTTAGAGGTTTGTCCGGGTTGAGTGTATCCGTGATCCATTGCTTTTCCCTGCAGTACTGCCTTCTGTATGTCAGTTTGTTTCACCTGCTGATAGACGTTTGTGCTGTCTCCACTTTGGCCATTAATGAACAGAGCTGCTGTGCGTATTCGTGTACTCATTTCCCCCAGACAGCTGCGTCACAGCTGGGGTTCCACGTGGCTAGCAGGGGTGTCCGCAGCATTGCTGGGGAGCAGCGGAGCAGCCCTGGGTGGCCGGAGAGCTGGTGCCCCTCCAGCCAGAGGCGCCCTGTGGGCCTGTGCTCTGGACAGGACTTTGTTTACGCAGAGAAAGGTATATGAAATGTAGCTGAGAACCACCACGGTCACCAGTGGAGAACCTTGTGGACTTCGGAGCAGAGGTTTGTGTAAGGCCGTGTGGGATGGGTCAGTGCCGAAGAGACTGGACCGAGAGAGCCAGCGAGGAGGAAGCAGGGTCTGCGAGGGGTGAACCTCGATGGAAAGGATCCTTGGGGACCCCTGGAGTGGGGACTGGCAGAGGCGGAGCTGCTGCTGCCGGGGTTCACGTATCAGCCTCGTGCCATGAGGACCTCGGCGTGTCCCCCTCACCAGGTTGGAAGCCGGTGGGCGGGGCAAGGGCAGTCGGCACTGGAAGTTCAGCAGAGGGTTCAGAAGAAGCGGGGAGGGCAGGCGGCCGTGGGAGAAAGATTGGTTGTGGGGGAGCCTGTGTGTGTGCATGTGTGTGCTGTGTGTGTGTGCGCGCACGTGTGTGTGGTGGGCTCATGGCTCTGAGGTCCAGAGCACAGGATCGGGAAGGCCCCCGTTGGCCTGGCCCCTGCTGCTGCCCACCTTGCTGGGGAGTCCTGGGGAGACGGAGGCGAGAGCCGTAGCAAAGGAGAGCTGTGTCTGTCTCTCCCCCTCTTCTTGGGCCTGACCCAATCCTGCCCTGTTTCCGGAGGCCCCACCCACAGGGACTGCACAGACCACATCCAGACCATAGCAAGTGGTGGGGACAGGCACCAGGGCTGCGTGTCTGCGTCAGTCAGGCGCACACCCGAGAGTCTGACAGACCATGAGCAGGAACGGGAGTGAGCCTCAGGGCAGACAGACTCGGGCACAAGTGGCCGTGCTGGTCAAGCCCCTGCTCCCGCAGTGAGGCCCTGGGCTGCTGAGGGGCTGGCTGTGTGTGTGGCTGGCCACCGCTGTGCCTCAGCGCCAGGCGCCCCTGCGGGGTGGTGAGAGCACCCTCCCTGGGGGCTCCCGTGGACGAGGGTCTGCAGAGCGGCAGGAGCACTGACTCGACAGTGGCGTCCACGGCTGTGAATGTTGCAGAGAAACTGGGCCTCGGAGAGACCGGAGAGCCTGCGCAGGGCCACGGGCTGGTCACTGGTGTCCAGGTTCAGGGTGGTGCCCCGCGCTGCTCCCCACTTCAGGCTGAAAACTAATTTGTGGGCTGGCGCCGTGGTGCAGCAGTTAACGCCCTGGCCTGCAGCACCGGCATCCCATACGGGCTCCAGTTCGAGTCCTGGCCGCTCCTCTTCCCATCCAGCTCCCTGCTGTGGCCTGGGAAAGCAGTAGAGGATGGCCCAAGTCCTTAGACCCCTGCACCCACACGGGAGACCCTGAAGAAGCTCCTGGCTCCTGGTGTCGGATCAGCGCAGCTCCGGCTGTTGTGGCCATCTGGGGAGTGAAGACCTTTCTCTCTGTCTCTACTTCTCTCTGTAACTCTGTCTTTCAAACAAATTTAAAAAAAAAAAGTAATTTGTAATGACTCACATAATCGTTGCACTTGCAAACCCTGCCTTCCTGCCAGTCATCATCGTGGTTCTCAAAGTCGTGAGTCACTGGGAGGCAGAATGGAACCAGTTCCGCCTGGGACAAACCACATCAGGAGGAAATAAAAAATAAAAATAATGACGAACCCGAGATGTGCCATGTGGTGCTGTGGTTAAGACAGCGCTTTGGGATGCTGGCATCCCACCAGAGCGGCCTGGACTCCAGTCCTGGTTCCTCTGCTTCCATTCCCAGCTTTCTGCTGCTGTCCCTGCCGGCAGCAGGCTGCGGCTCGTCTCTGGGCCCTGCCGTCCGTGCGGGAGGCCTGACGGAGCTCAGGCTCCTGCCTGCAGCCCTGGCTGTTGCAGGCCTGTGGGGAATGGACCAGAGGACGAAATGTCCGTCTCTGTCTCCACTTCTGTTTCTGCCTTTCAAATAATTATTTTTTAAATTTTTTTTGAAGTGGGGAAACTCTTAGAACTAAGAGATACATTTCAAAGCCGGAGCACTAAAACATGCAGGCCCAGGGCTGAGAACAGAAGGGGGCAGCCAGGGTTCTGGTGGGGAGGACGTGGTGGGGAGGGGGCAGCCAGGGTTCTGGTGGGGAGGGGGCAGCCAGGGTTCTGGTGGGGAGGGGGCAGCCAGGGTTCTGGTGGGGAGGGGGCAGCCAGGGTTCTGGTGGGGAGGATATGGAGGGGAGTGGGCAGCCAGGGTTCTGGTGGGGAGGACGTAGTGGGGAGGGGGCAGCCAGGGTTCTGGTGGGGAGTGGGCAGCCAGGGTTCTGGTGGGGAGGGGGCAGCCAGGGTTCTGGTGGGGAGGACGTGGTGGGGAGGGGGCAGCCAGGGTTCTGGTGGGGAGGGGGCAGCCAGGGTTCTGGTGGGGAGGGGGCAGCCAGGGTTCTGGTGGGGAGGGGGCAGCCAGGGTTCTGGTGGGGAGGACGTGGCAGGGAGGGGGCAGCCAGGGTTCTGGTGGGGAGGACGTGGCAGGGAGGGGGCAGCCAGGGTTCTGGTGGGGAGGACGTGGCAGGGAGGGGGCAGCCAGGGTTCTGGTGGGGAGGACGTGGCAGGGAGGGGGCAGCCAGGGTTCTGGTGGGGAGGACGTGGCGGGGAGGGGGCAGCCAGGGTTCTGGTGGGGAGGACGTGGTGGGGAGGGGGCAGCCAGGGTTCTGGTGGGGAGGGGGCAGCCAGGGTTCTGGTGGGGAGGACGTGGCGGGGAGGGGGCAGCCAGGGTTCTGGTGGGGAGGACGTGGCGGGGAGGGGGCAGCCAGGGTTCTGGTGGGGAGGACGTGGCGGGGAGGGGGCAGCCAGGGTTCTGGTGGGGAGGACGTGGCGGGGAGGGGGCAGCCAGGGTTCTGGTGGGGAGGGGGCAGCCAGGGTTCTGGTGGGGAGGACGTGGTGGGGAGGGGGCAGCCAGGGTTCTGGTGGGGAGGACGTGGCTGGGAGGGGGCAGCCAGGGTTCTGGTGGGGAGGGGGCAGCCAGGGTTCTGGTGGGGAGGGGGCAGCCAGGGTTCTGGTGGGGAGGACGTGGCTGGGAGGGGGCAGCCAGGGTTCTGGTGGGGAGGACGTGGCGGGGAGGGGGCAGCCAGGGTTCTGGTGGGGAGGGGGCAGCCAGGGTTCTGGTGGGGAGGACGTGGCGGGGAGGGGGCAGCCAGGGTTCTGGTGGGGAGGGGGCAGCCAGGGTTCTGGTGGGGAGGACGTGGCGGGGAGGGGGCAGCCAGGGTTCTGGTGGGGAAGACGTGGTGGGGAGGGGGCAGCCAGGGCTCTGGTGGGGAGGACGTGGCTGGGAGGGGGCAGCCAGGGTTCTGGTGGGGAGGACGTGGCGGGGAGGGGGCAGCCAGGGTTCTGGTGGGGAAGACGTGGTGGGGAGGGGGCAGCCAGGGTTCTGGTGGGGAGGATATGGAGGGGAGCGGGCAGCCAGGGTTCTGGTGGGGAGGACGTGGTGGGGAGGGGGCAGCCAGGGTTCTGGTGGGGAGGACGTGGTGGGGAGGGGGCAGACAGGGTTCTGGTGGGGAGGACGTGGTGGGGAGGGGGCAGCCAGGGTTCTGGTGGGGAGGACGTGGTGGGGAGGGGGCAGCCAGGGTTCTGGTGGGGAGGGGGCAGCCAGGGTTCTGGTGGGGAGGGGGCAGCCAGGGTTCTGGTGGGGAGGGGGCAGCCAGGGTTCTGGTGGGGAGGATATGGAGGGGAGTGGGCAGCCAGGGTTCTGGTGGGGAGGACGTAGTGGGGAGGGGGCAGCCAGGGTTCTGGTGGGGAGTGGGCAGCCAGGGTTCTGGTGGGGAGGGGGCAGCCAGGGTTCTGGTGGGGAGGACGTGGTGGGGAGGGGGCAGCCAGGGTTCTGGTGGGGAGGGGGCAGCCAGGGTTCTGGTGGGGAGGGGGCAGCCAGGGTTCTGGTGGGGAGGGGGCAGCCAGGGTTCTGGTGGGGAGGACGTGGCAGGGAGGGGGCAGCCAGGGTTCTGGTGGGGAGGACGTGGCAGGGAGGGGGCAGCCAGGGTTCTGGTGGGGAGGACGTGGCAGGGAGGGGGCAGCCAGGGTTCTGGTGGGGAGGACGTGGCTGGGAGGGGGCAGCCAGGGTTCTGGTGGGGAGGACGTGGCGGGGAGGGGGCAGCCAGGGTTCTGGTGGGGAGGACGTGGCGGGGAGGGGGCAGCCAGGGTTCTGGTGGGGAGGGTGCAGCCAGGGTTCTGGTGGGGAGGACGTGGTGGGGAGGGGGCAGCCAGGGTTCTGGTGGGGAGGACGTGGTGGGGAGGGGGCAGCCAGGGCTCTGGTGGGGAGGACGTGGTGGGGAGGCGCCCACCACCTCCACAGCGGGGGTCCTTGTCCTCTGCAAGACGCTCCCTGCCCCCACACACAGCAGGGGCTCCTCAGTGCTACAGGAGCTGTCATGGCCAGGTGAGCTCTCCAGATGAGCTTCGGGGCCTGGAGAACTGGGAGGTCGGCACGGGCCATGTCAGGACCTGCAGGTGAACCAGCGAGAGCCTGGAGGGGCCCAGCACAGCTGTGCCAGCGAGCCGAGTGCCGCTCTGCTGCCTGTTAACTCTGTGTGGGGCAGATGCCGGCAGGACCCTGGGAGGGGTCAAGGGGGATGGACAGCTGCACAGTGGGGTCCTTCGCAGGGAGCCTTTGGCATGACTGCTGTCACAGTGGGCACCACCTGGCAGTGGGGTGAGGCGTGGACAGCAGCTTTGTTAAGTGACAAGCACCCAGAAGGAGGACGGTGGGACTGACCGTAGAGGTGGTGACCAGGGTTGTCGGCTGTCAGGGCAGAGAAGGTGGCCCACAGGGAAAAGCGTGAGGCGCTCCGCGCTCCGAGGCAGGCAGGTAGCTTCCCATGCGGAGCAGGGCTGGAGGTCCCCGTGAGAGTCTGGTGTTGCAGACACAGAACGCGAACCCCAGCAAGAAGCAAAGCTGCAGGTGAGCTGGGCTCTGGCAGGAGGGGAAGCCAGCGCCGCTGAGAGCAGAGGGGCTCCCTGCTGCACCCAGCTCAGGAAGGGCCGCTCGTCCCAGTCCCTCCTGTGCGTGCCGGGTGGCCGCAGCGGTCAGAGCAGGGCAGATGGCAGAAGTCCTCTGCCTCGGGCTGCTGGACGGAGCCGGCCCTGCTCATCTCCCAGCTCAGCGCTCTGTCCCCAGCCACAGCTTTGGTCCTCAGTTAACACTGCAGACTCAAATTTTTAAGCAGACACTGCGATATCATTAGTGGAAGCCTGGGAGTTCAGAGAATGCCGTGGGCGCCTGGGGCTGGCGGTGCCGCTGCTCGGCGCCCGTTCAGTCCTGTACGGCCAGTGATGCGTGGATGGCGCCCTCGTGTGACCCCCGTCAGGATCAGGGACAGAGACCGAAGGGAAGCAGTCATTCTGAGGTGATTTCATCTACGTGGCGTGAAAGGGAGGAGGCAGACCGAGTCCCGCCCCGGCATCCCCGGCAGCACCAGCAGGCCCCGGTGGGGCAGGCTGCTGGCTCACTCGCAGTGGGCTCGGGAGAGTCGGAGTTCTCAGCACTTGCTGTGCCATCTGGCGTTGATTGTCGCCTCTGTGTTCTGTTCGTTCCGGCAGCTGGTTCGTCCAAGGATACCAAAGTGGGACTCCCATGGGCAGCTCGCCGGCCCCCAGGGCTCAGACCGGGAGCCCAGCTTGGGCTGGGTCAGCATCGTTTGGCTCACAGCTCAGCCGCAGCTTGGGAACAGACCGTGGCCATGTGTTCTGGCTTTGCTGCTGTGGCCTCTGTGCTTCCTCCAAAGTGCTGGCCAGGCGCACGCACGCACGCACAGGCACACACACACACAGACACGCACGCACAGGCACACACACACAGGCACAGACACACAGACACACACAGGTACACACACAGACACACACAGGCACACACATACAGACACACAGACACAGACACACACAGACACACACACAGACACAGACACACACGCACGGTCTAAGATCCGGCAGCAGGCGTCTGGTGGGGTGCAGCACGCAGAGGAAGGACGCTCTGCTGAGCCAGGAAGCAGTGAGTGGCCGAGGGTCAAACTGCTTCTCCAGGACCCTCTGTCAGGGGCTGCTTCCCAGGGCACGCCCCACGGGGCCCCCCTCCCAGACACCTGCCTGCATTGAGCCTCCACCACCGGCACCTGTGAGCTAGGAGCAGATGCTCCTCCAGCCACGGCCCCCAGCCCAGAACAGGAGTCTGCTCCTCGCGTGGACAGGAGGGGCACGCGTGCTGCAGAATGGGGACATCAAGACCCAGCCCCCTCTTTGAGCTCCATTCTGAGAGGCAGTGCTGTCACATGGGGACTAGGATGGGAATTACTAAGCTGGTAAATCTGTAAGGAGCAGGGAGCACACTCTAGTCTCTGAACCAAATTACTGTGAACATTTTCCTTCTGGGAGAAAAAAATGTTTTTCTGCCGGATATAATTAAACCTGCAACCTCGGAGATGAATCAAGCCGGCCTCGCGGCGGAGGGACGTGCCGCGGCGGAGGGGCGTGCCGCAGCCGGGGGCTTCAGGCCGGCCTCGCGGCGGAGGGGCGTGCCGCAGCCGGGGGCTTCAGGCCGGCCGCAGGCGGAGGGCCGTGCCGCAGCCGGGGGCTTCAGGCCGGCCGCAGGCGGAGGGGCGTGCCGCAGCCGGGGGCTTCAGGCCGGCCTCGCGGCGGAGGGGCGTGCCGCAGCCGGGGGCTTCAGGCCGGCCGTTGCCTCTGCAGGCTCACGCTCCCTGCAGACGTCCACGCTGCTGGGCCGTCACCTGAGGGCCAGGCCCTGCTCCTGGCTTCCCCCGGAAAACAGCCACCACTCCCAGTCCCGTTCGTGGCAGTCTTGATCTCTGCAGGACCCGACACGTCACGTGTGCACGCATCATGCGTGCACGCGTCGTACAGGCTCACGTCACATGTACATGTGCTTCTCTGCTCACCGTCCTGCAGACGAGCGGCTGTCCCTGTGCGTGCACCCACAGTGTTGAATGGACAGTGCAGGTTCCTGCACAGCACCTCCGGTCAGTGGTCCCTGGTGCAGACTTGGAGAGCCAAGGCGCCGTGTGTGCCCAGCCGGGTTTGCTGCACCCCTCCAGGGTCACCGCAGGAAGCTGTGGGGTTGCAGGTGGAAGCTGCGCTGTGCAGACGCCGCCTCTGCTCGGATGCGCTGGGGAAGCCGCAGCCTTGCCTCCCTGCGGCCCCCTCCCCTCCGATTCCCCACTTGGTTCCCTGTCCTCATGGCCAGGACCCCAGCAATGACAGTGCCCCCTCTTCTCTAGGATTCCCGGGCGGCTGAATGACAGGAGGACTCCTCTGGGTGAGCTGAACTGGATTTTCACAGCCATCACGGACACCATCGCCTGGAATGTGCTGCCCCGGGGTGAGGCTGCCCGCTGCCCACTGGGGGTGGGGTTCTGCAACCTGGAGAGCGCAGGGCCCTGGAACACAAGGGGGCAGGCGGGTCAGCGTGTTCCTGGCTGGTGGGGACGGCTGGTGGGCAGGGACAGTGCACGGGGGAGGCGAGGACCTGGGGAAGCTCAGGTGCACGGGCGGCTCACGCGGTGAGCTCCGGCCACGCTCGCCCTGGTCACAGACTGCTTGGCGGCCGCAGGAGGCGTCTCCTCCCGGCCGTTGGCGCTGCCTTTGTTAACATCAGAGTTGCTGTTAGGAGACTCGTTTCGACTTCCTGCTGATTGTTGGTTTTGGTGTGTGTTCATGTGTGTGTACATGTGTGTGCACGTGTGTCTCTGTATTGCTAGTGGGAAATGTGCCTGCTGGGCTTAACCGGCTTTCTGTCATTTTTGGTGGAAGTCAGTGTGTGCACCTGGGGTTGCTGCTGGCCACTGAAGAGCCTCTGCCCGCCCTCAGATCTCTTCCAGAAGCTGTTCCGGCAGGACCTGCTGGTGGCGAGTCTGTTCCGAAATTTTCTGCTGGCAGAAAGGATCATGAGGTCGTATAACTGCACCCCGGTCAGCAGCCCCCGGCTCCCCCCGACGTACATGCACGCCATGTGGTAAGTGTCTCGGGCCAGGCAGTGCGGGCTGACGGTCC
Source organism: Lepus europaeus (assembly GCF_033115175.1). Classification (NCBI taxonomy): domain Eukaryota; kingdom Metazoa; phylum Chordata; class Mammalia; order Lagomorpha; family Leporidae; genus Lepus; species Lepus europaeus. Next base: position 1,585,325 of record NC_084844.1, on the reverse strand, counting down.
AGTGCCGAGACGGCACGTGAGGAGCTGCCTACCCACCCCCTCATTTCCCTTCTTCCGGTTGCCCAAGATATAGGTCAGGTGGAAATATTTTCCCTGTCAGTATCTAAGGGTACTTCCAAAGGTTTGTGGTAAAATCAGTTGGAGAGCTCAGCTGTCCTGTGCAGTGAGCTTGGAAATCGTGCTACGGGCATCTCCAAGAAGTTTGCGGGAAATGTGCATCAAGGAAAAACTATGGGTTTAAAAAAATTAAACAAAGTAAACAAATTTTCCATAAACTTTCCGATGTACCCTTGTATGTTTTCTCTGGAATAAAAACTCCTCTATGGCGTGCTGAGCCGTGTACTCAGAGAGAGAGGAGGTTGTATTGCTTGAGAGACCAGAGCCAGAGCAGAGAACGGAAAGCGTGGGCAGGGCGGTGAGCAGCCCAGACAGGCCTCTGAGGTCATTCGCGCCTGCTGCTCTCTGGGGCTACCTCGGAACTCTGCAAGTCGGATGAGTGCGGCTTGGACGTCAGGGCCAGCGTGTAGGCCTCACGAAAGCACCCACAGGCCTCCCGTCGCTGCTCTTGGTGCCTTTCCGCGCTCGCCACATCCCACAGACGTCGCCCCGGAACCTCGGACGGCAGGTGCTCCTCCATGTCGGTGGCTGGGCCAGAGGAGGGTGAGTTAGCGCAGCCGTCCACAGAGACACAGAGCCCCTGGAGGGAGCCTCCTGGGGTGTCCAGGCACCTGGAGTTGCACTCGACCCCTTTCCTGCGCCAGGGCTCCTCCCGCGCTGATGCGCGCCTTGAAGGCCCGCGTGGCATGGAGCAGTCCAGCCTCATGGCCCTGCTGCACGCAGACTCTGCCCTCACAGCCTCCTCTCCCCTGCTGGGCAAACCCTACAGGGATCTGCAGAAAGGGCTGCCTGGAGGCGGCCTGTGCAGCAGCAGCGTGTGTCCTGAGGTGCGTGGGGAGGCTGGCCGGAGGGAAGCGGGGCAGCTAGGCGGAGGCAGGGAGCAAAGTCCAGCTCTGAGGCCTTCCCGGCAGGCCAGGCCCTTGCCCTCATCAGTGGTCACCAGCTGCAGCTCCTCTGCCGCTGCCGCCGGTCCCTGCGTGGACTCCCAGCCGCCCACACGCGTCTCCACGGGCTCTGCTGGACGTTAGGGTGCACCAGCAGGATTGCCTCCCAGCTCCTGTCCAGCTTGTTTGCAAGAAACAGTTCAATCCCTTTCCTCATCCGAGGAGTGGCTCTTTCCGGTCAGTTTTGCCGAGATCTGTGGCAGTAACCACAGCTCACTGGGCTGGACCAGAACGTGGCTGTCAGCAGCACCCTAGCCACCAAGGGGTGGAATCCCAGTCCCACGGGCCACCAGCGCTTCAGATCTCCCTGTGGAGTGAGTGTCCATACGGAGCCGTGACAGGTCCCCCAGGTCCCCACCAAGGTGGAGATGCCTGCCCGAGGGGAAGCGTGATGGACGTTTCAGATGAAAGAGCCTAAAGCAGGTCTGGCGAGACCAGCGCCACCGCAGGTGGCCCTGGGCACTGCTGTGGACGCCGCCACCAACAGGAGCCGTCCTCCCTGGGCACCTTGCTTGCCATCCTGTGGCCAGAGCAGCGCTATGGGCCTTGGCTTTGTTTTCCTTTTTCTTAAACCCGACAGCAAACCTGTGTGCTGTGCTCTTTCCGTCCGCTGAGGGGGGAGAGACCGTTCCGTGTCAGCCCCGCAGCGTGCAGTAGGCGGTGTGCGTAACTCACACGAGCGAGGACTTGGTCAAGGAGCGGAGAGTTTGGAGGCCCAGGGGAGCAAATGTGCTGAGATGAAAAAGATTGGTGCTGAGAGGGAAAAAAATCTAATTCACAAATTACAGAAAAAATTGTAGCCTTGTTCTGTTGGGCAGATTGCTCCATTTAGTGACAAGAAAGCTCTCCAACCTCAGAGTGGAGAAACGAGGAGGGGGTGGCTTTCCAGTGCGGTCTGCAGGCGCCGGCTGGAGGGGCACACAGCCGCGCTGCCACCCTGGCTGTGGGCACAGCTTGGCCGCGCCCCCTGCAGGGTCGGGCCAGAGATGCCCCTGGTCCTCACCACGTGGACCCAGCCTCGGAGCCAGCCAGGGAGGTGGCGACTCTGTCTGCCGGATGCTCTCACGGCCTCCCAATCCCAGAAGCTTCTCAGGGGCCCCAGGGAGGGGACCGCACCGGGAAGCCGGCCCTGGTAGAGCCTGGACCACGAGAGCCCCTTGCAGGGCCCAGGCGTCTGTCAGCTGTGCTGGCAGTGGGGCTCTCAGGGGGCATCGGCCAGCTGGTCAGTACAGGACTGGCGGGTGGGGAAGGTGGCCTGGGAAGAGTGACCTGCCCAGGTTTTGACCAAGGCAGGCGGCTGGCTATCAGGGACCGAGACGCTGATAATACAGCCCTAATCCCAGCGGCTGACTGGCCTCCTGGGTGCCTGGCTTGTTCGGAAGCTTTGCATGTGTCACACAACACCCGGGTGACACGACACAGCACCTGAGGGGTGCCGAGTCGGGCCGACCCCAGTGCCCGCTAGCAGGGCACCACCCGTCTGCGAGGTGCGTGCTGGCTGACGTCTGTCGGCAGTGTGACCGGTGCCTCGGTTCCTGTACACGGAACACGGAGCAAGGTGGTGGTGGTGTTTATGCCAAGACGGAAGAACTGGAGTGGTCGTTCTGCATTTCAAAATTGGTCAATGTTACTCTTGTAATTTAAGACCTACCTATTGATTTTCTAAGCCTGAAAACTCTCATAGATAAGGCATTATGGGACGTATATACAAAACCGGGACCAACAGAAGAAATAATTGGGTAAAAAAGCGTAGCTGGAAGTCCCTCAGGTCCAGTGCTCGGCCTTGATCTCGTTTGATGGTTTTAACTGATGCAGAAAGAGCTCGTTAGAGTCTCGAGTGGAAGGGCCCTGCATGCCTCGGTCAGGCTGTGTTTGACGCCGTCTGGCAAAAGGGCTTGCACAGGTCTCCGCACCCCCACAGGTGCAGGCGCCGGGCTGGGCAGGCTCGGGGCGAGCAGAGGCCCTCCTAGAAAGGCATGGCGCCTCGGTGCTTAGCAGCTCTCAGGGGCCAGCACACAGCTCCCCGGACTCTCCCTGTGAACTGCCGCTCCCCTCCCTGGGAGCTCGGGGCCCGTGTTGCTCCCCTGAGCTCCCCTCCAGGTCTTGTCCTCTGGGGAGACCCACGTCGGTAGGCGCTGTGAGTGACTTTGAGGACAACTTTGCGCACTTCAGTTGGCAGCGGTGGGAGCGCAGCCGCACTATTCACTTCCACGAGGCGTCCCAGGGCCCTCTCTCCCCTCCCCCTCCTCCCGGGCGCCTCCTGCAGCCCGGAGCCCGCGTCGCCATCTGCCTTCATCGGGCCTCTGTCCTGGCAGATGAGCTCAGTCCCGGGCTGACGCTCGCCGCGGGGTCTGCGCCTCCCCTTGCTCTCCATCCTGCGCCGCTGGAGGCTGCGGGCAGCGCGTGCCTGCGGGGTGGGGAGCGCACATCTGAAGCCTTGCTCCTCACTCTCCAGAGAGTGGCGATCGGAGAAGGGGCACTCTGGGCTGTCCCCGCGGGTTCAGGGAGCCAGGCCCTCAGGGATGAGCCTCCTGGGCTTCCCCAGATGAGGGTGAGGACGGCAGAATGTGGAGAGGGCGCTGGGCTGGGGGCTGCCAAGGAGCTACAGGGGTTGGGGACAGGAGGGGGTTGTGCCTGCAGCAGAGACAGCCAGGAGCAGGGGAAACACCAAGAAGGGCCCAGGCTGTGCCAGCCCCCGGCAGGAACCATGGATTGGAAGTGCAGAATGGGGAAGCAGCAGCCCGGGTAGGAAGCCAGAGAGGGAACGGTTGGGGCCTAAGTGGGCGATGAGGAGCCCCAGGCCCAGGAAGGGGCTGCGCGGGACTGGAGGTGCTAACCAAGTGTGCAGCAGGTGAAGGAGGCTGGAGGTGAGGCCTACCCCAGGTGTCTGCCGGGACTGTGCGTGGACGGCACTGCCAGTACCCGCAGCCGGGATCAGGCCCGCAGGGGTGGAATGCCGGCCGGGGCAGCACAGTGAGCTCTGCTGGGGCCTTTCAGGGACCTCAGAGCAGCCGGTGGCCCTCGGAAGTCTAGATCTGGAGGGCGAGCGACAGAGGGCCCAGAACAGGGGCTGGGCGTTGCAGGGGGACACAGGTGACTCCGTTCACTGCGCATCCACCAAGTGCCAGGCTCTTTCCAGCTGCTCGGCAAATGGCGCCCTGCTCACCTTGGCCTCATACCCCGCACACCCCGGAGCCAGCACCGTCCCGGTTGTGCACCAGGAGGGAGGTGGCATTCGTGCAGAACTGGGTGCGTGTGGCTGAGAGGGAAGGCGCGGACCCTGCGTGTGCTGACGCCTGGGCCCCTCCCTGTCCTCCCTGCAGTGTTCTAGAGCGAGGGAGCCAGCCGCCACGGGAGCAGCAGCCGGCCGTGTGCCCGGCTTGCCCGGGTCCCAGCCGAGCCTGTGCATCTGACGTCAGTCCCAGCCAGGGGCTTCACGTGCAGTTTTGGCCCAGGCCCTGTTGTCCAGTTTTTTTTAAGGTGTAGCAAGAAACTCATGTTTTCACTTGCAAGTGTGTGATTTCTCGGAACCTGATATTAACAGTGTCACAAATGTTTTGAGACGCAAACCGCACACCTGTGGGCCAGATGCAGCCTTGCTCCAGGCCAGGACACGAGGGCTTGAGGATGGATGCTTCAGGTTAATCTTGGCGGGCCTGGCCCTGAACCTGCCCGCTGCCGTGTGCAGGGAGCCGCGCGGGCGTGCACCGCGACGCTGGCGGAGCCTCCCGTGCATGGCGCTCGTGTAGAGTGCTGGGATGTTGGAAGGTGTCCTGCAGGGCCTGGCGTTGTGGCTCCTGGTCTTTCTGTGCTGGGAAGCGCCGAGTGAGGGGAATCGCAAGGTTCTTTTCCTGGAAATCGGTGGTGGTGGACGTCCAGGGGAGGATCACGTGTGTTTGGCACACGTTCTCGCTGGGGAGGGCTTTCCAGTAACTGTGGTGCCAGCAGGAACCCGGAGCTGAAAAGTAAACGTTAGTCAGTCCGATTAAATGTGGACAGTTGCACCGTGAACCTGCTTTGACCAGGAGTGGAATGTGAAAATCTGGCTTTGGGTTTAGAGAAGAAACACGCTGGGAGCAGAAGCCTGGAGATGCCCAGCCACCAGGTCCAAGTAGAAGCACCTTGGCCGCTGCGTCGAGTCTGCCGGCGCCTCGGTGGCAGCTCCGGGGTTCTGGATGATGAACCTAACCCGAGGGCAAGACCTGGCCTCACTCGGCACCACTGCGCCGCCCACCCACCCTCTGCTCTCACCACCACCAAATGCAGGTCAAGAAGTGAGGGTTGTTGGGTCCCAGTAAGTGCATCAGGGTTACAGAGCATTCGAGGGAATTAGGTTCATGTCTGTGGACGCCCTCCCCCCCCCCCCCTTACAAGTCGTGGCAGTTTTTAAGGTTGTATTTATTGGAGAGAGCAAGACAGAGACGTGGAGGAGCTCCCACCCATGGGCTCATATTGGCCGGGGGACCTCAGCTCAGAGTTGGAACGCAATCCTGGTCTCCCGTCTGGATGAAGGAACCCAACCACTTGAGCCATTGCCATTGCTTCCCAGGGTCTGCATAGCGGGAAGGCGGAGTGAAGGAGCAGAGGAGCAGGAACTGGACCCCAGTGCTCTGAGACGTGGAGTCCCACCTGCTGGCTTAACCCCAAAGCCAGACGCCTGCGCCATTGCCCTCTGTAGGACGCTAATCCAGAGCTCTTTCTGAACACCAGCCTCCCTGCATTGGTTCACGTCTTGTGTCCAGCAGGTGCTTCCTCGCAGGGCTGTCTTAGGGCGTTTGTCCTTGGCTTCCGTCTGCACGCGAAGAGAGCTAGAATGTTGCTTGCCCTGGCCGCTGGGCAGTGGCAGTTGTAACACAGGTGCCCTGTTCAGGGACGTCGGAGGCTCCCATCACAGCCAATGGCACCTGAAGGCTTCATGCCTCCCAGAGGAGTGTCCACGGTGACAGTGTCCCTGCGGTACTCACTTTCCCAGCGTGCTGAAAGCTAAGGTGCTTGGAGGCAGAGGGGGTGTGAAGGCTCACGCTTCCTCCCCTGCCCCTGTGTCTGCTCTCTGAACAGATGGGACCCTTAGAAAACCCCACTGAAAGAAGGCACTGGGCTGTGAAGTCCACCATTACAGAGTCCGCCCACACTGTCCTAGGAATGCTCACGTTCAAGACAAATTCTACGTGAGGGAGTGCGGGAATGTGGACGGCAGGACAGCCCGAGTCTCCGAATGCGAGCAGCTGTTGACGCTCACGATGAAGTGGACGCCACAGAACAAGCGACCAGTGCCCTGTCCGGGGCCGCAGGCGTCCCAGCGCCTGACCCTGGGGCTGCCGTGTGCAGCCTGTGCCCAAGTCCCTTCCAGGGGGCCTGCAGCGTTTCCCTGCCGGTCATAGGGCTCAGCCCACCTAAATGTCACCGCACTGTAGATCTGGGGAGGAGAAAGCCCTTCGGACTTGGTAACAACCTTGATCTTGTTACAAGATTGCGTGTTTTTATTCTAAGTCAGAGAGGAGAGAGACTTCGGCTGCTAGATGTAATTGCTCGCCCTGCGGACCTGCAGGGCGTCACCTGACTTGGTTACTATGGGAACCATCCCATGGCTTCCTTTCTTCTCTCGAGTTGGGGCTTCTCCTGTCTCCCCTCAGTGTGACCCTCGCAGGCTGCCCACCCCAGAGGCCACTGTCCCCTGTGCAGCCTCCTCCTCAGTCCCTGGGGCCACCTTCCAGAGGGTAGGGAGCCCCTGAGGAGTGGGTACCAGCAGCTGAGGCCCTTTGGCGATATCTGGCCTGGCCTTGTCCAGGGAGACGGAGTGTGGCCTGTGTCCTGCGTGGTTGTCCCAGCCCCAGTTCCTGTCCTGAAGTCGGGAGGGAGCCGGAGGCGTCTGGGATGCAGACGTGAGTCGTGCTCCTCTGCCTCCAGAGGCGCCCACGGCAGCCACGGTGTGGGCGCCCAGCCGGGCTGCCTGCCGCTCTGGGTGACAGACCCTTCCCACAGCCGTCAGCTCTCCCACCGCAGAAACAGACGTGTGTGCCCCCGGGGAGCTCACAGGCAGGCAGTCGGCAGAGAGCACTCGGAGTAAATCATTTAAAATCTCGTTATCGGACCCTGGGTGGTGATGGAGAGGTCGCGTTTTTAGCAGGGAAAAGGGAACCGAGTCTGACAAAGGCTGAGGTTAAAGCCGAGGAACGCGCGTCTCCACATGGCCGTGGCGGGGAGGGGCTGGGGATGGAGAGCACCGGCGGCTTCTGTTTAATTTTTGATGCAAAGCCACCGGGGAGCCGTTCTCCTTCACTTTCCATTTCAGGGGTCCTGAAACCTTGCATTTGTCTGCGGTAATAGCCTGCGCTTTCTGCTCCCTGATGGATCAGTGCGGAGGGGGCTGTGCTGCCTTGCCAGGCACCCCTGGACTTCCGCATCGCAAGCCGGCTCTCGCCGGCTCCCTAGAAACCTAGTGCCTGCCTGGGTGGCTGCTGTCCGGGGAGCCAGGGAGCAGCCAGGAGCTCAGACATCCCTCAGAGGCCCCTTGCTCCGAGCTGCTGGGGAGGAGCCCCTCCGATCAGATCAGCTGGTCACAGCTCCTCCCCACCCTGCCTCTCCCTGCCTGCTCACCAGGGCTGTGGGAAGTGCTAAGCCAGACACCTCCCCAGCTCCCTCCGACTTCTGCCAGCGCCAACCACGAGAGCTGGCTGCTGCGCGGAGGGCCGCGTGGTCTCGTGCTTTTATAGGACCCACTTCCCCACTCATCCCTAGCCGAGAATCCCAAATTAAGACTGCGGGTTCATCTCGATTTTTACCCTAGAACACGCAGCCAGCTTCGATCAGCTGGGGTTCTGCCCGTCAGACGCCGCTGTTCGGCTTTTGAAAATGTGGGCATACCGCCTTGTTTAGCAGGTTCTGGAGGCTCCTCTAATCTGGCCTTTCCTCTGGTACAAAATAAGCAGCCGGAGGCCCGGAGAGAGGAACTGGCGTGTCCGCCCGCGCTTCACCGGGTGGGCGCGGCTCTGCCCTCCCGTCTTCTGTGCAGAGTGCAGCTGTCAGGGCGCAGCGGAGCCGCTCCCTGGGGCGTGCCTGGTGGTGTATTTGTCATGGCTTCCTGGGTGCCCTCCTCTGTGGTACCTTGGACCCGTGCTGTCCCTCCCACATTTACACAGCCCCGTCCTTCCATGGCAAGCCCCGGCGACCTGAGCCACGGCCCCTTGTGGCTTTGTCTCTCTGCAGTGGGAACATGCCATCTGTCCGGACAGCTTTCTAGGAAGTGCGTTTCACGCCTAGGTCCTGGGGGGACCCAGCCCTTTCGGAGCAGTGCCGAGCTGCTGCCGAGCTGGTGCGACTCTGCTCAGCCCCCAGCCACAGGTGCTAAGAAGCCTCTTGCTCCAGGGCCGTCTAGAACCTCAGAAAATCTGGGGACATTGCTACTGGGCTGGAACTTACCTGGTGAGGTGGACACACGTTCCTGAGGTGCCCCACGCAGCCGTGGCGAGACCACGCGGGGAAGGGGCCAGGACACGCTCTGCCTGCCTCCCCCCCGCCCCACTCATAAACACGTCCTTCTGTCTCCTGGAAGGGGACTTTTCATTTGCTTACGTCCCAGGCTTCTGTGGAATACAATTGCAGTCACTGACTTGGCTTCTGCCTTAGCCGCCTGAGCATCCCCCTCAGCGCCCGTGTGCCTGCCGCCGGGGTTAGGGGGCACACGGGAGCCGTTCGCTGCCCCCACTTTGCAGCCCTCCTCGCTGCCTGCAGATGCGTGGGCGGGAGGGAGCGAGACGTCCCAGGGCTGTGCCGCTGCAGAAGTCTGCGTGGTCCTCTTGTGGACTTGCAGTGTCACTGTTCTTCCAGGTCGAAAGTGTTGGTTCCCGTTTGGGTCCTTTATTGAGACATCGGGAGAGGGGGCTCTCCCACGCCCAGCACGCGCTCCCCGTAGTCTGAGTGGCATGGAATCCTCTCCCAGGAAACCGCTCCGGGAGAGGAGCTGCGACACTGGAAACGACACCCATTGCACTGCTCACCGTTTGTTTCCGCAAGGCACACATTTCTAGAAGCAAAGGAGAGAAGGGCGGGAGGAGCCGTTCTGCCCGTGGGTGCAGTGCTCTCTGGCCACACACAGCGGGCTGTCTGCCTCCACCGAGGGTTCGTGCCGGGCACTGCTGCAGACAGCACTGTCTCTGGCCCTGTCTGCCAGTGGCTGCACCGGGGCCTTTGTGTCTCACGAGGACCCCATGAGGGAAAGGCCATCAGTACCCATTTCACAGATGGTGAAACTGACCCCAGGGAGTTGAGCATGAGTGCCAAGGCCCCAGAAACTGGGCTGTGCTGTGTTGTGAGCAGGCGGCAGCCCCCTCCCTGGGCCTCGACCTAAAGGAAGGAGCAGGACTGGGAGGGGGTGTTGGTGCAGAGGAGGGCGTGGTCAGGGCTGCGCCTCCCCTGCTCCTCTCCTTGTCACCCACTGGGCCGCTCTGTGGGCAGAGACGCTGCTTTCATTCTGTCTTGCACTCTAGTTCAGCAAGTAGTTGTTGAAGACCTACTGTGTGCTGGGCCCCAGGGCAAGTGGTTGGTACACTGGGCACTGGGCACCACAGGGTGTGTGAGAATCTCGCCTGGAGAGGTGGGGCCTGGGCACCGTGTGCAGGCGTAGGAGAGGCAGACAGAGCAATGGCCTGGAGAGGTGGGGCCTGGGCACCGCGCAGGCGTAGGAGAGGCAGACAGAGCGGTGGCCTGGAGAGGTGGGGCCTGGGCACCACGCAGGCGTAGGAGAGGCAGACAGAGCGGTGGCCTGGAGAGGTGGGGCCTGGGCACCGTGTGCAGGCGTAGAAGAGGCAGACAGAGCGGTGGCCTGGAGAGGTGGGGCCTGGGCACCACGCAGGCGTAGGAGAGGTAGACAGAGCAGTGGCCTGGAGAGGTGGGGCCTGGGCACCGCACAGGCGTAGGAGAGGTAGACAGAGCGGTGGCCCGGCAGGAGGGGCAGTGGGAAGGCCCCCCCTGGCAGGCAGCAGGCAGTGTGACTTTGACTTTAACCTATTTTATGGGAGAAAGGGTGTGACCAGCCAGCCGGCTATGGCTTGTGGCTTGGGCTCATCAGAAAAGTGGAAGAGGAGGGTGCTGGGCCAGTGGCGCCCAGGTGATACTCCGAGTCAGATCACAGGGGAGACGCCCCCCGTCCACTGGGGGACAGGCCAGGCCTGGGCCACACATCAGCTCCACAACATCCAAGGAGACCCCGGGCAAACCTCACCCCATAGGACATCCCAGTATGGGGTGGGGGAGCACCCAGGGCAACCCGAGCCGGGGGTGGCAGGGTACAGTGCACAGGTCAGGCCCGGGCGTCAGTCCTCACCAGCACCGCTCGCTGCTGTGTGCCTCTAGGGACGCGCTGTGTCCCTCCCCTGAGCAGTGCTGGTGAGGCAGGTGTGCACCTGCAGCTGGGGGAGGGCCTAGCGCTGACCAGCAGGAAGAGGTGTCCCATCTGCCCGTCCCCCACCCACCCCCGCCAGACTTGTGAAGCTGCCGCTGGTCGCTGGTGAGGTGGACGGCAACCCGCCAGAGACCGGGGTGCTCGCCAAGCCCTGGCCAGGCCCCAGCATGGTTCCATGAGGTATATAGATCTCACTCTTCCAGCGCCCCACCGGGAGCTCCGTGCTGCCGCTGTAGCTGCTCTGTCTGAAAGGAATTCAGAATTGAAAGTTCATAAAAAATAAACAAACAAACCTATGCCTAAAGGCATACATTCAGGGAAATATGGCAAAAAAAAAAAAATCCCTCTTTGACCTTTGACCTGTCTGGCTTCAAACCCAAGCTCTGTGTTCTCCAGAGGGGACAGGCGCCGCGACGCCCCGTAGAGCAGGCGGCTGCTGAGGCTCCGCGGCCCCGGCCCCGATTACGTAAGATGTGTTTATGAGGCTGCATAAATCACTCCAGTGGGCTTTGGTGCCGGAGCCGCCGAATCGTTCAGGACAGGACCTGAGGGGCTGGCTCGGAGCTGGGACAGGCGTGGGCGTCCGCCAGGCAGTGGGGTCACGGGGCGCGCTGTCGAGAAGCCCCTGCCCTGGCTTGCAGGCTGCTTTCCCAAGGGACTGTCCCCTCTCCCTCGAACAAACGCCCTGTCTCATCGTCGGGAGATCACTCAGCCCCAGGCGGGTTGTGGGAGCCATCAGCTTACCCTTGGCCTGCTGGGGTCCAGGTCGAGGGGCCCTGAGGCCTGGGCTCCGGGGCAGGGCGTCCACAGCCAGGCCTCCTTCCCAGCCTCGCACTGCCCGGCCCAAGCGTTCCCTCCTGCTTCTCTGTGACAAGGGCGCCCCCGTGAGAGCCACCGCGGGGACTGCGGCTCTGTCGGAGACGGGGGTGCTGCAAGGGAGAGAGTGGGTGCTTTTCCTAAGCTCTCTGCTCACTTGGTTTACAGAGGAGAAAAGTGACATCCAGAGCGGGCAGAGAGCACGGGGGGCCGAAGGCATGGTCCACATGCAGGCCAGATTGGGACGCCTGCCGCGCAGCCACTCCTGTGCCCCACAGCAGGCCGCCGTCACCCAGGCCTTGCTCGGGCACAGGCCTCCCTCCTTTCCCTGTGGTCACCACTCACTGATGCCCTGGGGCCCCTCTGCTCTCTCCCCAGGCAAGCCTGGGATCTGGCCGTGGACATCTGTCTGTCTCAGCTGCCGACCATCATCGAGGAAGGCACCGCGTTCAGGGTGAGTCCTGGGCGTCCGTGCGTGACTGCTGCCCTGGGCCCCTGGGCGGCACAGCTCCCGGTCGGGGGTACCTGGGTCTGGGCTGTCAGAGATTTTGCTCATGTACCCGGGGAAATGAAGCCAAGCAGAGCTGCGAAGACTGGGCCAGCTGGGGCTTGGAGCCGGGCTTCGAGATGTCTTAGTGCAGCCTGCCTGCTCGCGCGGTCGTCCCCGTTCAACCATGAGTTTCCCGCAGGGCGGTGGACGTCTGGCAGCCTCTGGGGTGTGGACGGGGCCCCAGGGGAGTTCCAGTCCTGGCTTCGTGTGGGCAGAGCAGTGCAGTGGCTGCGCAGGGCCTGGGTCTTGTCTTCCTCGTGGTACCGGCAGCAGCTCACCCAGAGCCCTCGCCCCTCCCCTGGGTTCTTTCATTTGTTGGGCACATGTAGCCGAGTGTCCCCAGGAACCCACGGGAAGGAGAAGGCACACGCTGGACATCAGCAGAGGGTGTGACGGGCACCGAGGGCCGGGCCAGGAGGAGGCGGGCAGCCTGGACAGAGGCTGAGAGGCAGAGGCACTGTAGCGGGGGCGGCTCCCAGCTGTCCACTGAGGCAGAGATACCCTGAGATGGGGGCTGGACCCCAGGGCCTCTCCCCCACACACTCACTCCAGCCGCACCCAAGAGACTGCCTGCAGGGCTGGCCGCCCTGGGCGAGTTAGGGACGTCCCTGTGCCCCAGTGTCCTCACCTTGAGGGGGGTCATGATGGCATCCAGCCGGAGGGCATCATGAGGACGGGCTATTCTCATCATCGCGGGCGTCCGTGGAGGACGGTGTGTGGCCACCCAGGGTGCTGGCCCTGCCCGTGGGTGCCCACCTCCGCATCGGCCAGAGTGCAGCCTGCAGGCCCACGCTCCCCTTGGAAGGGCAGAGCCTGGCCGTGCTCCGGGCCTGGTTTCATGGTGGCCTTCCTAGAGGTGGGGCTGTCTGCTGCCGCGTCAGGTCCTGCGGTTTCTGTCGTCATGGCCGATCCAGGCCAGCGGCGGCCTCTCCAGGAGCGTGCCGTCCGAGCCAGTGTTGGGGAATAATTTCACCAACCGGGGCTCAGTGCAGGGCGGGGTGGTGCGGGAGGAACAACTGACAGAGGCAGGCTGCCTTTCATTTTTTTACTTGTTTGAAACTATGTACAAAACCTGCATGAACCGGGAACCCACAGCCTGGGGAAGGTTCTGAGCGAGCGCACTCGGCCAGCACCCGAGTGGAGCAGCAGGAACTGGGCAGCCCCAGGAGCCCTGCTCGCTCGCTCTGGTGCTGCCGCTGCACCTGCTTCTGTCCCAGGGGGAGCCCCCTCCACGCGGTGCCGGCTCATGGAGCAAGCTCGTCCACGCAGGCCGGCTGCCATCGTCTGAGGGCGCCGGAATTCACTGCTCGGGGCTGTGGGCAGCAGTGGCTCCATTTCCGGGGTGCAGCCGTCGCGGAGAGTGCTGGCCAGGCCCGAGGCACATGGAGCACTCGGTATGAGGGCTCCTGTCTGTCTGAGAGGTTGGCGTTTTGTTCGCCGTGGGTTTCGCCTCGGTTTTCCTCTCTGTGCACTGCCTTAGAGGTTGTTTACCTCCACCACCTCGGAGTCTGCTCCCAGCCCCCCCTTGTGCCGAGCAAACGCCTCCCTCCTGTCTCACTGCCGAGTCCCACAGGAGGCCTGCAGAACGCAGGTGCACGCTTCTGTGGAGCACCCATGGGAGTGAAGCTCAGGGCTGCAGGGTCTGCACACACACACGCATGCGCACACACACACATGTGCACGCCCCACCCTCCACAGACTGTGTGAGCTGTGTTGCTGTTCAGTGACGTAGCTGCTGTGGAGGGGTGGGGAGAGGCATTCACGTACACGCACACACATGCACACACACATACACACGCACACGCACACACATACACACACATGCACACGCCCCACCCTCCACAGACTGAGCTGTGTTGCTGTTCAGTGGCGTGGCTGCTGTGGAGGGGTGTGGAGAGGCGTTCACATACACACACACATGCACACACATACACGCACACATACACACGCACACACATGCACACACACATACACACACATGCACACGCCCCACCCTCCACAGACAGCTGTGTTGCTGTTCAGTGGCGTGGCTGTGGTGGAGCGGCGTGGGGAGGCGTTCACATACACACACACATACACACACGCACACACATACACACACACACATGCACACGCCCCACCCTCCACAGACAGCTGTGTTGCTGTTCAGTGGCGTGGCTGTGGTGGAGTGGCGTGGGGAGGCGTTCACATACACACACGCACACACACATGCGCACACACATGCACACACATGCACACGCCCCACCCTCCACAGACAGCTGTGTTGCTGTTCAGTGGCGTGGCTGTGGTGGAGCGGCGTGGGGAGGCGTTCACATACACACACGCACACACACACGCATGCGCACACACATGCACACACATGCACACACATGCACACGCCCCACCCTCCACAGACTGAGCTGTGTTGCTGTTCAGTGGCGTGGCTGTGGTGGAGCGGCGTGGGGAGGCATTTCCTGGAGGCGTCTGCGGTATTCCCTGATGGTTGGCAGAGCGTCACTTCCTGTTCTACTGGCCACGCGTGTGTCCTCTCTGGGACACTGTCGGGTGTCTGGGCTGCTGCTCCCTGCTCTGCGGGGTTTCCGCCCAGCCGTGCAGAGCCCTGGGCGTGGATGCTGAGTGACTGTCTTCACACTGAGACCTGCACGCTCACTTTCCTGGTGTTTTCTTCTTGGTGAACAAAAAGTCCTTAGTTTAACAAAATCCAGTTTTCGTCTTTCCTGGCCAGGGCTCCCGGCCTCCCGCTGTTGGAAATCTGTGCTTCCCCTGAGATGAAGGCTTGGTCGTGTGTCCCTGGGCAGGGACAGCGACACTGCCTCCAGGCATCTCCAGCCTGCCCTGGGCTGTCCGCGTGGAACCAGCGCTGTCCAGGGGTGGGCTCTTTCCTGGTCCCATTGCCCCAGTCCTCATCCCACGTGTCGCAGGCGTCCGCGTCTCCAGCTTTGTTCTTTCCCAAGATCACCCAGGTCCCCTTGGCCCTTTGCGGTTCCCTGTGGATTTGTCGTCTGTGTCCACAAAGGACCTGCCAGGGTCTGGCTGAGACCGCGGTGGACTGTGTAGCTTGGCCCAGGGGAAGGCGCTGTCTCCACGGCTGTAGGAGGTGTCGAGATCCGGTTTCCTGTTTTCTTTCTGTGTTTTTGTGAGTTATCCTCTGTAGCGGCTTCACCAAATCCGATCTTGTTTCGGTAGTTCGCCGGTTCTCTTCCTGGCTTCATCCCAAAACCTCATCGGAATCACAGAAAGATCCAGAACAGAAGTCACTCTGTCAGATGTGGGAAGTGACAGCTTTCCGTTAACCCCATGAAAATTCGTGTTCACCGACACGGGCGTCCTTTGCTGGAGGTGTCGGGGTCTGTTCCCGGCGTGGGTCTCGGCCTCGGCTTTGCGCTCTGGAGGTGCCGGGAGGAGGATCCCGACACGGCGGGAAGCTTGGGGCATTTGGCTTTCTCGGGGGAAGCAGAGCTGTCACGGGGAGCGTGGGCGTGCCGTGGGCCACGCGGCGTGGACGGCTGTCCCCTCAGAGCTGCAGAGCTGTCGCAGGTGGCCAGTGTCTCACAGCCCAGCTCAGAAACAGCAGATGAGAGAAGAGGCGGGGCTGGTGCGATGCGACCCCGCTGTGTGCGGTCTGTCCTGCCGGATCCCGTCTTTAGCACCAGCCCGTCTAGCGCGTGGGCCGACCACACAGCAGAGCGCCTGCTTCACGACCACTGGGGGCCGACCGCGCGCGGGGGTGCTCCAGGGAGGGTCACGCGGGATGCTGAGCCGCCGGGGCGGGTGCCCCCTCCTCTGCCAGCCCCGCCTGGCGCAGGGAAGCCTGACCAACCTCTCAGCACAGCTGGGTCAGTTTAGGTGCCGGGATTTTCTGTCTTTTAAAAAAAAAAAAAATTTATAGCTGAACATTCTTTTAAAAAAAGATTTATCTGTTTATTTGACAGGCAGAGAAGGGGGAGAGACAGAGAGAGAAAGAGATCTTTCATCCACTGCCTCACTGCCCAAATGGCCACAACAGCCTAAGCTGGGCCAGGCTGAAGCCAGGAGCCCAGGTCTCCCACGTGGATGCCAGGGCCCCAAGCACTTAGGCCATAATCGACTGCTCTCCCAATGCATTAGCAAGGAGTTGGATCAGAAGCGGAACAGCTGGCACGAGAGCTGGGGCTCCGGTGTGGGATCCCCGCATGGCAAGTCGCAGCTTAGCCCGCCGCCCCACGACACTGGCCCCGTGTCTCTGTCTCTCTGTGTGAAATGGACAACACGTGAAAATCCGCGAGACAGAAACTGAGCGAGCGAGCAGGGATGGAATGATCTGATCTCCCTGACTTGGGGACGGTTCCCACGGGGGTGCTCCCAGCACACTTGAGCAGCCCCCACTGGACGGCAGCGGTCACTCTGGGGGCCTCTCCACCTCCACGTTGACAGCGTGGCTTGCTGACCTGGCCGAGTCCTGAGTGGGAATGCTCTGTGCAGCCTCCCGTGACAGCAGGTCCGCTGTGGAGCGCGTGCTGCGAGCCTGCCCTGGGTCCCCGCCCCCGACACGCAGCCCCGCCCCCTGGGGAGAGGAGGGCGGAGAGGAGAGTCGATGGGGGCAGGAGATGCATGCTTCTCTGATTCTTCCGATTCGAGGCTCAGGGAGGGCAGGGCTTCCGGGGAGGGCGGAGCGAGGACTATTCTCCCTGCTATAAACTGTGTCTTTGGGGGCCGGCGTGTGGCACGGTGGGTAAAGCCACTGCCTGCAGTGCCAGCATCCTATACGAGCGCCAGTTCTCATCCTGGTTGCTCCACTTCCGATCCAGCTCCCTGCTCATGTGCCCGGGAAGTCGGCCCACATAAACTTGGCCCCTGCCACCCACAGGGAAGAGACTCCTGGCTTTGGTCCTGCCCAGCCCTGGCCGTTGCAGGCATTTAGGGAGTGAACCAATGGATGGAAGACCTGTCTCTGCTTCCCTGTAACTTTGCCTTTAAAATGAAAAGCAGCAGCACAGCAGGACGTGTTTCTCTGTCCGCTTCCTGGCCAGCCGCCAGGCGTCTCTCCCTCTGCTGCTGAGTTCCTGGGTCTGAGTGTCCGAATCCTCCCCACTAGTTTTGGGCCCAGACCTGCTGTTGCCCGAGCCTAGGGCTGTCCTTAGTGGTTGCCATGACCTCAGCTGCTCAGCCCGTGGCTGCTCGTTCTTAATCTTGGTCCTGCCCAACCCAGTTTTTGTTTTTTTCACTTTGAAAGAGAGAGAGTGAGTTCTCCCGTCCACTGGCTCATTCACCGAATGCCTGCAAAAGCCAGAGCTGGCCAGGCTGAAGCTGGGAGCCTGGAACTCCATCCGTGTCTCCCACGTGGGTTGCAAGAACCCCAGCACTTGGGCCGTCACTGCTGCTTCCCAGGCGTCGCCAGTTTTTGATGCTGCCATTCCCTGGTCCTCCCTGGCGCCCAGGCTGTCCCGTGGCAGGCGAGGGCCTGGGCTGGGACACAGGTGGGGCAGGGCAGCTCTCGCAGGAGAGGAGGGGGTGAGGGAGATCCTCCTCCTCCTTGGTGGGTCCACCTCCCTCCTTGCTGTAAGCATTGGGAGCTCCAGGTTCAGTCCTGCATACTTTCTGTTTCTCACTAACTTGGAAGAGAAAAGTATCAGTGTGCCAGTGATGCCTGCACAAAACCTGAAACCCTGACTTCCCCCCCAGAACCACACGCAGCCTCCCAGAGCCCCCGGCCGCAGCGGCTGCCCACGGACGCCCACAGATGTGGTCAGCTCTGCAGGCCCGAGGCCGCGTCTCGGCATCTCCCAGGCTGAAAGCCTCAGAGTCCTCCGTGACCCCTTCTTTTCATAACCACGATGGGGATTTGTTCCCCCCTGGCAGCTCTACCCGTGTAATAGCCGCGGTGTAGCCACGCCTCCTCCTGCCACCTGCGTGTGCGGCCTACAGCCTCGTCGAGTGACGACAGGGATGGTGATGGGCGAGGGCAGACCGTCCATGTGTCTGGAGGGTGCCGGGTGTGTGAAGGCCACACTGGGTCCCTAACCAGCTCCCCCTCCGCCTGCCCCACAGCACAGCCCGTTCTTCGCTGAGCAGCTGACCGCCTTCCAGGTGTGGCTCACGATGGGCGTGGAGAACAGAAACCCCCCCGAACAGCTGCCCATTGTTCTGCAGGTGAGTCTTCAGGAGGGCCCGGCTGGCCGCGGTGTCCCCTGGGAGGAAGCGAGAGCCCTGCAGGCCCCCAGGCTCTGGTTTCCTGAGACTGTGTGTGTGTGTGTATGTATGTGAGAGAGAGTGTGTGTGAGTGTGTGAGAGAGAGTGTGTGTGTGTGTGAGTGTGTGTGTGAGAGAGACTCTGTGTGAGAGCGTGTGTGTGTGTGTGAGAGACTGTGTGAGAGAGACTGTGTGTGAGAGTGTGTGTGTTTGTGTGAGAGACTCTGTGTGTGAGAGAGAGTGTGTGTGTGTGAAAGTGTTTGTGTGAGAGAGAGAGACTGTGTGTGTGAGAGAGTGTGTGAGTGTGTGTGAGAGAGACTGTGTGAGTGTGTGTGTGAGAGAGACTGTGTGAGTGTGTGTGAGAGAGTGTGTGAATGAGAGAGAATGTGTGTGTGGCAGTGCAGGCCGTGGCCGTGCCGGGGGAGCGGGGACAGCGGTGGCGCAGGCCGTGGCCGTGCCGGGGGAGCGGGGACAGCGGTGGTGCAGGCCGTGGCCGTGCCAGGGGAGCGGGGACAGCGGTGCCGGTGCAGGTGGAAGCCATGGCTGTGCCGGGAGAGCGGGGACAGCGGTGGTGCAGGCCGTGGCCATGCCGGGGGAGCGGGGACAGCGGTGGCGGTGTAGGTGGAAGCCGTGGCTGAGCCGGGGGAGCGGGGACAGTGGTGGTGCAGGCTGTGGCCGTGCCGGGGGAGAGGGGACAGCGGTGGCGCAGGCCGTGGCTGTGCCGGGGGAGCAGGGACAGCAGTGGCGCAGGCCGTGCCGGGGGAGTGGGGACAGCGGTGCCGGTGCAGGTGGAAGCCGTGGCTGTGCCGGGGGAGCGGGGACAGCGGTGGCGCAGGCCGTGGCCGTGCCGGGGGAGCGGGGACAGCGGTGCCGGTGCAGGTGGAAGCCGTGGCCGTGCCGGGGGAGCGGGGACAGCGGTGGCGCAGGCCGTGGCCGTGCCGGGGGAGCGGGGACAGCGGTGGCGCAGGCCATGGCTGTGCCGGGGGAGCGGGGACAGCGGTGGCGCAGGCCGTGGCTGTGCCGGGGGAGCGGGGACAGCGGTGCCGGTGCAGGTGGAAGCCGTGGCTGAGCCGGGGGAGCGGGGACAGCGGTGGCGCAGGCCGTGGCCGTGCCGGGGGAGCGGGGACAGCGGTGGCGCAGGCCGTGGCCGTGCCGGGGGAGCGGGGACAGCGGTGGCGCAGGCCATGGCTGTGCCGGGGGAGCGGGGACAGCGGTGCCGGTGCAGGTGGAAGCCGTGGCTGAGCCGGGGGAGCGGGGACAGTGGTGGCGCAGGCCGTGGCTGTGCCGGGGGAGCGGGAACAGTGGTGCCGGTGCAGGTGGAAGCCGTGGCTGTGCCGGGGGAGCGGGGACAGCGGTGGCGGTGTAGGTGGAAGCCGTGGCTGAGCCGGGGGAGCGGGGACAGCGGTGGCGCAGGCCGTGGCTGTGCTGGGGGCGCGGGGACAGCGGTGCCGGTGCAGGTGGAAGCCGTGGCTGAACCGGGGGAGCGGGGACAGCGGTGGCGCAGGCCGTGGCTGTGCCGGGGGAGCGGGGACAGCGGTGGCGGTGTAGGTGGAAGCCGTGGCTGAGCCGGGGGAGCGGGGACAGTGGTGGCGCAGGCCGTGGCTGTGCCGGGGGAGCGGGGACAGCGGTGGCGGTGTAGGTGGAAGCCGTGGCTGAGCCGGGGGAGCGGGGACAGCGGTGGCGCAGGCCGTGGCTGTGCCGGGGGAGCGGGGACAGCGGTGGCGGTGTAGGTGGAAGCCGTGGCTGTGCTGGGGGAGCGGGGACAGCGGTGGCGGTGCAGGTGGAAGCCGTGGCTGAGCCGGGGGAGCGGGGACAGTGGTGGCGCAGGCCGTGGCTGTGCCGGGGGAGCGGGGACAGCGGTGGCGGTGTAGGTGGAAGCCGTGGCTGTGCTGGGGGAGTGGGGACAGCGGTGCCGGTGCAGGTGGAAGCCGTGGCTGAGCCGGGGGAGCGGGGACAGCGGTGGCGCAGGCCGTGGCTGTGCCGGGGGAGCGGGGACAGCGGTGGCGGTGTAGGTGGAAGCCGTGGCTGTGCTGGGGGCGCGGGGACAGCGGTGCCGGTGCAGGTGGAAGCCGTGGCTGAGCCGGGGGAGCGGGGACAGTGGTGGCGCAGGCCGTGGCTGTGCCGGGGGAGCGGGGACAGCGGTGGCGCAGGCCGTGACTGTGCCGGGGGAGCGGGGACAGCGGTAGCGGTACAGGTGGAAGCCGTGGCTGTGCCGGGGGAGCGGGGACAGGCAGAGGCCGTGCCCAAGGCAGCCTGGAGCGGAGCAGCTTTCTGCCTGCACCTGCTGTTTCCTTGTCACCAGTTGTTCCCCTGGAAAGCAGTGTTGCCCCGTGTGCAGGGCGCCGAGGGGAATCCAGTCTGTCCCCACAGGCCTCATATATTTCTGCGCCTCTGCGTGGACAGCTCTCCCCCGGGCGGGGACCACCCTCACCACCCCCACAGCTTCTAGATTCCAGAGCCTCGGGCGGCTGCTGTGGGAGGGAGTGCGGGCGGGGGCAGAGGCGACCCCTCGCTGCTGTCACATACGAGGGGCTTCAGATCCACGGACGTGCTTCACGTCGAGAAAGCCTTGCGGTAACAGGCGCAGCCTGTCCAGATGGAGTCTGGTTTAGGCGTTAAGATGGGGACAACCTTGGTGTGAGAGCTCTGTCGGAGCAGCCTGGTCCTGCCACGACTGAAGCAGGCGCCAGCAGCCCGTGCTTGGCGGGAGAGCGCCACGCTGACGCAGCCCGCAGCGGCCGACCATCCCCAGCAGGCTGCAAGGAGAAAGCTCGTCTCGCTCCTGGCCTGAGAGGAGGGGAGGGCAGGCGACAACGCTGCCATCGGCGACTCCAGCTCAGGGGCTCTGGCCGGCAGCGTGAGAGGAGCATGAGAGAGAAGCCAGTGTTCCCTCAGGGCTGCCGAGACTGCGCCCCAGAGCAGCTGTGGGCCGGAGCGGGGCTCGATCCTGAAGGATTTCTTGGAAGACTCTGGACGGGAGCGGAAATGCAGCCTCACCGGTCCACAGTCGGGAGAGGGGTCCTGCGGGCACAAACTGGGCCGGGCAGCAGAGGCAGCGGCACTTCAGGAGGGCGAGGAGGGACAGCGCTCCTGGGAGAGTCCCGCAGGAGAGCGAGGTCCCAGCTCGCCGCCTGCCCGACCCGTCTGTGTCTTCGGCTGGTGAGATGATACCGTGAGGGTACACAGGGGCCGCCGTGCCACAGCCACAGGCCTCACTCATCGCTCACAAGGGGTCTGAACTTGCGGGCTCGCGTTCCCTCTCAGGTCCACGTTCCGCAGACTTTGTGAAGTCCTCTTGTGCTTCATCTCATCTGACTTTGAGAAAAAGCTCGTGTCAGACATTATCATCTCCGTTTTTCTGGATGAGGAAGCCGAAGTTTCGAGAAGTTCGTAATTCAAGCCACGCAGCTAGGAAGTAAAAAGGCCAAGTTGAAATCAGGGCTCCTGAGCCCAAGCCCACAGCCTGCCCCACAGAGCACCACTTCCAGGAGCTCTGGCAGCCCACAGCCGCAGTCAGAGGAAGCCAGGCTCAGGCTCTGAGTCAAACCCACCCCGCATCACCCCCCTGGCTGCTTAACCAGAGACTTTGTCAGCATCGCCGGCCCACTGTCCACCGGGTGCTGATGTGCAGACGGCCGGTGCTGCTGCCCGAGCAGGCCACGGCCCTCTGCCTCTCCCCCTCCTCCTCTTGCCTGACCCCGGCTGCCCACCGTCCCCCAGGCCTTGCACCGCACCACCTGTGACCCTCTCTCAGCCTCACAGTGACCCTGGGCAGCAAAGCCCTGACTGTGCAGGGTTGCACCTGTCAGGGGACTCCCTGGGCACTGCTTATGACAGCAGAGCTCAGTGGGGAGGTCGTTCAGTGCCTTTGTGTACCCAGAGCACAGCACTGCTGGGCTGGGGGTGCTGTGGCCGGGACTTGGCCAGCAACGCGGGGCCGTGTCCACAGTCAGTGACCCAGCTCACCAAGGGGTGGAGGGGCACCGTGACGTACGTAGAGGACAATGCCAATTCAAAACTGCTTTTGTGGGGAGCACCTGTCCTGTGTGCTGAGGAGGTGCCGACTGGTTTCCTAGGCTGTCTGGAACGGCGACGTGGCGGGGGGGAAGGGGCGCCGGCGCTGGGCTGTGAGTGACCTGACGGCGCGGGCTCGGGTGGTCAGACTGCCTGTGACATGGTTTCTGTGTCTTCCAGGTGCTGTTAAGCCAGGTGCACCGGCTGAGAGCCTTGGATTTGCTGGGAAGATTCTTGGACTTGGGTCCCTGGGCGGTGAGCCTGGTGCGTGCCATCGCGTTGGCCTGCGTTCTACAGCCATGAGCTTAGCTCGTGATCCAGAGCCAGGCACAGGGCTTGGTCAGGGCTGGGCTTCCTGTGGGCCGTCTGCCAGATTGTGAGACGCTGGGGCGAAGCTCCAGGAGCCTGGGGCCCCCAGGGCCACGGGGTTGGGGGCGTTCATTTTTCCTTTCTTTTCTCCATTCAGTGTTTGCAAGAAGGGGAGCGTTGCTGGCATGCACTTTGTTTGTTTAAGATTTATTTGCTTGTTTGAAAGGCAGAGTTACAGAGGAAGAGAGAGAAATCTTCCATCTGCTGGTTTACTTCCCAGGTGGCCACAACAGCCGGGGCTGGGCCAGGGTCTCCTGTGTGGGTGCAGGGGCCCAAGGACCTGAGCGCTTGAGCCGTCTTCCACTGCTCTCCCAGGCACATTAGCAGGGAGCTGGATCAGAAGTGGAGCAGCCGGGACCTGAACCGCTGCCCATGTGGGATGCCGGGGTGCGGACAGCGGCCCCTGGCATATCCCACCCGCTGACGCCGGGGAATCAGGAGCGGCGGGGCTGCCGACTCCCGGGCCGGCACGGCAGTTCTCCTAGGAGGTGTCTGAGTCCCACTCCCCTGTGACCTTTCCCCTCTGATTTGGGCCGTCCTGAAATACTTCCCTGGCCGGGCGTTGTTCGCAGAGTGGAAAAGGCTGTTTGAGGCAGAAAAGGTTGGCAGAATAGAGGCCGGATGTGGTCCACCTTCTCAATCAGCCGCAGGAGGCGGGTCGTGGGGAAGGCGGGAACAGCTGGGCAGTTCGCACGTCCTGGGTCTCGGAAGGTAGAGAGCTGTGCAGTAACTGCGTCGGGGCCACGTTCTTGTGAAGGGGGTGCTGTGTGTAAGTGACACAGCTGACTGAGATTTGCTTCACAGTTTGTGGGGTGCAGAGTTGGGGGGATGGCGGCGGGCAGTGGGGCCAGGGTGCTCTCAGCTGAGTCGGGACGTGGCTGAGGGGCACGTGTGAGGTCCGTGGCTCTGTCTGCCTGTGCACGTTCAGGTCCCTCTATATGGGGCCCAGCGTTGAAGGATGAGAGCCAACCTGACGCTGGGAAGCATTATCCAGCCCCCGCACGCGGGCCCTTTCTCCTGAGGCCCTCGCGCTCTGGGCTCCGCCCGCGGCCGGCAGCAGGTGGTCCACCTGGCGGAGCTTGCTGGCGCTGGGACGGTGCTGCTAACGCTCCTCCAGAGTCTCCTTTCCAAGGCCTCGTTGAAAATGAGATTTCTTTAATTTGAGAGGCAGAGACAGAGCTTCCATCTGATGGCTCACTGCCCAGCTGTCCACGGCTGCCCGGGCCGAAGCCACAGCTGGGAACTCAGTCCAGCTCTCCCGCGTGGGCGGCAGGAGCCAGGATCCAGAGCTGGGCCTCACACCCAAGCTCCCACTCCCTGTGAAGTGAACTTTGTGAACTTAGGTTCTGTGCCAGTACGTGGACAGACCCTGGGTGGTGAGGTGTTGCTGCAGGTGAGGACTTGAGCCCCCACCCAGAGATACGCCGTGCTCATTCTGTACCAACTGTGGGCGTGAAAGGGCAGGGACGCCTGCCCTGTCATTCCGCCCTCCCCTCTTCGGGCTGCAGGGACCCCACTTACGGGCGGGAGTACTTTGGGGACATCTTCAGACTTCCCACGACTTTGAGACGTGGGTGCGGTGACAGTGTGGAACACTGGAAATAGTCTGCCCCACTGTGTGCACGCCCGGACTCCCACCTTCTCGCTCATCTCCCTGCCTCTGAGAGCAGACCAGAGACTGCAAAAGCCCAGCCCCCGAGAGCCACAGGGAAGGCCAGAGGCCCCTTGCCATCCTCGCCAGGGCAGGCACTTCCTCCCGAGGCTTCGGCCGTGTCTGAGCATCACTGTCAAGGGGCCAGACCTTGTACTGAGAGAGTGGCAGGGCCGTGTGAGAGCCAGGACCGTGGGTTCTGGGCACGGAGCGCCCTGTTCTGGGTGCGAAAAGCCGCCACGAGGCGAAGTCTGGCCTCAGACCTGTCGAGGCTGGGAGCGCCTGGCAACTTAAAGGAACAAAGGCGGGGCCGGCGCTGTGGCGCAGCGGGTTAATCCCCTGGCCTGAGGTGCTGGCATCCCATGTGGGCGCTGGTTCGAGACCCGGCTGCTCCACTTCCCATCCAGCTCTCTGCTATGGCCTGGGAAAGCAGTAGAAGATGGCCCACGTCCTTGGGCCCCTACACCCATGTGGAAGACCCAGAAGAAGCTCCTGGCTCCTGGCTTCGAATCGGCGCAGCTCTGGCCATTGTGCCCATTTGGGAGTGAACCAGCGGATGGAGGACCTCTCTCTCTCTGCCTCTCCTTCTCTCTCTGTGTAACTCTGACTTTCAAATAAATAAATAAACCTTTAAAAAAATAAGAAAAGATCAAAGGCAGAACTCCGGAGGGAGCCCCTCCCTGCCACCTGTGCACCCAGCTCCTGGCAGGCAGGCAGCCTCCCTCGGCCGCACTGACCCCTCCCTCCCCGCAGGCCCTGTCGGTCGGCATCTTCCCCTACGTGCTGAAGCTGCTGCAGAGCTCGGCCCGGGAGCTGCGGCCCCTCCTGGTCTTCATCTGGGCCAAGATCCTGGCCGTGGACAGCGTGAGTACCCAGCCCCGTCTGTCTGCTCAGGTGCGTGTGACCCAGGCCCGTGCCTCTGTCAGCTTTGCTCTGAACCTGGGCTGCTCACCCCAGCTGGCGTGAGTGCTGAGCTGCCCAGGGCTGCTGGAGGCCGGGTGTGGCCTGGCCCGGCTCTGGCAGGGGTGCTCTTGTCTCTCCTGCGTCTGCTGCCCTGCACTTGCCCCGCTGCCCCTCGCCTGCCAAGACCGAGCGGGTCTCTCCTCCGCACCTGGCTGCCGAGCCCTGCCCGCTGCTCTGGCATCAGTCCCCAGCTCCTCACCCATCCTGGGCTCCACTCAGTGTCCCTGGGCTCAGACGCTAAGCAACACCTGTGGTGACTCTGGGGTCAGCCGCCCTGTCTCTGGCTCCGCAGGCCCACAGTCAGCTGGGGACATGGTCACAAATGGCAAAACTCTCCGCTGTGGGGCTGAACCCCGTCCTCAGCAGGGCAGGCCGTGGGTGTGCAGGTGGAGGGCTGTGCGATGCCGTCGGGGCTGCGCGTGCGCTGAACCTGAGCCGTGAAGGGCCTTGTCAGGTGTGGACGGCAGACGGGAGCTGGGGCGTAGGGTCGGGACGTGGAGGCGGCTGGAGCAGGCACGGGTGCGAAAGCCGCAGGGTTGGTCCCGGCAGGGCCCGCAGCTCAGGCAGCCGGAAGTGTCAGGGCTGGGCCGTGGGTGCCCGTGTGGCCGGAGGTGTCAGGGCTGGGCCGAGGGTGCCCGTGTGGCCGGAGGTGTCAGGGCTGGGCCGAGGGTGCCCGTGCTGTGGCCCAGGGGGTCAGGGCTGGGCCGTGGGTGCCCGTGCTGCAGCCCAGAGGGTCAGGGCTGGGCCGTGGGTGCCCATGCTGTAGCCGGAAGTGTCAGGGCTGGGCCGTGGGTGCCCGTGCTGCGGCCAAGAGGGTCAGGGCTGGGCCGTGGGTGCCCTCCAGATGGGGCCTGCTCTGGGCGACCAGGCTAAAGGAGGGGCCCTCCCTGCAGGTCAGTTCCTCGGACAGCTTGGCTCACTGTTTAGGCCTCTCACGTGCGCCTGCTGCACAGCTCGCAGCCCCTCCCTGTGTGCAGGGTCTGCTGGAACAAGGAGCACCCTGTTTCCTTGGTGTCCCAGGGCCCTGAGTTCGAGGAAGCTGATCCCACGGGCCTCTCCGGGGGTCACTGCCTGTGCCGCCTGAGCCCGTGCCGACTCTCCGGTGGGCCCTGTTCTCTAGAGTGTCAGCAGGAGCCGCCGCACCAGGCAGGCCTCCCTGTACGGGTCCCCCTCAGCAGAATTCATCCGTGCTTTTGAGAAATTGCTGAGTGACACCGATTGTGTGCAGACGTGGCTTTCTTACCCATTCATGCGGTCGTGTGCGCTGGGTTCTTTCCAGCTGTGGGCTATTTGTAAATAAAGCTGTTAGGACGCTCGTGGCCGAGCGTGTGTGTGGCACAGGCCTGCGCTCCTCCTGGGGGACCCCGGGACCGCACCGTGAGCTGTGGCTCAGGCTTTGTGAGAACTGGGGGTGTCTGCGCCGTCGGGCCCTTCTGTCGCCTCTGCAGCGTGCTGGACGCCAGCTCCCATACCCTGCCGTCATTTCAGGCTCCTGTGGACGTGCGGGGTCTGAATCTGCTTTTCTGTGGCAGCCGACAAAGCCCAGCGGCCTCCAGGGGTTGCTGGCTGCTCCGACTCCTGCAGCAGCGCGTCTGCGCAGACCTTCGACCGCTTGTCTTTGCTTCTCTGGGGTGGGGGTGGAGGTGGGGGTGTGGGGGAGTGTGGGGGTGGGGGGTGGGGGTGGGGGGGTGGGTATGTGGGGGTGTGGGTGTGGGGGGGTGTAGGTGTGTGTGGGCATAGGGGGTTGTGGGGGTGTGGGTGGGTGTAGGTGTGTGTGTGTGTGTGGTGTGGGGGGTTGTGGGGGGGTATGGGGGTGTTGTGTGTGTGCTTGTGTGGGGGGTATGGGGGTGGGTGGGTGTAGGTGGGGGTGGGTGGGGGTGTGGGGGGGTGTGTGAGGGTATGGGGGTGGGTGGGTGGGGGTGGGGGGGTATGGGGGTAGGGGGGTGTAGGTGGGGGTGGGTGGGGGTAGGTGGGTGTAGGTGTGGGGGGTATGGGGGTGGGGGGTGTAGGTGGGTGTGTGTAGGGGTTGGTGGGTGTAGGTGTGGGGGGGTATGGAGGTGGGGGATGTAGGTGGGTGTGGGGGGGGTAGGTGGGGGTAGGTGGGTGTGGGTGTAGGTGTGGGTGTGTGTGGTGTATGTGCGTGGGGGGGTATGGGGGTGGGCGGGTGTGGGTGTAGGTGGGGGTGTATGGGTGTGGGGGTGGGTGTAGGTGTGTGTGTGTGTGGTGTGTGGGTGTGGGTGTGGGTATGGGGGTGGGTGTAGGTGTGTGGGTGTGGGGGGTATGGGGGTGGATGGGTGTAGGTGGGTGTGGGTGGGTGTAGGGGGGTGTGGTGGGTGTAAGGGGGTGTGGGTGTGGTGGGGGTATGGGGTGGGGGGGTGGGGGGGTGGCTATGGGTGGGTGTAGGTGTGTGTGTGTGTGGTGTGGGGGGGGTATAGGGGTGGAGGTGTGTGGGTGGGTGTGGGTGTAGGTATGGGTGGGTGTGGGGGGGTATGGGTGTGTGTGTGTGTGTTTAGAGATTATTTGAAAGGCAGAACGAGTGACGAAGGGCTCTCCCATCTACTTACTCTCCAAATGCCCGCAGCAGCCGGGCCTGGGTCAGGAGTTCCACCCAGGCCTTGCACGTGGGCGGCAGGGAACCAGATACTTGCTGTTACTGCTGCCTCCCAGGGTGTGTTAGCAGGAAGCTGGTTGGAAGTGGAGCAGGTGGGACTCAGTGCAGCATGTGGGTCTTGCAAGCAATGGCTTAAGCCGCTGCGCCTCGACACCCCCCGCCCCCGTGTCTGCGTTTGCCTTGAGAGTTCTCCACACGTCTCCCTGCGAGCTGCCATCGGGCAGTGTTTCAAATCTTTTCCCAGACTGTGGCTGTTGTCACGTAATGAAGTCTGATTTTCGTTTGTTCTTCATGGACTGGGCTTTAGGTGTCGCCATACGAATTCTCTGCTTAATCTGAGGCCACAGATGTTTTCTCCTGGGCTCCTGGTAGATGTCTTAGTATTGTTTGAGGTCTTGGCAGGAGCCGGGCATCTCCTGTGCCGGGTTTGGTTGTCTGTGCCCTGCCGTTTCCGTCTCAGCGGACTGTGGCTCGGCAGGTGCGGTCCCTGGACTCACAGGCACCCTCACGTCCCCCTCTGCATCCCACTCCCGCGTTAGCTCCCTGTAAGGTTTCTTTTCTGTCCAGGATTCCAGGGGACACTTAGTGACGGTCCCTCAGAATCCCTTGGCCTTGGTTAATGGGACACACCTGAGGGGTACTGGCCAGCGGCTGTGCTGCCGCTGGGGGTGGTTTGCTGTTTTTCTCATGATTGTGCTGGGCGTATGTGTTTTGGGGAAAGACCTCAGAGGTAAAGTGCCGTTCTCATGTGGCTGTGGCTGTGGCTGGCGCCGTGGCCTCGTGGCCAAGGCAGCCTCGGTCAGCTTCTGTGCCACGCAGCTCTTGCCCCCTGCCCCTGTCCTGTGTTCTTTGGAAGTCGCTGCGATTGCTGGAAGTTTTCTGAAATGCAAGCTGCTTCGTGTCTGTGCCCGAACATTATTCATTCGTGCAGCTTCTTTGTCTTCAGGATCCGAGGATGATCCTCTAGCGTTGTTCCTTGGGTGGGTTTTGTAAGCTCTGGTGTTGGGGTTGTTGTGTTCTGTGTGGGTTTACGTTTCTGGGATTTGCTTATGTTCCTTACTTGGATTTGCCTCCTTACTGAACCTTCCCGGTTTAACTCCTTCCAGCTAACTATGAACAAAGTGGGAGCGGTCCGACCCTCACGGAGGGGCCTGTGCACAGCTCAGGACCGCCCGGTGCCGGGGAACCTCGCCTGTTCTCCCTCCACTCCGTTGTTACATGAATAACATAGTGGCTTTGATGGTGCCTTTGGTTTCCAAACCGCAGGCTGTAAGGTTTAGAAACTGAATAGGGAGCCAGGGCTGCAGACACCCCCATCTCGCCCAGAACCGGTGGTGGGCAAGGTGGATTCAAGGTCGAATTTGCTGCCTGGGAACCTGAGCTGTCCTAAGAGGCAGCCTCTCTCAGCCGCCACCCTGGTTCAATGGTTTATCCGCAGGGATCCGTGTGCCCCTCCTGCCACCCCGGGGAACGGAGAGCCGGCAAAGCAGAGACCCCCTCCTCCTACCCCACGGTGAGCCAGGCCCAGGCACCACCTGCTGGGCAGGAGACCAGGCTGCCACCAGGTGTGGCTGGGAAACCTGAGGTGCCTGACCAGTGCCTCCAGGTTGCCAAGAACAGAACAAAAAAGAGAAGAAACGAGAGGCGGTCACCCGGCCACCAGCCACTGCTGCCAGGCATTCACGCCGCGCCTGGGCAGACTGGACTGGGCCAGCAGGGCTGCTGGAGTGGCCCCTGGAAGGTGAATGGGCGCGGTGCAGCATGGGCGAGTGGAGGCCACACAGCGCCCGTGCCAGGGGCGAGCCACAGAGGCCACCTCTCTGTGATTGGTTGTCAGCTGTGCTGGCCACCCACGGGGCTGCTTGATTCCCATGAGGAGTGGGGGCAGGAGAGCAAGACCCACGCCACTCAGGTCTGACGGGTGCCTCGCTCCACAGAGGTGGCCGGTGTGGGAGCCCAGTGTGGCTGTGGGTGTGGGATGGCCAGCAGACTTCCTCTGGTGGGAACGGCAAGCCCTGCTCTCGTCCGTCTCCTGCTCACTTCTGACCCCTGTCTCTACTTCCATGTTTTCCCTGCTGACCTTGTCTTGGATGAAAAGGCAGCCTGAGGGTGGCCGTGGGCAGCTGAGGTTGAGGCTGGGCTCACTGTGTGTCCAGCAGGCACCAGCATGGCTGCCTGCTCCGCACAGGGGCGGGGTTGGGGCCTTGGTGTCCTTGGCAACATTGCTGGGGCGGGGGAGGCTCCGTGTCGGCTTTTCAGCAGGGATAGATGGGAACTTCCACGCTGGGGCTGCCACGGCTGTGGCCGGCGCAGGTGATGAGGTGCGGTCACCTCCCGCGCAGTTCTTACACGTATTCAGTCAGTGGCCATCTGCTGGGCTTGTAACTCGGGCTGCGCTGCCTGTGGATCACAGAGTAACAGAGCCAAGAGAGACAGGTGCAGTGGCCGCGGCCCTGTCGGACTTGGTGAACTGTGGGAGTTCAGCCGCAGCCTGTGCAGGAGGAAGGCCAGAGCAGGCTTTGCAGGCGGTTCACGGCCGGCAGGGCCAGGTTGGGGGGGGAGGTCTTGTAGCAGAGAGAGCCAGCAGGAGCAGGAGGGCAGGGGCAGAATGAGGATTTGCTTCATCCGGGACCCCGGGGTTACTGGCACCAGACAGAGAAGACTTGGGGTGCAAGCCCCGTGCGGTAGGGGACCTGAGCACCTCCCTGTGGCCCTCTGGGGCAGTCTGAGGGCCTGGCTGGGACACTGGCACATTTGTTCCCGGGGGTCCTTGGGCAGCAGGAAGGCTCTGTGAGGCCCTCGTCGTGGGGGCGGGAGCACAGGTAGCTGGCGGGTGATGTGCCAAGTTCAGCAGTGACAGGGCAGGGGTCGCTCTGGACAGAAGATGAGTTTGAACTCCAAGACTACTGTGTGTTCTGTGTAAGTGCATTAAAACTTCAATATGCAAAATTCCATTTCTAGGAAAATACAGTTTATCAAACTGATTCTAGAAGAAGTAGAGGCTTACGTAGGCTGATTTGTTGTTAGGATTTATATGTAATATATATATATGTTATACATATAAATGTGTGGATGTGAAAGGCAGAATTACAGAGAACGAGGGAGAGACACAGAAAGATCTTCCCTCTGCTGGTTCACTCCCCAGAAGGCTGCAATAACCATGGCTGGGCCAGGCCGCAGCCAGGAGCCGGGACTCCATCCAGGCCTCCCACGTGGCTGCGGGGGTCCAGGCATTTGGGTCGTATCCACAGCTTCCCCAAGTGCTTTAAGAGGAGCTAAAATGGAAGTGGAGCAGTCGGGCCTCAGACTGGCGCTCACGGGAGAGGCCAGGTTTGCAGGCGCAGCCTAACCCGCTGCACCGCAGCACCAATCCTTAGACTGGTTTCTGTGGAAGGAGAGAGCGTTGTTTGAAAGGAAAACCCAGTGCCCTCCCTAAAGCAGCCACCATGTGTGCACCGTGTCCTAGGTTCTACCACACCTCAGAGGCACTGAGCTCCAGGACTGTTAACCTCTTGGGGAGCCTAAAGAGAGAGGAGGGACAGAGGAGTCCTCTCTGTGCCCCAGGTGTAGCATGGACACAGGGTGTGAGTGCCCCAGGCCCTGAGTCCTCTGTGCCCCAGGTGTAGCATGGACACAGGGTGTGAGTGCCCCAGGCCCTGAGTCCTCTGTGCCCCAGGTGTAGCATGGACACAGGGTGTGAGTGCCCCAGGTGTAACATGGACACAGGGTGTGAGTGCCCCAGGCCCTGAGTCCTCTGTGCCCCAGGTGTAGCATGGACACAGGGTGTGAGTGCCCCAGGTGTAGCATAGACACAGGGTGTGAGTGCCCCAGGTGTAGCATAGACACAGGGTGTGAGTGCCCCAGGCCCTGAGTCCTCTGTGCCCCAGGTGTAGCATGGACACAGGGTGTGAGTGCCCCAGGTGTACATGGACACAGGGTGTGAGTGCCCCAGGTGTAGCATGGACACAGGGTGTGAGTGCCCCAGGTGTAGCGTGGACACAGGGTGTGAGTGCCCCAGGCCCTGAGTCCTCTGTGCCCCAGGTGTAGCATGGACACAGGGTGTGAGTGCCCCAGGTGTAGCATGGACACAGGGTGTGAGTGCCCCAGGCCCTGAGTTCTCTGTGCCCCAGGTGTAGCATGGACACAGGGTGTGAGTGCCCCAGGTGTAACATGGACACAGGGTGTGAGTGCCCCAGGCCCTGAGTCCTCTGTGCCCCAGGTGTAGCATGGACACAGGGTGTGAGTGCCCCAGGCCCTGAGTCCTCTGTGCCCCAGGTGTAGCATGGACACAGGGTGTGAGTGCCCCAGGCCCTGAGTCCTCTGTGCCCCAGGTGTAGCATGGACACAGGGTGTGAGTGCCCCAGGCCCTGAGTCCTCTGTGCCCCAGGTGTAGCATAGACACAGGGTGTGAGTGCCCCAGGCCCTGAGTTCTCTGTGCCCCAGGTGTAGCATGGACACAGGGTGTGAGTGCCCCAGGCCCTGAGTCCTCTGTGCCCAGGTGTAACATGGACACAGGGTGTGAGTGCCCCAGGCCCTGAGTTCTCTGTGCCCCAGGTGTAGCATGGACACAGGGTGTGAGTGCCCCAGGCCCTGAGTCCTCTCTGTGCCCCAGGTGTAGCATGGACACAGGGTG
Organism: Lepus europaeus; assembly: GCF_033115175.1. Classification (NCBI taxonomy): domain Eukaryota; kingdom Metazoa; phylum Chordata; class Mammalia; order Lagomorpha; family Leporidae; genus Lepus; species Lepus europaeus. The sequence continues at coordinate 1,553,090 of NC_084844.1, read as the reverse complement.
TGAGTGCCCCAGGCCCTGAGTCCTCTGTGCCCCAGGTGTAGCACGGACACAGGGTGTGAGTGCTCCAGGTGTAGCACGGACACAGGGTGTGAGTGCCCCAGGCCCTGAGTCCTCTGTGCCCCAGGTGTAGCATGGACACAGGGTGTGAGTGCCCCAGGTGTAGCATGGACACAGGGTGTGAGTGCCCCAGGTGTAGCGTGGACACAGGGTGTGAGTGCCCCAGGCCCTGAGTCCTCTGTGCCCCAGGTGTAGCATGGACACAGGGTGTGAGTGCCCCAGGCCCTGAGTCCTCTGTGCCCCAGGTGTAGCACGGACACAGGGTGTGAGTGCTCCAGGTGTAGCATGGTCACAGGGTGTGAGTGCCCCAGGTGTAGCATGGACACAGGGTGAGAGTGCCCCAGGTGTAGCATGGACACAGGGTGTGAGTGCCCCAGGCCCTGAGTTCTCTGTGCCCCAGGTGTAGCATGGACACAGGGTGTGAGTGCCCCAGGTGTAACATGGACACAGGGTGTGAGTGCCCCAGGCCCTGAGTCCTCTGTGCCCCAGGTGTAGCATGGACACAGGGTGTGAGTGCCCCAGGTGTAGCATGGACACAGGGTGTGAGTGCCCCAGGTGTAGCATGGACACAGGGTGTGAGTGCCCCAGGTGTAGCATGGACACAGGGTGTGAGTGCCCCAGGTGTAGCATGGACACAGGGTTTGAGTGCCCCAGGTGTAGCGTGGACACAGGGTGTGAGTGCCCCAGGTGTAGCGTGGACACAGGGTGTGAGTGCCCCAGGTGTAGCATGGACACAGGGTGTGAGTGCCCCAGGTGTAGCATGGACACAGGGTGTGAGTGCCCCAGGCCCTGAGTCCTCTGTGCCCAGGTGTAGCGTGGACACAGGGTGTGAGTGCCCCAGGTGTAGCATGGACACAGGGTGTGAGTGCTCCACGCCCTCCCCCCACGGCAGGTGCACCAGCCGCCCGCGTGACTGTCAGCCCCAGTCAGACCTGAGGGAGACACGGCCGTGTGTGCGTCTAGAAACCCAGGGGTGAGCTAAACCTGCGGATCGGAGAACTGGGGAAGGTGGGAGGCCTTAACGGGCAGAAATCAGAAGTCACAGCCGCTGAGCTGAGGTGGGAAGGGGCCCCCCGTTACAGTGGGATCTTAACTCGGAATACACTTCCTGACACGTGGAAAACCGCCGTGAGGAAACGCTGAGGTGTCCCGAGAGACACCGTCACCTGGACCAGGTGCAGCCACACCCGGTCTCACACACTCAGCCATGCTCCCTGTGTTCGTGTATATCTGTGATGTAACCCCAGTGACATTGTCCTGGAACTAGACAAGCATATTCTTTTTTTTTTTCTTTTTTTTTTTTTTTCTTTTTTTTTTTTGACAGAGTAGACAGAGAGAAACAGAGAAAGGTCTTCCTTTTCCGTTGGTTCATCCCTCAATGGCCACTGCAGCCAGTGTAGCCGATCTGAAGCCAGGAGCCAGGTGCTTCTCCTGGTCTCCCATGCGGGTGAAGGGCCCAAGGACCTGGGCCATCTTCCACTGCACTCCCGGGCCATAGCAGAGAGCTGGCCTGGAAGAGGAGCGACCAGGACAGAATCTGGTGCCCTGACCGGGACTAGAACCTCTGCCGGTGCTGCAGGCGGAGGATTAGCCTAGTGAGCCACGGCACTGGCCCTAGACAAGCATATTCTAAACTTTGTGTGGAAGAACATAAAGACTGGGGGAGGAGGGCGGGTGCAGCAGGCTGAGCCCCCTAGGGGTGCCCACGTCCCCGTATCAGAGCCCCAGCTCCTGCACTTGAACCCCGCTTCCAGCCAATGTGCACCCTGGGAGGCAGCAGGTGATGGCTCAAGTGCCTGAGTCCCTGCCACCAGCTGGGGGCCCAGATAGAGTTCCAGGCTCCTGGCTTCACCCCGGCCCAGCCCTGGCCGCTGTGGGCGTTTGGGAGTGACCCAGCAGGTGGAAGGCCTCTGTCTTCTCTGAATCTCTCTCCCTTTCAGACAGATGAAAATAAAATAAACAGTGAGGAAGCAGAGTGGGTAGGAAAATTCTGAACAGGAAGGACGATGATGGGGGCCAGTCCCCCAGACTGCCACGCTAGCTGTGACGCCCCAGTGGCAATAGCAGTGTGGGTGTGGGCCCCACAGAGCAGTGCGGCGAAGCATGGGGGCCAGGCCTGAGTGGACGCGTGATGTCGGAACAGACAGCGTCTGAAGCCAGGAGAGCGTGGTGCGCACTCAGGCCTCGTGTTGGGAGAACTGGGTCACTGCTTCTGAAGAGATGTGTTATGTAAACATGAGGAAGGGAGCCGTAAACGCACGGGAAAACCCAGGCAGGCTGTTCTGACCTCAGAGGTGAAAGCCGCTTAGCTGTGGTTGAAGGTGCAGATGTGTTTGAAAATTAATAAATGATTGTGCAGCAAGAAAATGAAACAACATTGTGAGCCATGTTTTAAAAGAAATAGCAAATCTGGAGAAAAAATTTAAAATTAAATCACAGATTAAAGACTGGGTTCCCTAATATGTAAAGATCTTCTAGAAATCAAGAAAAGCTCCAACATTCCAGTGGAGAAATGGTCAAAGGACACGAACCAGCGGATCACGAAGACACAAACACAGGCGGTTCTCGGTGATGTGGAAGGTGCTTGATCATCTCCATACGTGTGCAGCGAAACTCGAAACACTGTTCTCAAGGCCCCAGAGTGACAACAATTCACACGTTTTCCACCACGCCAAGCTGTGGAAGTACAGCACGTGAGACACATCGAATCACAGCTGCGTTTGTCCTGTGACCCAGCCGCCGCCCTCCGGGGACTCCCGCCGCAGCTCTGCCTGCCGGCCCCGGGGAAACTGCTGTGGGTGCTTGTCCTTCGCAGTGTTGTCTGTAGCCACAAGGGTCTGGTCCAACCCGGAGAGCCCGTGTTCCGGGGGAGACTGGTAACTTGCGCGTGAGCCTCAGCAAGAGCCACGAAGCCTCGCTGGCCTGCGGCGTGCCTCTGTCCAGCGTAGCTGTTAGTGCGAAAAGCGTTAGGGGACGGTAGCTGTTTCCACGCGTTTGTGTGGACTTGGGTTTGATGGGGGAAGGCGTTCGCAGAATAACCAGGGGCCAGTGTGTGCGGAGGAGGTGAACGGGGTGGGGGCTCCTAGTCCGTCCCCCCCTGGCTGCTTTCCCTCTGCGGGAACTCCCTTACCTTCTCACGGCCGGAGTGAGCTCCCACCGGGGCGGGACCAGGAGCCTGCGTCGCTGGGTTTCCTGGGCTCCCGTGGGGCATTCGCGGGGTGACTCGGGCAGCTCCCCGTGTGTCAGGCACCGCGGCCTGCATCCCTGCTGCCCCGCAGATGGACGCCTCCGCCTGTGGTAAGGAAACGGAGGCGGGGGGTCCCCCCCACTGGCAACCTGCAGGAGCCGAGGCCCGGCTCCGGCTTCCTCCCAGCCTTCGCGTTGTTGGATCTGCTAGTGCAGCCCTGGAATTCACGGCTGTGTCTTCCGCTCGTCTCCTCCTCTTTCCCTCCTCCTTTTCTCCATTTAATTTCCTGAAACCCTGGGATGCAGAGGAGACTCGGGGCAAGTCCGGGTGGGGCTCCGGGGGAGGGGGGAGGGGGCTAGCTGAGACAACATTACCACCTTTACCTGCTTAGAGCGGGCGAGCGAGCGGGCGAGCAGACCCAGCCGCCGTGCAGTTCGGGCTGGGGTCCGCAGCTGCTGGAGCCTGCGCCTCGCCGAGTGTGGCGTCTGTCGGCTGCTCTTCTGCACCTTGGCGCCTCGTCCTTTCTGGTCACTGCTCCTAGCTGGGGAGCAGGTGGCTGAGAGCTCCTGCCTCCGCTGACCCTGGGGCCCGCCCGCCAGCAGCCGGTGCGTGCTAAGGCCATGCTGAGTGTCAGCGGCTGGGCCCAGACGTGGCCAGTGGCCTGCCCAGACAGAGGCCTGTTGTGTGCTGCAGTGTTGGCGCCGGCTGAAGTTGCCGTTGAGGTGCTCAGAGCCAGGCCCTCGGGGTTCACATCTGTGGGGCTCCATTACTCTTTGAGTGTTTAAGGGGCTTCGCGGTGAGTGTGTGGGCTTTGATTCGACTTGCCGAACCTCTGTTTAAGAAGGAGAGACAGACAGTTCATTCGCAGAGCGGCTGCTCCGCGCCGTGGCCATGGGCAGCAGACGGCAGTCTACTGCCCTGGGGACCGAGGCTGCAGGGAGGGTGTGGAGTCGACGCCTGTGTGGGTATTGTCAAAACCCTGACTAAGGCAAGGGGCCAGTGTGTCCCCTGAAAGCTGCCATTTTAATTGGCTCCCTGGCTCGGGTTAGGTGCTGCAGCCTGCGCCCGCACCTGCCTCTTCTGTCCGCCCACTCTCCACCTCTAATTCCCATGTCAGCGGAGCAGCAGCCGGCAGCCCGCCTTAGCAGTTTATTGGTGTCAGGAAGAAACACCTAATTATGAGAGCACCCCAGAGACGTGGGCAGGGCTGCTGGGCTGCAGTAACCAGCAGTGCCATCGGCTCAGCCCCTGTGGCCCTGGGCAACAGGCTCCCCTGGGACCCAGCGGCGCCCTGGAGGGCCAAGAGCAGGGTGCTATGGACTGCAGCTTCCTGGAATCCAGTTCTTAAAATCCCAGCCCCCGTCCTCTAATGGGCTCGGTCCTCCGGTGCAGCACTGCCCACAGCCGGGGAGAGGAGGCCTCTGGGGCCTCGGCAGCCTGGGCGTCCTCACGAGCCCTTCCTGACGGTGGTCCCGGAAGCCTGGTCCGTGTGCGGCGGGCCCCACGGTCCGTCTCAAGGAAAACAGCACCCGGGATCTGCAGGCCAGCCGACGCCCAGACTGCTCTCGCATGAGTTGTTCAATCTTTGCGCGGTTCCAGCCCAGATTTCTACAGCTTGCCCAAGCCCCGGTCCTCTCGCCAGCTTCTCGGCGCGGGGTCTCAGCCCTCCCAGGGCGCAGTCCTAAGCCTGCCAGTCCGAGGCATGACTGTTTAATTCTGCACAGGTAGCACCTGCAGAAATGGCCCCAGACCTGCCTGCCGGGCGGGAGCCCAGGGGTCTGGGGGACACAGCCGGGCTCAGACCCGCTCCCGGGCCCCCGTCTGTTCTGGGTCAGGCGGCTTTCCTTCTTGGGCACCTGTCTCTCCTTCCCCGACCCCGCCCTCAGTACCATGGGGCACCCCTCACGTGGTGGCCTCTCCTACCCACGTACCAGCTGCGGTGCCTGGCATCTGCACCAGGGCTCAGGTCCACCTTCCCCCAGCAGAGCTCTGCTGTCCTCGTAGACAACGCAACGCCCTGAGCTCGGCTCCCTGTCCTCTGTGACCCCTCCATGACGCCAGGCGGCTTCCCAGTCCTTTCAGGGGCTTTGCAGGCAGTAGGCCTACCCTGCCCTCCTACTCCGGCCCCCAGAACAGCTGCCATGAGTCCCTGATTTCGTCCCTGTCCTGACCCCAGCTCCAGTCCGACCTCTGGTCGAGCCCCAGTTGCCACCACCAGCTGATCCCAGAGCTGTGGCCCAATCAGTCTGTGCTTCCGGGCCTGTCTCCTGCTGGCTCCACAAGGCCCCAGGCTCAGGGTGACCCCCCGCTCCCTGGTGCCCCCTCCTCCCTGCCCTGTGCCTGGGTGACCCGTCCCCCGCTCCCGGTGCCCCCTCCCTGCCCTGCGGTCTGGGTGACCCGTCCCCCGCTCCTGGTGCCCCCTCCTCCCTGCCCTGTGCCTGGGTGACCCGTCCCCCGCTCCTGGTGCCCCCTCCTCCCTGCCCTGCGCTCTGGGTGACCCGTCCCCCGCTCCTGGTGCCCCCTCCTCCCTGCCCTGTGCCTGGGTGACCCGTCCCCCGCTCCTGCTGCCCCCTCCTCCCTGCCCTGTGCCTGGGTGACCCGTCCCCCGCTCCTGCTGCCCCCTCCTCCCTGCCCTGTGCCTGGGTGACCCGTCCCCCGCTCCTGCTGCCCCCTCCTCCCTGCCCTGTGCCTGGGTGACCCGTCCCCCGCTCCTGCTGCCCCCTCCTCCCTGTCCTGTGCCTGGGTGACCCGTCCCCCGCTCCTGCTGCCCCCTCCTCCCTGCCCTGTGTCTGGGTGACCCGTCCCCCGCTCCTGGTGCCCCCTCCTCCCTGCCCTGTGTCTGGGTGACCCGTCCCCCGCTCCTGCTGCCCCCTCCTCCCTGCCCTGTGCCTGGGTGACCCGTCCCCCGCTCCTGCTGCCCCCTCCTCCCTGCCCCGTGCTCCAGGACTGAGCCCACCATTTCCTCTCCCGTTCCTGCCCTCCCTCTCCCCTTGGTTAACCCCTCTCCCCGTACACCCCAAGTGACCTGGCTCCTTTCTCGTGTGACGTCATGGGGTCATGTGCCATGTGGACAGTGACTGTCCCTTTTGTTATCATGTGTGTCATGTGCAAGGTGACTGTCCACTCCGTTCTCACGTGTGCCACACCCATGGCAGCTGTCCACCCGGTTGTCATATGTGTCACATGTACGGTGACCACTGTGTTGTCACCTGTGCCATGTGTGTGACAACTGTACAGTTGTCATGTGTGTCATATGTACAGTGAGTATCCACTCGTGCCACGTGTGTCACGTGTGCTGGCTGCTCTCTCTTGTCACGTGTGTCACATGTAAGGTGACTGTCTACTCTGTTGTCACATGTTCCACGTGTATGGTGACTGCTCTTCATATGTGTCACATGTATGGAAGCTGTCACTTGGTTGCCCTGTGAGCCTTGTGTACAGTGAGAACCCCTCGTGTCACGTGTGTCACGTGCATGGTGACTGTCCACCCTGTTGTCACGCGTGGGGCGGCTTCCACTCTGTGTTCCCTCGAGAACCGTGGGCAGGGCAGAGATGATTCTCCGGGCCTAGCTGGCACGAGGTCGGTCCTCAGAACTGCAAGACGGGAGTGACCGTGCAGACTGGACAGTGCTCACAGGGAGCTGCACACCTGGTGACTTCCTGCGCCCTTATTTCCCCCGTTAGAGCTGTTCCTCTGGGCTGAGGCGTGGAGTCCCGGGAGTGCCTGCAGGTGCTGCCCTGAGGACGGGTGCTCCTCACTGTGCGTGGCACGGGTCTTCCCTGCCAGGGCCTGTGAGTCCGGGCCGTCCCGCGAGACGCTTCAGCCGGGCGGCTGCAGAATCGGGGCGGTTTCCGGTGCCGGCCGCGCCCCAGCTTGGACAGTGCAAGGGAGCAGCTGGGCCCTGGGTCTGAGGAAGGGAGGCGCAGGCCCCAGAGCCAGGCGCCCCGCAGCCGGGCAGCCCACCCACCAGGTGGCCAGAAGGTGGTGTTCAAGAATTGCCTTGGCGCGGCCGTGTGTTTGAGGGTGTGCAGGATCCCAGCCCTTTCTGCTCAGCCGAGAGAAACGTGTGTGGCAACAGCTCGAGCAGTGATCCGGGCGTGAGTGTGCGTTGCACCCGCGCCTGCTCCGAGCCCTGCAGGCCATGTTCTCATGCCTTCTTCTCTCTCCCGCAGTCATGCCAGGCTGACCTTGTGAAGGACAACGGCCACAAGTACTTCCTGTCCGTCCTCGCAGACCCGTACATGCCGGTAAGGACCGCTCCCGGGGCAGGCCGCGCCCCCTGCTCCTGGGCCCCTGGGGAAGGCATCAGAGAGGGGTGGCGCCGCCCCACACGCCCGGGGAGGGCCAGGCCGGCCGCCTCGCTGTGGGCGGTGCTCCCTGGCATCTCCGCCCCTCCCTGGGAGCTGTAGTCCACCCGCTCTGGCTCAGGCCTGGAGTAAGATCCGTCTTCCAGTGCATGTCTGGCATGACCTGAGGGAACACTGCTCTCAGACAGTGGAGGGGCCTATGCCTGCCCGCCCAGGGAGGCGAGGGAAGGAGAGGCAGAGAGCGCTCGCGGGGCTCGCTGCACTTGTCTCGTTAGGGCCCTAAGGGTTGTAATCCACAGACGGCCTCTGAAAATGTTTCATAGTTCATCTCTCTGTTCGCAGTGTAGTGATGGAGACACACAGGGGTCCTGGATAAGTCCTGGGCGTAACTTAATTTTGCCGGAGTTTACCAAGCGTGCCAGCTTGGAAGGAAGCTGTTTGTCAGTTATTCCACCGTCCAGCGGGTCTTCTAAGCCGGACGGCGAAGCCCGAGGCAGACAGCGTCGTGAGCAGGACCGTGACATGACAGGTCTGCTCCGACGTGAGCGTGGCGTCTAGACGTCGTCACGGGCAGTGATGTTCACACTTCACACGAGCTCGTCAGGCCGAGGGAGAAGGCGAGGAGGGGGACAAGGCCGAGTCTGCAAGAAAGAGCAGGAAATCTCCCGATGCTGCGGCCCGAGAGGAGGACCCTGGAGTGCTCGGCGGGCAGCAGACAGCACCACCCGGCAACCCCGGGATGTCCACGCCCCAGGCAGGCCCTGAGTCTGCGCCACAGCGGGCACCGAGCACCTGTGGTCCTGTTCCCCTGCCCAAGGCCTGGCACAGTGTCCCTACGTGCGTGAAGCCCACCCCTCACCCAGGACCACACAGAAAGGAGAGGAAGGGCCTTCGAGAGGCGATGGGTGCCTCAGGCTGCTGCACACGAGTGTGCAGCGTCAGGGCGGGCGCTGCCCTGGGGGAGCCCACCCAGGGTCCCCAAAACAAGCACCAGGCCTTCCCGCAGGGACGCTCCCGGCAGCCAGCGCCCAGGGGCGACGGAGCAGATCCGAGGGAGCCAGCAGAACCGTCCTCGGCACTGACGGTCAGGCCACGTAGGTGTTCGTGGAAAGTGACCGGAAGAGGACCATGGGCTCTCCGTCGCTCGTGCCGCTTCTTCCCGAGGCTCCCTGCTTACCCGTGGGAGTGACGCGTTGTGCCCAAGCAGGCAGATTTGAGGGACCACGTGTCCTGTAATGTAGGGTTGCCGCCCTGAAGGCGGGAGACGGAGAGACCCAGTGAGGATGAGAGCCAGGGCCGGGGCCGGAGCCCGAAGGAGGCAGTGGAGGGGCGCACACTCGCGGTGGCGTCCTCCTGCAGACGGGGTTTCACAAAAGAGCACAGGGCGTCCTGCAGGTGGGAGGGCAGAGCAGGGAGAGCACAGGGCGTCCTGCAGGTGGTGCGGGAGTGGGGAGCTGGGCTTAGAGATGGGGCTGTGAGCACAGCCCCGCAGACGGCGGCAGGCAGTGGAGGGCGGGGCTGCCTCGCAGTCCTGTCCAGAGCTGAGTTACCCCTCGGGGGCAGGGTGGCGCAGGTGCGGGTCAGACAGGACCCAGTGCCCCACTCTCTGAGCTCCACAGAAGAAAGTATAAAACTGAGCCCCAAGGGAGAAGTGGGGTGCAGGAAGCAGCGAAAAGCAGACTGCAAGCATGTGGCTGCGTCTAAATAAGCCTTTTTTTTTTTTAAGGTTTTTTTTTTTTTTTTTTTTTTTGACAGGCAGAGTGGACAGTGAGAGAGAGAGACAGAGAGAAAGGTCTTCCTTTTGCCGTTGGTTCACCCTCTAATGGCCGCCGCACCGCGCCGATCCGATGGCAGGAGCCAGGTGCTTCTCCTGGTCTCCCCTGGGGTGCAGAGCCCAAACACTTGGGCCATCCTCCACTGCACTCCCTGGCCACAGCAGAGAGCTGGCCTGGAAGAGGGGCAACCGGGACAGGATCGGTGCCCCGACCAGGACTAGAACCCGGTGTGCCGGCGCCGCAAGGCGGAGGATTAGCCTGTTGAGCCGCGGCGCCGGCCTTTTAAGGTTTTTTATTTCAAAAGCAGACTTACACAGAGATCGTCCACCCTCTGGTTCACTCCCTAAGTGGCCACAAAGGCGGGGCCAGGGTTTCCAGCTGGGTCTCCCACGTGGGTGACAGGCACCCAAGCACTTGGGCCCCCTCCTGTGCCTTCCCCGGTGCATCGGGGGGAACTGGGAGCAGAGCAGCCAGGCCTCCCAGCGCTCACAGGGGACGCCGGCAGCACGGGGCGGCTCACCCACTGCGCAGTACCGGCCTCTGCGTCAGCTTTGCGGAAATAAATACCGCTAATAGTCACTCGCTCGAGGAGGGAGCAGGAGGAATTACGGTCCCTGAGAGCCTTGGATTAGTCCCGGGGGCATAGAGAACAAATTAGATGGTTGAGTGAGAGAGAGAGAGTGTGTGCGTGTGTGCGCGCACGCGCTTGACGCAGAGCGCCAGGAAGGTTAAATAGACCAGGTCCCCGGCCGGCAGAGGTGCGGAGGAAGGGCGAGGTGGGGACCGCCCGCCCCAACAGAAGAGCGGGAGGCTGCCAGGGTGGGCAGGCTGGGTGCTGCCTCCACCTGGTTCGCCACCAGCATGTGGGGCAGGGGCAGCACAAGTGAATGGGCTGAGCAGAGGTGGGGCGGCGTGTCCAGGCCTCACGTAGACTGCCCTGGCCACTGTGCGGCAGAGGAAGGCCGCCAGGTGGCCCCGCACGGGCGACGCCGTCCCGAGGCATCGGCTCTTCAAGGGCACGGTCTGCTCGTCAGAGAGGCAGAGCCGGAGCCTCCGGGCCCCTCTCCCAGGGCTGTGCTCGTGGCGGAGCTGGTCGGTGCAGCACGGTCCAGCTGGCTCCCGCGGCGTGGGGCGCGCCCCGGGCTCAGTGTGGAGACTGGAGGGAGTGTGGGCACTCCACCACGGGGAGCGCAGGCCCAAGGCGGGGTTTTGTTTTCTAGGCGGAACATCGGACCATGACAGCCTTCATCCTCGCTGTGATCGTCAACAGCTACAACACGGGGCAGGTGAGCGTCACGCCACTGCCCCACCCCTCCCCTCACCCTGGCACTGTGGGGGTGGGGGCGGGGCTTGTGGAGAAGGCGCTGTGCCAAGTGAGGTCGAGGGACGGGTACCCAGTGGAGGCCCCGCCCCCACAGGACAGGTGTGAAGTGGAGGCCCCGCCCACAGGACAGGTGTGACAGCGGGATTTAAAATGAGAAAACTGGAGCCAGTCCTGCGGTGCGATTAAGCAGGCTCCCCCAGGAGGCAGGGGCCCTGTCCCCCCGGCCCACCCCGCAGCGTGCCTCTGCCCCCCCAGGAAGCCTGCCTGCAGGGGAACCTGATCGCCATCTGCCTGGAGCAGCTCAGCGACCCGCACCCCCTGCTGCGCCAGTGGGTGGCCATCTGCCTGGGCAGGATCTGGCAGAACTTCGACTCGGCCCGGTGGTGCGGGGTGCGGGACAGCGCGCACGAGAAGCTCTACAGCCTCCTCTCCGACCCCATCCCCGAGGTGAGTCCCTGCGCGGGGCTTCCGGGCCGGCCATGCACGGGCTCTGTGGGGCGTTCCTCAGCACCGAGCGAGCTCCTGCACACAGGCAGGGCCCGGCTCCTCTGCGGGGTGCCAGGCACGGGCCCCGGAGCTGCTGCGTATCACCAGAGCTGCAGAGGGGAGGGGCTTGCACCTCGAGCCGGGGGCAGGCTGGGAAATGTGCCGGGCACTGCCCGGTTCCCCTCAGGCCCAGGGCGTCTGCGCCAGCCTTGCTCACAACCAAGTCTGAGGGGAGGGGCAGGCAGCTCTGCCCCCGTCCCCTGGACCTGCCTTGAGGGCCAGGCTTTGAGGACGCTCGCCGTCCCCGCCCCGGGGTCCTCATGGAGGTGTTTTCTCGGTAAATAGATCCACTCGTTTCCCAGGTCTCAAGAGGATTTAAGGCATCAAACAAACCATAGAAGTGACATTGGGAAGGAACGGGGGTGGGGCTGAAGGGAAGATGAGGGTACAGCGAGGCCTGAGGCCAGCCAGCAGTCCAGGCTCCGGAAGCCAGCCGAGGAGGACGAGGCCTCCCAGCCCCACAGTTGCCAGTGTCCCCGGAGATACCCAAGGCCACGGTCAGAAGAGGCAGGGCGGCTGCAGCCTGAGGTGCCCCAGAGCTGGCCCCACGTGCTGGCACGGGCCGGGCACAGGCTGCTCCCCTAGTGTCGGTCAACAGGCTCAGACCACATGGGAGGCAAACATTGTTCCCCGCAAACGCCCGTAAAAGTGAGCGTGGGTTCTGAACGCGAGGAGCGAGTGTGGCCAGCAGCATAGGAGCCATCCGGAGACTCCTCAGCGCGCTCCCCAGACTCGGGACAGCTGTGGGGTGCCTGGGAGCAGCTGTGACCCCCAAGGATGGCAGAAGCGGCCTCCGGCTGGTGCTCAGCACCTCCATGGCTCCTGTCCAGGGCTTCGTGAGCAGCGTCGGCTGCCCGGTCCCCAGCCTGTCCCAGCCCCTGCTGGCACTCAGCGCGTCTCTCTGTGCCTTCTCCCCTGGTGTTGTGTGAGGATGGTGGGTGCATGCCGACGGGAGCGTCCAGGGTGCTGTCCTCGGTGAGGCCCGTCCCCTCTGAGAGGTAGAGCCGGGGTGCTGTCCTCGGTGAGGCCCGTCCCCTCTGAGAGGTAGAGCCGGGGTGCTGTCCTCGGTGAGGCCCGTCCCCTCTGAGAGGTAGAGCCGGGGTGCTGTCCTCGGTGAGGCCCGTCCCCTCTGAGAGGTAGAGCCACCTCTCCGCCGTCTCCCCACGCTGCCTTCCCCTTCGTCGTGTTCAGAGCAGCCCAAGTGACTGACAGGCGGATGGAGAGGAGCCGTGCTCAGTGCTGGGCCCGCGGCGTCTGCCGGGCAGAGGTCGAGATGGGACCTAACCCTCGAGGGAATGTGTACCCAGGCTCTCAGAACAGGTTCTGTCGCACAGGGCCTCGAGCTTCCCCAGGAGGGCCGGAGGCAGGGAGTGAGCAGCCGAGCCCGCGGCTCCCTTGTCTGCGCTGCTCAGCTACCCCTCACCGTCTTTCCGGAACGACGGCCCTGGGGCGTGCGTCGAGCCTGGCAGCTGAGCGCCAGTTGGGACGCCCTGTGCCACACCCGGCTGCAGCTTCCTGCTCACAGTCCGGCAGGCACCAGCGATGGCTCAAGGACAAGGGTCCCCTCCTCCACCTGGGGGAGCCTGATGGAGTCACTGGCCCCCATTGTGGGCATCTGGGGAGAGAACCACCAAGGGGAGCCATCCAATGAATGCATTTTAAACATCTTTGAAATTCAGTTAATCTTCAAAAAATGGCAAAACATCTCCCTCTTGAGCCTCCCTGGTTCTCTACCCCTCTCTACTAGAGACCCCCCAGAGAGGCCTCTGCACACGCTGTCCCCTCCCATCCCCTCGTCACCAACAGAGCTGGCTGTCAGTCCTCGGCCTGGGCCCAGCCCTGGCTGCCCCCGGCCCCCTCCCGCCCATGTTGCTGTGGCTCCTCACTGAGGTCCAAGGGTCAGAGAGAGGTGCGTGGGAACCGGTATGTGGCTGGAGTCTGAAGAATGTCTGCTGATGCCGGTGTGCTGCTCCGTGCTCTGTGGAGGAGGAACCACAGGCCTCTGACCCAACGCTGACCGCAAAGACCCCGTCTGCCCTGGAACTTCTCTGAGCGGCACTGTGGAGGACTCCCAGGAGCCCCACAGAGAGCACCCCGGCCCCGTGTCCCCTGCACCCCTGTGCACACATCAGCACCAGGGACATGTCTGTCCACCACCGGCTTTAGGCCACAGAGAGGGGGACCTGCCAGCTGCCAGGGACAGGTGCAGGGAGCCCAGCCGTGAGCCCTGGCAGGAAGCGCGTGAGGACAGGAAACTCAGCCAGGACGCTGCTCGTCCCACAGCCAGGAAGAGCCTTGTCGCTCTCACAGCCGCCGCCGCCCGTTGCACCAGCCTCTGCAGATGAGCCCTCGGAAGCCGTTCGCCGGTGACGCCAGCCGGCTCTGCCGTGGCGTGGATAAGGCTGGGGCTGTGGCGCTGCCTCCCTCCCCTCTGGCTCCTCCTCACCTCTGGCTGCTCCCTGTGAACCTTCTGCCTACCTGGGGCTCCTCTGCCAACGCGACTGCAGCCCTCAGAGGCGCCCCTTCCCCACCGTCTGCCCACCACCACCACGCCCGGCTCTGACCCCACGCTGCCTTCCACATCCACAGCCAAACTCTGGCTCTGTTCTCCCCCACCCGCCAAGTGACCGGGTCCTCCCGCCTGCCCGCCACCTCCTCGTCCTCCTCCAGGCCCCGCCCTGGCGGTGGTCATCCTGCTCCACTCACTGCCCTCCCCTCCCTCCAGCAGTGCAGCTCCTGGGCTCCCCGGCTCCTCCTCCTTGGGAACCCCTCCCAGGCCGCTCTGTCCACACCACCCCCCGCCGTGCGGCTCCCGGAATTCCCTCTGCACTCAGGAGGTCAGCGTGGGCGGGGCGAGCCCGGCGTCCCCCAGCTGTGTCTACAGAATGGCTGGCGTCAGGCGGGTGCTGGCGTCAGCACTGGTTCCAGCTCTGGAATTGATTGTTGAGCCACCGGCAGGAGCAGCTGGAGGCTCGTGTGAGATGGCGGGACCGTCCGGGAGGCTGTGGCAGCAGCTTCCTCGGGGGCTGGGGCTTCTGTCTACCTGCCTGGGGCGGGGCTCAGCCTGCGGCTCTGGACCCTGGTCAGACCACTTGGGCTCACCCGGTAAGGGTGTTCTGGGGGATTTCACCCATCTGTTTTTTAAGATTGATTGATTTGAGTTTCAGAGAGGGAGACACAGAGAGATCTTCCATCCGCTAGCTCGCTCACTCCCTAGATGTCCTTAATGGCCAGGACTGAGCCAGGCCGAAGCCAGGAGCTTCTTCCAGGCCTCCTACACGGGCGGCACGGGCCCGAGCACTTGGACCATCTTCTGCTTTTCCCAGGCCATTAGCGGGGATTTGGATCAGGAAGTGGAGCAGCTGGGACACAAACAGGCACCCATATGGGATGCCGGCGCCCCAGGCAACGCTCTGTCTGCCTCGCCCCGCGCCAGCCCTCACCCGTTACTTCCTTTGCTCTCCAGCCGGCCCTGTGCAGGGCGCATCAAGGTGAGGGCGGGGTCTGTGAGGCTGACTCTGCTGGGACCACGCAGTACAGGAGGCGGGAGCTGAGCCACGGCCAGCCCAGTCTCCAGTGGGCGTCGCTGCCTTCCCAGCCTTCCAGAGGCCCAGCTTGGTCTGGATTCCCGTCTCTGCACCCTGGCCCAGCCTCCCAGCGGGGGCCGGGGCGACTCCCCTGGCCCAGCCTCAGTGAGAGCCAGGGTGACTCCCCTGGCCCAGCCTCCCAGCGGGGGCCGGGGCGACTTCCTGGCCACAGCCTCCAAGCATTCCCTGGCCTGGCCTCCAGCAGGGCTGGGGCGACTCCCCTGTCTGATTCCTCCTTTCGCTCTCTGGGTTTTGTTTCCCTGGAGGATTCCGTCGCTAGCACAGTGGCTCTGGGCTTGGAGCGCGGCTCAGGTGTGCCTGCAGCACGGGCCCTGTCAGCTCAGCTACTCGGAGCTGTGTGGGGCGAACCTGCAGGCAGTGGACACATCCACAGGCCTGACTGACCCCTGCCCCTGCCTTGCAGGTCCGTTGCGCGGCCGTCTTCGCCCTGGGCACGTTTGTGGGCAACTCCGCCGAGAGGACAGACCACTCCACCACCATCGACCACAACGTGGCTATGATGCTGGCCCAGCTCATCAATGACGGGAGCCCCATGGTGCGGAAGGTGCGTGAGCCCGCTGGGCTCGTCCCCCCACACCACCTCCCCAGCCAGCCCAGCCCTGTAACTGCTGTCTTCCCTCCGCATCACGTCTCTCCATCAGATCTGCGTATTTGCCTCATTTTCAAGGCAGGAAAGGGGCAGTGCTCCCGGCAGCCGTCTGTGTAGACGCCTGTCTGGGAGGAGCACACGCCTCGTGGTGGCTGCAGAGGGCAGCGCCCCCCCCCATGTCCATCGGTGACCTGCATGTGGTTTTATCAGCGTGGAAACGTTTGCTTCCCTGGTGACCTGTAGGAACGTCACGGATTCCACCCCTGTCAAACGCTGGCTCCCCACAGCCTCCTTCCCCACCTTCCCCGCCCACCTCCCACCAGAAAGGGGCTTCCGGGGACTCTGGTTCCTGCCTGTGCCTCACGCTGCCTCGGGGACGGCTGGAGTGCACAGCGTCCTTCTGGCAGGGAAGGCAGGCCAGCCCTGCGGGGGGCCACGGGCCGTCCTCGCCACTGTGCCTCCTCGGCGTGTCAGGCATCTGGGGTGGCTCGCTGTGTGCTTTGGCTTGGGGCTGTTGGTTTGATGAGCAGACAGCATGAAGGCACTGGGAGGGACACGACCCCAACACGCTTACACCCCCCACAGCCAAACAGCTGGCGGGCGCGCCCCATCACCCCTCCCGAGGTTCACGCAAGGCCCCACTTCGCTGGTTCTCACCCTGTTGTCGGCTGAGATTCTGAACCCGGCTGCCTTCGGCCCGGGCCGAGTCCTTTCTCCCACGTCAAAGGGCCCTGGTGGCCGTCACTGACAGCTGCAGCAGGCCTGCAGTTTCTTTGTTTTGTTAAACTCACGTTTAACAGGAAAAAAAGCTGCTTCTTGCCAACATGCTTTTAGAGCAGGAAGGCCATTGATTGTGACCCGCTGAGCTGTCAGGGCCGGGAGAGCGGCCCCACGGTCCTCGGGAGCCCGGGAGCTCTCGCGTGCATCCCGCAGGCAGTGCCAGGCCCTGGGCCTCCAGCCCTGGTTGTAGCCCTGGGTGCCAGGGCACACGGATGTGGCTCGCCACTTTACCACGGGCAGTGTGGTGGTCGCTGGTGCTGTGTGTGCACCCCAGAGCTGCAGGCTGTAAGGCTGTCGTGACCCAGACGCGCTGGCGCCGGGTGCTCTGCTCCCCACGCTCCGCCCCCGTCCTTGTCTGGCGCACAGGCTCTGCCGCGTGAGGCTCTGGAGCAGGGGGCGCGGCACCTGCACGAGGAATCCCTGATGACACGAAGGCACCTCTGTATACGTCGCCCCGAGGTGGGCAGTGTTCCCTGGACCACGTCAGCCAGGGACGGGAGGGAGGAGGAGAGAGGTCAGAGCAGGCTGTGTGCGGAGGCCTGGGGCAGGGTCGGCCACCATGTGCCCAGGGGCTGCTCGTCCTGCAGGTGGTGCGAGTGAGAGACGGCTGTGGCTCCTCTGGCGGCCATTGTCAGGAGCACGCCTCCTGGGAGAGCTGGCGTTCCTACAGATCTCCGCGGGTGCCCCCAGCAAGCCTGTTCCTCGGCCGGCAGGGTGGCGGTGGGCCGCAGGGAGGTCCAGGAAGGGCCTCTGAGGGGGTGTCGCTGCGCAGTGGCCAGGGCGGGAGCCTTTGTCTGCTCCCCAGAGGACCCTGCGTCCAGATTCTGCCCAACCCCGCGGCCCAGCAGGCCCAGCGCCACAGAACTCCCTGTGGGCCTGCAGCCTGTGTGGCTGATCTTTGCTAGGGCCTCTTGGGACCCCAGCCTTGGGACTGGAGTGTGGCTCTGGCTGCAGGCAGGGCACAGATCCCCGCCCGGGAGCAGCAGCCGGCGCTCCCCAGCTCAGCGCCACAGCGCCAGGAAGCAAGGGTGTTCTGGCTGCTTCTCATGACGTGGAGTTTACGCCTCCTCGCATGTCTGCCGCGGGTGGCGATGGCGGAGGGGCCTTCGTCCACGCTGTCTAGGGAGCTCACTGGCAGACTGGAGCCGGCAGACCCGTGGGGCCGTCCTTGTTACTTTGGACCTTGCTCATCGCCGAGGAGAGTCTGCAAACTGCCCACCCGCGGGCACCGGCCTTGTCGGGCGGGACGGCCCGGGGTGCTGTCCGTGACCCCAGCCCCGGGGCCCAGCTCCCGTGTTCGGAGCTCACTCGCTGTCGTCGGCCTTAGGACAGACGTAAGAACTGTCTGGATACTTTATTTTTCATTCACGTTTGCTCGTGAGCCAGCCCCTGCCCCCAGCCACGTGTGTGGCCCAAGCCATGTGTGTCCTGACGACACGTGTTGAAGATTGCACCGTGTTGGGCTTAGACACGTCGGAAGGGAAGGCTGCTCCATTCGCCAGACCCTCGCTAAGCGTCTCCTCCCTCTGCAGACTGCCCCGGAGATGGGAGGACTTGGCTGGGCGGGGAGGGGGAGGGGAGCCAGAGGAGGGAGCACGGTCTCGGGTCTGGAGGGAGCCCCAGCCCAGGGAGGTAGCTGGGGACACAGGGAGGCAGGTCCAGCAGAGGGGACAGACAGCGCAAATGTCGGAGCAGGGACAGTGCCCAGGGCGGAGCACGGGCAGCCCAGGCGTGAGGACTCGCTCTGTTCCGTGTGACCAGAGGCCGGGCAGAGCTCAGGCCCCCTAAGGCCACTCCCTGCGCCAGGCCTAACAGCGTGCAACTCCGGGAAGCATGAGGCCACCCATGGGGCCTGGAGAGGCACCCCCCTTGCTCTGCAGCCCCTCTCACGACGGCCGGAAGAGAATCCTGTCTCT